>NC_058089.1:28163762-28763762 GCF_014858855.1 Bufo gargarizans
CTGTCCTAGTAGGCATTTTCTATTAAAGTGTGAATGGACCCTTATATTGTCAATCAGTGCTCATTCCAGGCTGAAATTGGTTATGTAAAAGGACCCTTTACCCTATAATGATACTGTGCATGTGCAATACTACAACACATTTTGCATCCCATAGACATAGGAAGATATAGATTATCACTAATGACCATTGTTTGCTTTATTATTATTATTATTTTTCTTGCAGAGGAGACTTTGTGAAGTGATCTTGACCAGCTCTGCATTTTCCTCCTGCAACCGTCTAGTGGACCCTACATTATACATTGATGTTTGCGTACAAGATTTGTGCCGGTGTGCACAAAAAGATACTGGCTTCTGCCTTTGTAACACCTTTACTGAATATTCCCGGCAGTGTGCTCACGCTGGAGGGCAACCCAAGAACTGGAGAACTCCCAAGCTGTGCCGTGAGTTCACCCACATTACCTACTGAATATTGATGGAGAAGACCATAAGCTAAATACAAAGTATAATTAACATGCAGGACAAATAATTCTGAATCACTATTTTTTATCAAGTAGAAAATAATCGGATGGAAACAACAAATCCTCAAGTGAAGATTTATTCCAGATGCAACGTTTCGGCTGTTAGAGACTTGAAAAAGGCTCTAACATCTGAAATGTTGCATCTGGAATACATTTTCACTTGAGGATGTGCTGTCTCCATCCAATTTTATTCTAAGTTTTTTGATCATTTGATCCCTGTGAGGGAACTTGCCACCCCCCCCCCCCCCCCCCCCGGAGACATACACCGATTGCTTACCAAACTAGGCGTGCTGTGCTCCCTTCATTTTTCTATTTCATATCAAGAAGATTTGTCTTGTGGTTCTAAAGCAATGGCTTGTGTGCTAAATTTGCAGATGCCTTAATATTTTATATGCAAATGATTTGATTCGTGATCTAGCAGCTACTTGCACACAACAAAAATAGCTGTATGATAGATATACAAATACATGAGCTGTGGTTTTCTGTAGGACTTATCTTTTAAAGACCATGTTTTTCAATTACAGCTCTTCAATGTAACTTCAATCTTGAATACAAGGAATGTGGAAATCCATGCCCCAACACTTGTTCCAACCCTGACCGCTCATCAGTCTGTGACAACCACTGTATTGATGGATGCTTTTGCCCTGCAGGTATGTCTTAAGAAAAAACTATTAATAAAGGCAGTGATAAAAAGATATTCATGTAACTGCTGAATATTTATCAGAAAAAGATTCCTTAAAGCATTTATGAGTTTTCAAAACAAGTTTGAATAATGGCTGTGCATATCTATCCAATTATAACTGTGATAGAACAGGTCTTTTTTGGGCTTCCTAATATTTTCGACTGCACAGCTAGATGCAGTTCTCTCACAAGCAGGGGGCGCCCTTACTTCCTACTATGTTTGTTGTCAGCTCCATAGAATAGATAAGGAGGGGGAAATCATACTTACAGAAAGGCATAATGCTCCTGTGATCTTCAGAAATAGTGTAGAATCAGTTATTTTCTTTTGTGCTCCCTTGGCCTCTGTAGGCATACATAGCCACCTATCAGTCACTGGGGAAGAGATAAGAATTTAGTGGAGATGCAGTTATTTCATGAATACTGTACATAAGGGCACATTTTATTTTCGTGCTAATAGGAGAGTGGACCTTTCTGTGTACTATGCTGCCAGATCTGATTTAATTGTGGTATTTATCAATCATCTATCATATCTATCTGCTGAAATTGGTATTCAAGGAACCAGTGGGCCCCACAAACCTACCTTAAATAGTCATATATTGCCTGTGGAAAAAAAATTCTAATATACTTATCATCTTGAGGTTGCATGGATTGGCCACTTGAGAATCCCTTCATGTGACGCTCCTCTTCCGAAATTCTGCTTCCGTCAAGGTTACTTTATCAGGAATCCAGTCTTGATGGATAGGGACATCACTTTTGCTGACAAGGTGGATTTAGAGGTTTGTGCATGCAAAAGTAAAAGGGCTAGTTCTGGTCCCATCAATAAGAATGTGATGTCCCACTCCATTGATCATACTGGAAAAAAACTGGTAAAGGACATGATATCAGCAGAAGCAGGTTTTCAGAAGAAGAGAATTATGTGACCAGAATCTTGTAAAATGTAGTGTAAAATCCAGGCACTTTGAGACTGTTAGTATATTAGAATTATTTTTTCCACAGGCAAGTTGTGACTAAATAAGGTGCTAGAAAACCCCTTTGAACCATATATACTTATTGATTTTCAAGGCGCCATGCTGAAGCACCATCCAGATAATCAAACCCTATTACTACAGTACAGTATATTGACTAATTCTTCTCTGTATTAAGTTGTTTCTATTTCTCTTTTAAGGAACCGTTTTCGATGACATCAATAACACCGGCTGTATTCCCAAGCAGCAGTGTTCGTGTACTTACAATGGACAGATCTATACATCAGGCACTGGATATTCAGTTCAATGTCAATCTTGGTAAATGCTCTTTGCCATCATATTGTCTCAAAATGAATCAGTCATATTGTTATTGCACCTGTCGGTACAAACATTTCCTGATACAAAGTATTTTGAGAATCTAGCAGAGCAACTGGAGCAATGAAATGGATATCTCTGGATCCATGTGTGGTACATGGCTGGTTCTAGCTTAGCTAGGGAGAGTTCACATCTCTGTTTTAGTTATTCTGATCTGTCAGAAGAACAGAAAAAAAGCAGTATCCTTTTAAAAAATGCATCCTATGCATCAGTTATACACATTTGGCATCCATTTGAGCCATTTCCATCAGAAGGCATTATTTTAGAATGGAAAAAGTACAGAGAGAAGAGCAGGACTTCTATGAGGCCAGGACATGTACAGGGGAAACTCAAAAAATTAGAATATTATGCAAAGTTCATTTATTTCAGTAATGCAACTTAAAAGGTAAAAAACTAACATATGAGATAGACCCATTACATGCAAATCGAGATATTTCAAGCCTTTATTTGTCATAATTTGGATGATTATGGCTTACAGCTTATGAAACCCCAAAGTCTTCATTTTGAGGTCCCCTTTGCTCAGGGGATATGGATTAATTAGCTGACTCGAGTGTGACACTTTGAGCCTAGAATATTGAACCTTTTCACAAAATTCTAATTTTAAGCTGCATTAATGCAATTCCTTTTAATTTGCATTACTGAAATCAATGGACTTTTGCACGATATTCAAATTTTCCGAGTTTCACCTGTAATAGATGAGTAAAGGAAGACACAAGGACACACATGGGTTTCAGGAAAAGGAGCAGCCATTTTTTGTCCACACACTCTAGGGCTAAATGTTTCCTGGGTGAAGTCTACTAGTAGTGTTCGCCGAAGCTTGTATGCCGCTTCTGTACAGAGCCTCACTGGCAGCTGCCAACCACCTCTGAAGATCTAATCTGGGCTGTATTATTAGATCTCTATTTAGAACCCAGATGAACTGTGGTGTGGGCCCTCAGGTAGTGTGATCAGTTTGCAGAAGCTCCTTCCACCAGTCATTTTAATCAGCTGACTAGTTAAAAGAGGCTTCTAAGGGATTTTTTTTTCAGGAATTTTATTTTGATGGCTTATCTTCAGGATATATACCACGTAAATACCAGATTGGTGGGGGGTCCAACTTACAGACGATCAACTGTTTGAAAAAGCTGCTGCAGCCACCAGGGCTCCTGTCAGCTCTGCAGTCTCTTCATAGTTTACCAAACACAGTGCTGTACATTGTATAGTGGCAGTGCTTGGTATTGCAGCTCAGCCACATTCACTTGAATGGGACTGAAGTTGTGGTGCAATTCCACGTCTACTTCAGTCCCTGCTACTTTCCAGTTTCTGGTCACAGGCACGACAGACAAGAAATGGCTTGGCCTACTGCTTATCCAGTTACTGGTAGAGATGGGCCACAACTGTGGTCAGTGATGGGATGAGCAGTCCAAGCCATATCATGTGTGCCAAGCCCAGGACCAGAAAGTGGAGAGCAGCATTCCATATAAAACCCATTTAAAACATCTGTTTGTCACACAGCCATGAGCTATCCATTTGTAAATAGAGCTTCTTTCTGGCTTCTTCTGCTTCCCTTAGCGCAGACACAGCGCTCAGACAGAGTCTTAAAACATTTTTGATGTCTGCATTCTATTAACATTTGGCTACATCTATCACAACAGTTCCTCACCTCTCTCCACTCAAAACTGCACATACAGTAATGAGGTCTGTATTATGATGATGGGCCTGGGAGAAAAGCCATAATAAATGAATCTCTTTGTTTCAGCGATGCATGTAAAAGGCATTTATTAAGAAATTGTTAAAATTTCAATTTTGTAAAATATTTGTGAAACCATGTGGTCCCCCCAAAAAAGGCAATAGGGCAAATGTTACAAAAAACTTACACAAACTTGTTGTCACTTTTTTCTAGCACTTGTAATGAAGGAAAATGGAAATGTACAGAAAACAGCTGCCCTGCATCTTGTTCTATTGAAGGAGGATCTCATATCACATCTTTTGATAGCACCCTTTACACCATCAATGGCGACTGCTCCTATGTTATTTCTAAGGTAGGTTACATTTCTAACAAAGAAGATGATGTGGTTTAAACTGTGCATCCGTTTAAAGGGATCTGTGGCCCCCGACATCCCTAGGATTCTGCTGCTAGCCTCTACCAGTATGGTATCCCTAGAAGTAGTTATGGCAGCATGTATCACCTTAAATTTACTGCGTGCCTTCAGTAGCAATATGCAACAAAACTGTAATCTTAGCAAGGCATTGATAAGAGAGGACCTTGTCCGTGAGGCCTTGCTATCTAGACAGGAAAGAGAGAGGATACAGTAGGTGATGGTTGTGTAATGGCAGATTGGTAGATGGGCCCGACATGCATTTGATCAAAAATGTGCGCAAAGAGCTTCTATTTTTCCATTTATAGTAGGTATAATACTACTTTTATTTAGAATCCCCATTTCTCAGCTCTATTGTTTGTATGTAAAATGTTGTGCAGCCATTTTTTTCTTCAACCATGTTTGATGGATATGCACCTGTGACTATGAATATGAATGTGCTAGTCTAAATTTTCTTGTAGTGTGTAATGGCAGATGGGGTTATTGTAGGTTGTAGGTTTTGCTGAAAAGGTGGATATTCAGGTTGGTTTTGAAAGTTTGGATGGTGGAATGTGGGAAATTTTAATGTGCTGGGAAGGTGAGTTCCACTGAATGGGGTATGCACCAAAGATATCTTGGAGACGGCTGTTTGAAGAACAGACAAGAGGCCAGTAAAGAAGGAGGTCTTGGGACAATCAGAGATTACATGTGAAGAGGCAGAGGGCGATTGGGTCAGAAATGTATGAAGGAGACAAGCCGTGGATGGCTTTGTATGTCGTTTTTAATATTTTGAACTGAATTCATTGGATAAAGGGACTGGCAGGGGGAAGAAGCAGAGGAGAAAGGAGAGGAGAGGTGGATTAACTGGACAACAGAAATAAGGATAGCTAATATAGAGGCTTGAATGCTAGATGAGAAGCCACAGAGAGGGATGTTGTGCAAGTCTAGGTGAAAGATGATGATTATGTATTTTTAACCTTAACTTTTTGAAAAGTAATTTACTATAAACTAGAGCATTTCAATGAATTTCAAAAAGTTTTATGATTATGAAGCCCATTTGCTCAGTTTCAGGCAATATTTTGCCTCCGTTACTATATTTGAGAACTAAGCATATTTTACATGTCCTAATCATTCTTTGACACTCTCATTTTAGACATGTAACAAGAACACTTTCAGTGTGCTGGCAGAAATTCTTACATGTGGTCTGACCAGTACTGAGACATGCTTGAAGAGTGTAACCATTAGTCTTGCTGATGGAAAAGATGTAAGTTACATAGGCTGATGTGGTTATTGTATCTATAGTTGACATGGCCATCTATTCATTTTTTTATTATGTATTTTTTCTGTTTGACAGTTCATTTACGTTAAATCATGTGGCAGTGTCTATGTGAATTCGATATACACTCAATTACCCGTCTCATCAGGTAAGTTGCATATTCTAGCAGCAATTAAAATTAAGATACTGCATGCTCACTGCAATGCACTTGACCAAATATAAATATTCCCCTATTTAAGGGTACTTTCACACTATCGTTATTCTTTTCCGGTATTGAAATTCTGTAAAGGGTCTCGATACCAGAAAAAAATGCATACGTTTTGTCCTAATGCATTCTGAATGGAAAGCAATCCGTTCAGTATGCATCAGGATCCGTTCCGCCACTTGCTGCGGTATTTATTCCGGCCAAAATCCCGGAACGATACTGCACTTGCCGGATCCGGCATTAATTTCCATAGAGTTGTATTAATGCTGGATCCAGTACCAAGTCTTCTGGAAATTGCCGCATTGCCAGACCCAGTTTTCCGGTCTGCGTATGTTCCGGGACATAGGAGGAGCAAGATAGTTATTTTGACAAATTGCCCACCATCTAGGGTCTTTTCTGTTAAAGTTTATATGTGTGTATCTTGTAATAAGGTGATAAGCTGTAGATTTTTACACATATGTATGTTCTTGCTCCACAGCCAGTGTTACCATTTTCAAACCATCAACATTTTACATCATTGTGCAAACTAAGATTGGAATTCAACTCCAGATCCAACTTATACCCACTATGCAGCTGTACATCAGTCTTGACCCATCCTACAAAAGTCAAGTGTGTGGTAAGTAATGGCGGTGCAAAAAAATACCAAGATGAAAACCACTATATGTTTAAAGTAGTGATGAGCGGCATAGGCAATATTCAAATTCGCAATATTTCGTGAATTTTTGGCCGAATATTTGCCATAAATTAGAAAATTCGAGAATTCATGATCTCCAGTCATTATTTACTTGATTGTGAAAATCAGCAATGTAATATATTTGCGATAAAAATTCCCGATTAGAATTTTCGCACTCAACACTAGTTTAAAGGATGGCAGTTATATGTTTTCAAGTCATAATAGGAAAAGACAGGAATATTCTATTAACATACATATACTATATTGATAAACCCAGTCACTTGATCTGTCACCCCATCTTCTTAACTGTATACTTGAAGTCTCCAGGACTATGAAGTCACCATAGGAAAAAGGGAAGGGGCACTGAGCTTGGAGATACACACTGTAGAATTTTGTGATGTGATTACATTTTTTCATATAAAAAACTGCATAAATGCAGCCAGGTCTCATAGAGAAAACTCATGATGAGTCATGCTTTTCCCATCAAGAAAGAGTGATTGATAGCTTTGTCTGCTTGCATAATCATACAAGCTGCAAACCTCTTGGCTGGGAAAGAATAACTCATAGGGGCAATGTATCAAACTTCTACACCAGTTTTTTTTATGCAAGTCCTGTTTTGAACACCTTCCGATTAAAGAAAAATAATCCACATGAACTGGGGAATGAACCGAGCATTTGACCGGTGAGCTCCTTTCCAGCTGCAGATCGTTCAGATCTTTTCTGGATTTCTCTTCTTCTATCGAAGATGGTTGCACTGCTACTCCAGACCACATAATGCATACTATGCATCAAAAGGTCAAGACACTTCCTGCTTGTCCAGCCCTATCTTGGTTTGGCCACCACTGCTCACATAGTCCAAGCAAGTGTCTTGGACTTCCAGATGCACAGTTTGCCTCGGGTAATCTATGAATCAATGTGGCCATCTTGAATCTCTGAAGAGGAACCCAAGAATTGTAAAGTTGAAGAGTGAAGAAGTATGCTTTACTTTAAAAGCTATAAAAATGTCATCCTAATGGTTAGTTTTACCTGAAGGGGTTAATATGAAAAATATACATTCTGCTTCGTTAGCAGCAGTCTCGATGGAATGACACTAGAGGTCACTAGACAACTATTAGATGTGACTAATGCTTAAAACCTACTGGATAAAATGAATAGATTTTGCTTAACATTGGAAGGGATTTGGACAAAATTTAAGCAACAGTTATAAAAATCTTTTATATGAACTACTGTCTAGAAAAACATCCATTCCATTCCTCATCAATTAAATAAAATAACCATTTGATTAAATACAGGTCTTTGTGGCAACTATAACAGCATTCAAGCTGATGATTTCCAAGTGCTGAGTGGGGTCATTGAAGGAAGTGGCTCATCGTTTGCCAACACTTGGAAGACCCAGGCCAGCTGTCCTAATGTCGTCTCAAGCTTTGAAAATCCATGCTCCCTCAGCATTGAAAATGGTAGGTCAAACTATATATTAGCTATTAAACAGCCAAGCAGGCAAAAAAGCAAGGAATTAGTCAAGTAATTCCTCAACCCTTCAATCAGTAGGATAATTTTTAGATCTGTTTGATGCTGGCTACAAATCAACATTTCCATTAATATCAAATACTTATTTCTTCCAGAGCAATACGCTACGCACTGGTGCTCAATGTTAAGCGATCCTAATGGACCTTTTGCAGAATGCCAGGCAACAGTTAATCCAGCCACCTTCAAGTCGGTATGCAATTTGATTTACTGTACTTTAAAAGGGGTTTTCTGGTTTAGGAAACTCATTTCCAAAAACGGTGTTAGTTGGCTGGTAGGGTGGATTCAGAAACGTCAACTCTTTACCATGGTAGAGAGCAGCTAATTAGAATGCACTGAGAAGCACCTAACATTGCCCTCCTTTATATCTTTTTAGCTGCCTATCTGTCAATTTCTGTATTCCTCTTCTAGCATCCAAGATGGTTGGACCACTTCTCAAACTGCCTGATGCACACTGTGCATTTAGTAGCCCAAGACGCTTCCTACTTGTCCGGCCCTTCTCATAGATTTGCCGCAAATGCTCACATGAGCAGTGCTGGCCGATTCAAGGGCAGCAGGAAGTGTATTGGGCCAAAAACACAATATGCATCAGGCAGTCTGAGAAGTGCTGAGGCCATCTTGGATAGCAGAAGACGAGTCCAGGACTTGACAGATCTGCAACTAAAAAAATGAAAAGGAGCTCACCATGCAAGTGTTCTGTTTGTTCTCCAGTTAATGTGATTTTTGTTTTCTTAAATCGATCGGTTTAATTCCACAGTATAAATCTCTAATATTGCATCTGTTCTACAGAACTGCATGTTTGACTCATGCAACTGTGCCAAGAGTGAGGAGTGCATGTGTGCCGCTCTGTCCTCCTATGTACATGCTTGTGCCAAAGCAGGAATTTACCTGAAGGGATGGAGAAACAACGTCTGCCGTAAGTTTATTTTTAATGAAACATTGTTTTATACCAATTTCAGTTATAGGAGAGGCAAATTTGGTAAATGACATTGACATGGTATTGTTTTACAAGTTTAAACGTATGAACAGAAAAGGAGAGAAATAAACTCCACTTTCTACAGATTAACTAAATAGCACAGATATATTTCATTTTTCAAGTTTTTCTTTTTCATCCATAGAACTGTACACAACTACATGTCCCAAGACCTTATCCTACAGCTATGTCGTCAACACATGCCAACCTACTTGTCGCTCACTCAGCGAGCGTGACATTACTTGTGACATCTCCTTTGTCCCGGTTGATGGCTGTGTTTGCCAGAATGGAACCTACCTGGATGATAAGGGTGCCTGTGTGCTCCAGTCTGCTTGTCCTTGCTACTACAAGGGTTCTGCAGTGCCACCAGGAGAGGTGGTTCATGACAATGGAGCTATGTGGTAAGAAAATAACTACTGAACCTGTCAATGATGACAGTGAATGAAGACTCCCTTTGCTTGCTCTATTGGGAGGCTTTTCTTATCAGCTACTAATATAAAACTTGTATTCTTATTTTACTAGCACATGCACAAATGGAAAACTAGACTGTATTGGACAGACAACCTCACAGAAAGGTAAGAAGTCTAAAGCCAGCATGAGATCTACAAACTTCTAGCATTTTTAGTAAACATAACATTTAAGTAACAGAGATGGGTTGTCATTTGCAAATATGTTCCCCCAAAAAGTCTGTAAGGAAATTGAAAGATGGTAAATACCTAGGTTTTTGAGGTGAGGGTAAATTGTATCCATGCATGCATTGTATCATTAGCTTGTTTGCTGTTCTTAAAAACAAACTTTTAGCAAACCTTGACAGATGTATTAATACGACTTTATATTTAGGCAGCTTAGAGCTGACTAGATGCACCAAAGTTATCACAATGGATTTATGTCCCATTCTCATGAATAGTGGGGATCCCCACTGATCTAATAGTTATGGTGATCATATATATATATATATGAGAGAAACATTGACTGATCCTACTGTTTTCAGCAGGACTCAACAACAGGAGATGTTAGGGAAAGAATGATGAGCATGCCCTATCCTTTGTTCTCTTCCGAGGTCTCGCAACAGTTTACTCCGTTCCCTCTGTTGACAACACATGTGTATAGGGGTGTTCATGCTCTAATATACTAATACTGATAACGTTAAGCACATTTTATTGAATCCTTTACTCCATAGCCTGTGTTGCCCCCATGGTGTATTTTGACTGTACTAAGAAACCTGCAGGCACAAAGGGATCTGAGTGCCAGAAGAGTTGCCAAACCCTTGACATGAACTGCGTAAGTAGTCCTTATGAAAGCTCACATACATACCATTTGTGAATGTAGCAGTCTGTGAATGGTTTTATCAGTTCCTTAAAGTGTGTCATTTCATTTTATTTATGTGTAGAGACAGTGAAGAGTATGTTTTGTAATACACTTGTTTAGGCAAATATGCTATTTTTTATTTATTCTATTACATTTGCCTCACTATTACAATATGTCAAAATAGACAAGTCAAGATACATACAGATATCATCAGTAAAAAAATATTGTCATACAAAATACTATAAACCCTTCAAAACCACATAGATGGCAGGACAGAGCCCAAGTGCAAAAAAATGTGGAGAGGGAGGATTCGTTCCAATCTTCATTGTAGATGGTAAGAATCCTGAGGCCAGACCTCGATTATTAACTTGAAATAGTTGCATTAAAAGAAGATAGCCATACCCCCAATATATTTCATATGGAAAGCCATCAGAACCCATTGAGGAGTTTTCAGCTATTTCATAAAGGGCCTGACTTACCCCAGAGAAAGTAATAGGGGCATTAAGCATTAACCTCTCTCTGCTCCTTCTCTAAATGTCACAGATGTAAATAATATGCATAAAATTCCCCTCCCCTTTATTATCCTCTTTTTATTACTATTTTGACCATCACTTTTAAGAGTTTTTTTTTTTTTTTTGCCCAAGAGTCTCCCAAAGTATTCTGGACCAGAGAAGAAAAAAAGACAATGTGGAGCCTTATCAATAAGAAAATCCTTATATATTTTTTTGGGCTTGTTCACATTCTTCATACTGTATATTAGTAGAATTATTAACATACTGACTCCATTTAATTAATTATTCTAACTCTGCTAATCATTCTTCCCCCTTGTTCAGGCTTTAATACAGGCATGGGACTGTGATCTGACACTCCTCTAAGTTCATATTTTATTTGACTAATTGTTGAAAAAAGGCTAAGTTTAGAAAACTATATCCAGTCTAGAGAAAGTCTGTTGTGAGCTGTTATAATAAGAGAAAAACTTAGTATGAAAATTCAGAGCCCTCCATGTATCCATCAGTCTTTTTCACAGGAGAGGAAACATATTTGTTATCACACATCCCTTCCAATCTCGCCCAATGCTTAGACTTACGTTCCAATTCTCTTCTTAAATTGTTTTTGGTTTTTATATTACAGTACAGTGCACAGTGTGTCTCTGGCTGCGTGTGCCAAGATGGACTGATAGCTGATGGAAAGGGGGGATGTGTGACAGAGAGCCAATGTCCATGTATACACAACAACAAAGCCTACATGCCAGGAGAAAATATCAAGGTCTCTTGTAACACTTGGTGAGTGAAAAACACAATACATACACTTGAGGGTCACGGTGTCTGGATAACTTCTTAACTATTGATTGATTTTGCCATCAGCACGTGCAAAAACAGAGCATGGGAATGCAGTGGTGATATTTGTATGGGCACCTGCGCTGTATATGGAGATGGTCACTATCTTACCTTTGACAGTAAATCATATGTTTTTAATGGAGATTGTGAATATACCCTGGCTCAGGTAAGTAGCACACTTTAAGTCCTTAATCTATGTATATATTTTTCCCAGGACAGCCTGAATTTGTCAGGACTGTCTTTGAAAGTTTAGTACTATTGGCAACTACGACCACTGATTTTTGATTTTTTTGAAACCTAGGATTACTGCACTGGTAACTCCAGTAATGGAACTTTCCGTGTTATAACGGAGAACATCCCATGCGGTACCACAGGAACTGCTTGTTCTAAATCCATCAAAGTTTTCCTCGGGGTGAGTTTTAAAAATGGCACACAATATTATCTGAAAGTAATGTGCACATTATTACAACAACACACAACTGCTATGAAATGTGATTTACATTCTCTTTGTGCAGAACTATGAACTAATACTTGCTGAAGATAAATTTGAGGTTGTACAACGGAATTTAGGAACATATATACCATATAAAGTGCGCCAGATGGGTATCTACATGGTGATTGAGGCCCTCAATGGACTGGTTCTGGTATGGGACAAGAAAACCAGCATATATATTAAGCTTGAACCTAGTTTCCAGGTAAGTTAAATAAAGCTCATGAAAGTCTGTGGTTATTGTTTTTTTCTAGGAAACTAGTGTTGCTTTGAATGATTGACCAGGAAATTTGAATTCTGTATTTTAGACAAACAATCAGTACATGTGGTCCCCCGCTTTACAATATTAATTGGTTCTGGGCAACAACTGTAAGGTGAAAACATTGCTAAAGCCATAACTCTATGGAAAACTAGTAATGGGTTCTGAAAGCTCCATTATGTCATCAAAAGTTTCAAGTGATGGCCTAGCTTCAGTATACTCCATCACTATCTGTTTAGCGGTGGTCCGGCAACCACTCCCTGCCCATCACCTGTTTGGGTGTAGCTCCAGCACCAGAATGCAGTGCTGGAACTAAAGTCCTCCATCCATTCTGTATTGGAAGTCAGTGGGGGAAGTGCTACAGTATCATGCTCAGTCCATTACATAGAGAACAAAGCTATGTAGTTCTGATGCCAAGTTCCGGTGCTGAAGTTAGACCCAAGCAGCTAATAGGCAAGAGTGTGGGGTGTCAGATTCCCATCGATTAGGTAGTGATGAATATAAGTCAGAAACAGCTCCTGTAAAAATAAAAAATAAAATAAACTGCAGCTCTAAATCACATTTTGCAGTGGACTGGAGATTCTTCATGGTCCTGCACAGCATAGCATGCCCTCACCTGGTGTCCAAAAAAGCAGGCTTATCCAGGCATAGGCAAAGATTAGAGGACATGTAATACTGCACTGTACTAGAGAGAGGTGCAACATAGCCGCCAATCAGTGCATGCACTGCAATAATACAGATGTTTTTCCAGTGATATACTCTTCCAAATTTGCTGGATCTTCCAGGCAATCATAAGTGTTGGAGATTAATTATGTCCATGCGATTATATGCTGAAAGTGAGAGCATTGTAATTTGGTGGACCACTGTGTATCAAATTACTAAGGCCTAAGCAAAGTCAGGGGTTATAAAATGTTTAAGCTGCACACTACACGTGTAGCTTATTCTGCTTCTTACAGATATCTATATCTTTCTTTACAGGGCAAAGTTTGTGGTCTTTGTGGTAATTACGATGGAAATTTTGTCAATGACTATACAACCAGAAGCTTGGCTGTGGTCGGAAATGTTATGGAATTTGGTAACAACTGGAAAATGTCTCCCAGCTGCCTAGATGCTGTAGACTTGGGAGACTCCTGTTCTTTAAATCCCTACAGGAAGGCATGGTCTCAGAAGCAGTGTAGTGTCATCACCAGTGACACTTTCTCAAACTGTCACTCACTCGTAAGTTCAATTATTTAGGATAATTTTATGTTTGAATCTTTAAAGAACTTTTATTCAACCCAACGGCAGCAAAAAAAATGTAAACAATTATAACAATAAAAAGGTAGAATCGGGACCAACAAGGGGTCTATGTTTCATTTTGGTCTTCCTCTGACTTGTCTACCACTGCTAATATATTATTTCAAACTTGTCAGTTGTCACTTTCATCTCATGCAAATGTATGCATTTTTGTAACTCCACTTTGACAACCAGTACCATGAAGTTGCAGTGAAAATGTTAAATTAATGTCCCATTCCAATAGTTACCTTAAATTAATTTGTATTTTTGCATTTAACTTAGTAGGACCTGACGCATAGCTCTGACTTTTGTAGGTTAACCCGCTCAAGTATTATGATGCTTGTGTCAGCGATTCTTGTGCCTGTGATACCGGTGGAGATTGTGAGTGTTTCTGTACAGCAGTAGCCGCTTATGCCCAAGCTTGTAGTGAAGCTGGTGTGTGTGTTCGCTGGAGAACTCCAACAATGTGCCGTGAGTATATTATACACTATAAATCAATGCCAAAGATACTTTACATTACTTTCTTATATTTGATTATTCTTACTAAATAATACCATCAAAAGTCCATCAATCCTAAAATCACATAATTCTAAAATATTTCACACACTTTTGTCCACCATAGCTATTTTCTGTGATTATTACAATCGTGAAGGACACTGCGAGTGGCATTACAAAGCATGTGGTGCCCCCTGCATGAAGACCTGTAGGAACCCAAGTGGAACTTGTTACCACAACTTACCAGGCCTGGAAGGTAAATATTTAGTAATGGTTGGTGGATTATCTGGTTTTCAGGGTAAGATGGGCCTCCAAAGACTAGTTTTCTGTATAAATAAGGCAAAAAAAACGCTTATAGAAATATGTGATTAGCCCATGGCAATAGAAGAAAGAACATAAGATCTAATCAGCTAATGATGTATGTATTTCAGGATGCTACCCCAACTGTCCACCTGAATCACCATATTTTGATGAGGACAAAATGGAATGTGTAGAATCATGTCCTTGCTATTCACTCAATGGAACAGAGTATTATATTGGTCAGGAGATGCCTCCAGAGGATAATAACAACATCTGCACAACTTGGTAAGAAGAGTACAAGTCATTCCTGCTGACTAGTGGGTGTATGATGCTCCATTGAACATACTGCAGAGATGCAGTTTAGTATGCAATAATCCATATCCCTGAGGCTTTAAAGAGGTTTTCTGAGATATTGGTTTTCAATATCAGATCACCAGGGATCTGACACCTGGGATCCCTGCCAATCAGCGTTTTAAGAAAGCCTCGGTGCTCGCTGCAGCCTCCTCACAACTTACCAAGCTCAGCGCCAACCATTGCATAGCATCTGTGCTCGGTATTACAGCTCAGCCCCATTCACTTCAATAGGACTATGCTACACCTAGGCCATGTGACCGATAAACGCGTCGTCACTGGCCGAGGTGAGCACCACAGTCTCTTCAACCAGCTAATTGGTGGGGGTGTCGGTAGTCAGAACCTCACTGATCAAATATTAATGACCCAAGCAGAAAGCCTAGAGCTACTGTATCTTTAGCGTACCCACAAACGGCAGATTTTGTTGCAGAAAGAAAAACCTTCATTCTTGCAGAAAACAGGAGAATATAGAAGCAACTTTCAGTTGCAGAACTTTCTGCAACCAAACTTGCCGTGTGAAAGCATCCCTAATGTTCTTACGACAATGCTTTTGGCATGCCTGCTTTATGTAGCCTTGAACACACATATCCAATGCAGTTAGGCTGTTAATATTGTTAATAAAACACAGAACGGTGATTGTTAACAGTACATGAACTTTTCATTTGCAAATGCGTTCATTTTCCAGTAATTGCCGCTATCAGTATGCCTATATATGTGAATAGTGATCTCAATATTTACCTGTAAAAATGATTCAAAATTTCCAGTGACACGAATTGTCCTAATGTAAATATTGGTTGATTTGTCTCATTCTGAGCCTAAAGCACACTAGAACGTTAGATGAAGTACCTACTGGCCTGGTAATGGCTAAGAAAGAAAGGTGACTGGTAACCAGTTCCGGTATCTCTGACGCTGATTATTATCTAGTAGAGCATTGAACTAGCACATGTCAAATGTAGCAAAAAATTCTAAGAATGAAAAAAAAACAACAAATAAAATAGATGCTTGTTCTTTTCTTTTTCAGCAAGTGTACTCTAAAAGGCAGAAAATGTACTTATGAAGGTAAATTCATTCATGTACTTATTAACTGTTAAAGGGAATCTGTCACCAGCGACCTTCCCGCCCAACTGTTTCCATAGACACATAACTGTGGTTCACTGGATTGAAACATTGTTTTTCTTTTATTAATCCGAGATTCAGTTCCCAAGTTATGACACTTTTTCTTAAAATGCAATTTAGACCTTTGGTGCAAAGAGGGTGTCACATTTGCTCTTGTTACACACAAGCTCCACCCATTTCTCTGGCCAGCTCCTCCCTCCCTGCTTTGGCACTGCCTGGTCCTGCCAATCAAAACAGCAAGGGAGGGGCTGGCAACAGAAAGGAGCAAAGCTTGGGTGCAACAATAGCAATGGTGACACCTTTGCCGCACTAAAGGACTTGGGACTTCTCACTACGAGCCACTGCAAAGTGCAAACAGTCAGTGTAACACATGGTGGGCCATTCATATGGTCAGATGTGACTTCACTCACTGACCCATATTCAATCACCTGATAAAAAGTACACAAAAGTGCCCATACATTTCTAACGGCTCACCAGATGATGCCTCCATAATTAGATCTAGTTCATTTTCATTGTCATGCCCAGCTCTGTGATGCCAGGTGTTTAGAGAATAGGCCATACAAGCAGGAGATGAACACCAGGAGCATGGTCACGTCACTGCATCTGAGATTGGCTAACAAGGGCATCTCAGCTACAGAGGCTGGATTAGGGACTACTCAGAAACTTGGAACTTCATTGTAATGGGACCCTGACTTTTTGCTATTTTTGTAGTCAGAAGTGAAAGGAGGAGCTGCAGATTGGAAATACTTTTACTAAACACTCATCCTCTAATTGTTGCAGTACAAAAGTTACAAACCAATCACAAAGGTTCATAGTGTCCTGACGTAGTGTAGGGAAAGGGATGTTAAAGGTTCTTGTTATATACTTTATTAGTGAAAAATGTTTCTTTTTTCTAGAAGTCAGGATGTAAAGACTTTCCTTAGCAAAGCTGTAATTGAGCACTGCTTCTCAGTGTCTCTCTTAATGCTGGGAATATAGAGAGAGGAGTGGGCCTGTATAGTTGTGCTCTGACAGTAAGTGTGCTGTGTTCTTGTACACTTACTGTCAGTGCTAGCAGTCCTGCTCCCTACTTTCTTGCACCTAATAAAATAGAAGTACAAGGAAAAGAGAGATAAACTGGTAGAGCTGCCAGTGGTTAGCACGGGTAGGAAGTCAGTTAACCAGGTACAAGTCAATTATTGGCTGGGGTAGTGACAAGTGGTGACTGGAAGCCTCTGTATGTTACAATAAAGCATCCCCATTATTTAGTAGAACCCTGTAGATAGGCTCTCCTTAGTAAAGTTCAGTTAGAGCATTGCTAGGGAGACACTTGACACCCTGATTTGTAGTATAAAGAAACTTCTTTCCAAAATAAAGTACAACCCTAAATTACATTGACAATTAACTGAAACGGCAGTTACACTTTGAGCAGAGAAGTGCAACGTAAGGTTAGGTTTACATCTATGCTTGTGCCAGATCTGTCACATGATGTACACTAACGGCGCCTGATATGCCCTATTAGATATATTGGGTTCTGTCCAGTTTCTGTCATGGTGTCAGCAATTTTACCAGAAAAAAATAGTGCAGTCTTGACATACAATCACAAACCTTTTTAGGCATTCTAAAGAGTGGAGAAAGTTCTCCATCCTTTTCTAAGATATTTATATAAATGTATATGGTTGTTGGATAATCTAGAACAGTGATGGTGAACTGTTTAGAGGACAAGTGCCCAAACTGCAACCCAAAACCCACTTATTTATTGCAAAGTGCCAACACCGCAATTTACCCTGAATACTACAGTCCAATATAGTATATATTCCATGTACTTTATCATTTATCTATAATATCCTGCCTACATTCAGTGCGCTGTCTGTTCTGTTCATAGTGCGCCCTTTAAGGCATATTGGTCCACTATTGGTACACCATTGACTTTTTCCAGGGTGCGGATGCCTACATAGAAGGCTCTGAGTGCCACCTCTGGCAGCCGTGCCACAGGTTCGCCACTACTGATCTAGAACATTGGCACTTTTACTTTCTGTGTTTAAATTTTCTATTGTCTATCTATGCTAACTGTATGGCATTACTGACAATGAAAACAAACTGTACCTAATGAACTAAAGGCATATAGCTGAGAACAGTACATAATGTCACCTCAGCTTTTTTTCTCATGGTGTCCGTTACTCTGTTAGTAATATATTGCCTTCTCTTTTGCAGAATGTTGTGTGTATGAAGGAAAGATATACAGGACACCAGACCTCATTTACAATACAACTGATGGCATGGGGGGATGCATTGTAGCATACTGTATTAAGGGAGTGATCGAAGGAAACAACACAGCTTGCAGTTCACCTACAACTACACCTACAACTGTTTTCAGCTTTTCTACTACAACTCCTATAACAACACCAACAACGGGAACACCAACAACTGAAACATCAAAAACACCACCAACATCAACACCAACAACTGGAACATCAAAAACACCAACAACAGGAACAAAAACAACACCAACAACTGGAACAACAACAGCGCCAACAACTGGAACAACAAAAACACCAACAACAGTAACACCAACAACTGGAACATCAAAAACACCAACAACAGGACCAACAACTGAAACACCAAAAACACCGACTACCACCACTACCACTGTCAGCAGCACTATTAAAGGTAAAATTTCTTTCTACCTTAGTATTATTAAAATTAATTTGTCACCAGGTTTTTGCTACCCTATCTGAGGTGATGACAAGAGTCCCTGATTCAAGCATTAGGTTACTTGCTTGATGTCATGCTGTGCTTTTCATAAAATCACACTTTATCAGCAGTAGCCAAGCCCAGCATCAGAGTCCTCCTATTCATACACAGCAGGCTCTCTTCGAACTGCTGCCTCTGATTGACAACTTTCTCCCTGTCAATTAGTAGCTTGTTGACAGGGTTAGCACAAAGATCATAAATATCAAGGACACTGGACATACAAACATCTGGACTGATTGTTTGCTTTTTGGTTTAGTGCAACTTGCTACAGTCCTGTTATCATTTTTATGATTAAAGGTAGAAACATAAAAGGGACACTTATAATTCTAATGCAGGTGCAGAAGCTAAAGGTGGGGGCTGCAGTAGGCAAGGCACACTTTAACCCAGAATTTAAAGCCAATATAAATGAATATTTAAGGGGTGTTCCATTTTCAGTACATGAATATAATGTTTTGCATAATAAAAGGCATTCAAATGTTCTAATATACTTTCTATATTAAAGGGAGCTTCAAGCATTGGCATAATAGTAGGGAATGTAATGAAATAAAAAAAGAAAACTGTTAAATCACCTGCCACTCCATTGCGTGCACTCTGGTGGTCTTCGCTGGTCTTTTTTTCTTATTCTGCAGTGAAGACATTGAATGCATCCATGTGATCGCAGCATCCAATTACTAGAATCAATTGGTAGATGTCACAAGGATGCTCTTCATGATTCTCCTGCAGCACAGTAAACAAAGAGTATCAACTGTGAAGTGATGGGAATTCAACATACAGATATAGTAGAGCTACAACTGACTCTGATAACACATGTCACAGTGTTATCTCGATTATCTCGTGACAAAAAACATTGAAATTCACTGAAAGTCAGTAAACATTTTCTTGCCATTCTTTACCTAACACTTTAACCATCAGGTTTAGCTCGGCTGCATCTGTATGAAGATTAGTTATTTTTTATTACATTCCATAGCGTTTTGCTAATTTTAAAATGTCCAAATGTCCAGTAAACCTCTTAAATGCCTCAGGATCTCTGCTTGCTGTCATTCAGTTGGATCTCTTTTTTTTTTTTTAGCAAATACAAATCTATCCTGGTCATGTGATTGACACATGAATGCTCAGTTCATTGCAAGACATGGCTCTGATACACCTACAAATGTGTCCAGCCTTACCTTTAAATTAGGGAAGGAATACAATTTCACATATAGACAATTCAATATTAATATTTGTTATAAAAACCCTTGACAGGGAATTCGCAATGCAACATCTGGGTCGCTTTACATAGAAAAATATAGCATTGATGTCTCCACACAACATTGTGAAATTATATTGCTTTGAAAAACAATTTTGCTTCAGTTTGCGTTGGTGTAGTTTATGCCACATTTATCAAATCTCACAAGTTGTTTGATAAATTTGTCTTATCTTTAAACCTAACACAATTGTTTGGAAAAGCTACCCCAGTTTTCCTACCCCACCCTCCAACTGCAGTGACATTGCAAATTATTTTGAGACTTTTAAAAAAGCCTCAATGATAAATCTCGAATAAAGCTTATTAACCCTTAAAATACCGGAGGTTTTTTCATTTTTGCGTTTTCATTTTTCTTCCCTATATTACTTGAGCCATAACTTTTTAATATTTCCGGTCATATAGCTGTATGAGGGTTTATTTCTTCCGGGACAAGTTGTATTTTCTAATGCCACCATTAATGATGGCTTAAAATATAGTGGGAAGCGGTTAAAAAATTCCCAATGAGGTGGAATTTGAAAAAAAAAAAAAATAATAATCCTCCACCGGTCTTGTTCCCACAGAATTTAGTTTCCGGCAAAACTGACCCATGCCCTTCATTCTCTGGGTCAGTACAATTACAATGATACCCCATATGTATAGGTTTTTTATGTCTAAATAGTGTAAAAATAAATGTTAACTTTGCTAAAAAAAATATATATGAGCTTATAAATAATGCTACACTATAAATTGCTAATTTCTTAGCCTGGCCTGCCATAAGAATTGCAACATGAACACTATAAGCTTTATCAGCGAGGCTTAAAGTGTTCAGCGCAACTACTGATGCCCACATTAGCCGCACTGTGCATCTGTAAGAAGCCCAGAAGCGTGAGTGTCTGTGTTTTTCGCATTTAGATGCCGTGATCTCACTTGATCACGGCATCTAAAGACTTTAATTACCACAATCGGCATTATTGCCGGTCATGGTAATTAGCTGCAGGTCTCTGATGTTTGAAACAGCACAGACCTGCAGACCATGGCACCCGCTGCACGTGCAAGCGGGCGCCATGTTTACACATCGCTCCAGCGAACAGGTTAACATAGCTAACCACACCAACTTTCCCACCCATATAACAAAACTGGAGAGAGTGGTGTAAAAATGCAAAAATTCCAAACATTTTTGCACAAGTGAGTGCAAAAAGACACAAAAGCCCAAATTTTTTACTTTTTGAAGACAGAATTCTGGAGTGATGGTATGATAAATGAGGTTTACAAAATATACACACTTTTTTAACTTTATTTATGTTCTTTTCATTCTAGTATGTTCTGTAACTCCAGAGGATGCAGGATGCACTTGGTCAAGATGGTTTGACGTAAGTTACCCTTCTTACGGCAAGGACAATGGAGATTTCGAAACCTTAGGAGACATAAGGAAAGCAGGATTTGAAATTTGTGATGCACCTCAAAATGTTGAATGCAGAGCAAAGTTTTTCCCTGAAAATGCAATAGAAGACCTACATCAAATAGTGACATGTAGCAAATATGTGGGTCTGATTTGTATTAACAGCCAACAACCACAGAGAATTTGTTACAATTACGAAATCAGAGTGCAATGTTGTTCCCCAATAGCAGATTGCACGAAACAAGTAACATCATCAACTGTTAAAACAACAGGTATATCTAGTTCAACCGCATCAACTTCAAAATCTACCATAACTAAAACACCATATTCATCTGTTTCTGTTACTCCGACATTGACAAGTGAAACGAAAACAACCTCTAGCACAAGCACATCATCCTCAAAAACTACCATAAGTACAACAAACCGTTCTACCTCTGTTTTTACCGTATCCACAACTGGAACATTAACAACTAGTTCAATCAAACCATCTTCAACAATAACAACAACACCATACTCAGTTATCTCTACTACATCAACATCTACGAGCAGAACATCCACAGGTACAACAAAATTCACTTCATCTGAAACATCAACCAAGACAACGCCAACATCTACTTCTGTTTCTACAAGTAAGAGTACAAGTGGAACAACAGTTTCATCAACACCGCCTACTCATTTATCAACCAGTGTTTCAACTACTTCTTCAACAACTTGTCCATACGCATATTCCATGAAATGCTATTGGTCATCATTCATGGAAGGTAACGATACACCAACAAAGTCTGTTAAAGAAGGAGAAAGTTTATCAGGAAGTGATTCCAGTGAAGAGCCTCGTCAACCCTCTAAGGGCTCCCCCAATAAAAAAGATAGCAGCTCTGCAAAGGGTTCTAAGGAAAAAGTTACACCTCCCAATAAAGGATACTTCAATGAAGTGCTGAAAAAGCTTTTCAAGGGCTCCTCAAGTGAAGAAGACCAAAGCCGTAACTTAGGAAGAAAAGATTCCAAACAGAATGACAGCAAGCCCAGTAAAGGATATTTCAATGAATTCATCAAAAGAATTTTCAAAAGTTCTTCAAGCGAAGAAAACCAAAACGGCAACTCTGGAAGAAGTGATTCTCAAGAAAAAGTCAGCAAAACAGATAAAGGATTCTTAAATGAAATAATCAACAAGGTTTTTAAAGACTTTTCAAGCGAGGAAGCCGATTTACCCACAATCTTCCAGTCTGGTAAAGATGTCGATAGCTCAGAGCTACTAAAGGTCGTTGGTTATGGAATATGTTCAACACAGCAAATGGCCAGTGAAATTGAGTGTAACGTAAGATCAGACTTGAGCATCAAGAAGAAAAATTCTGTATTACAGTGTAACAGGGACACTGCTATTGCTTGCCTACTGGCCAGACAGGAAGGAATCGATGCACTAGTATGTGACTATTATAGTATAAGGGTACTATGCTGTTCTAAAGTCTGTGGTGAAACAACAGCACTTACCGAATCTACAAGTGAAACACCAACCACCTCTATCTCAACTAAAACATCTACATCACCATATTATCATTCTACAACTATAAGTGAGAAAACAACCAGCCCCATTTCAACTATAAGCACAACCAAGACAACCCCAACATCAACCTCTCATTCTACTACACCAACAAGCCAAACCACAACAACTTCACCATCAACCTCAATAAGGTCAACCCCCACATCTACCTCTGTTTCTACACCAACCACCTCTATCTCAACTAAAACATCTACACCACCATATTATGATTCTACAACTACAAGTGAGAGAACAACCAGCCCCATTTCAACTATAAGCACAACCAAGACAACCCCAATATCAACCTCTTATTCTACTACAACAACAAGCAAAACCACAACTACTTCACCATCAACCTCAACGAGGTCAACCCCCACATCTACCCCTGTTTCTACAAGTAGGAGTACAAGTGGAACGACAGTTTCATCAACACCGCCCACTCATTCATCAACCAGTGTTTCAACTACTTCTTCAACAACTTGTCCATACGCATATTCCATGAAATGCTATTGGTCATCATTTATGGAAGGTAACGATACACCAACAAAGTCTGTTAAAGAAGGAGAAAGTTTATCAGGTAGTGATTCCAGTGAAGAGCCGCGTCAACCCTCTAAGGGCTCCCCCAATAAAAAAGATAGCAGCTCTGCAAAGGGTTCTAAGGAAAAAGTTACACCTCCCAATAAAGGATACTTCAATGAAGTGCTGAAAAAGCTTTTCAAGGGCTCCTCAAGTGAAGAAGACCAAAGCCGTAACTCAGGAAGAAAAGATTCTAAACAGAATGACAGCAAGCCCAGTAAAGGATATTTCAATGAATTCATCAAAAGAATTTTCAAAAGTTCTTCAAGCGAAGAAAACCAAAACGGCAACTCTGGAAGAAGTGATTCTCAAGAAAAAGTCAGCAAAACAGATAAAGGATTCTTAAATGAAATAATCAACAAGGTTTTTAAAGACTTTTCAAGCGAGGAAGCCGATTTACCCACAATCTTCCAGTCTGGTAAAGATGTCGATAGCTCAGAGCTACTAAAGGTCGTTGGTTATGGAATATGTTCAACACAACAAATGGCCAGTGAAATTGAGTGTAACGTAAGATCAGACTTGAGCATCAAGAATAAAAATTCAGCATCACAGTGTAACAGGGACACTGCTATTGCTTGCCTACTGGCCAGACAGGAAGGAATTGATGCACCAGTATGTGACTATTATAGTATTAGGGTACTATGCTGTTCTAAAGTCTGTGGTGAAACAAGAGTTTATACCGAATCTACAAGTGAAACACCAACCACCTCTATCTCAACTAAAACATCTACACCACCATATTATCATTCTACAACTATAAGTGAGAAAACAACCAGCCCCATTTCAACTATAAGCACAACCAAGACAACCCCAACATCAACCTCTCATTCTACTACACCAACAAGCCAAACCACAACCACTTCACCATCAACCTCAATAAGGTCAACCCCCACATCTACCTCTGTTTCTACACCAACCACCTCTATCTCAACTAAAACATCTACACCACCATATTATGATTCTACAACTACAAGTGAGAGAACAACCAGCCCCATTTCAACTATAAGCACAACCAAGACAACCCCAATATCAACCTCTTATTCTACTACACCAACAAGCCAAACCACAACCACTTCACCATCAACCTCAATAAGGTCAACCCCCACATCTACCTCTGTTTCTACACCAACCACCTCTATCTCAACTAAAACATCTACACCACCATATTATGATTCTACAACTACAAGTGAGAGAACAACCAGCCCCATTTCAACTATAAGCACAACCAAGACAACCCCAATATCAACCTCTTATTCTACTACAACAACAAGCAAAACCACAACTACTTCACCATCAACCTCAACGAGGTCAACCCCCACATCTACCCCTGTTTCTACAAGTAGGAGTACAAGTGGAACGACAGTTTCATCAACACCGCCCACTCATTCATCAACCAGTGTTTCAACTACTTCTTCAACAACTTGTCCATACGCATATTCCATGAAATGCTATTGGTCATCATTTATGGAAGCTAACGATACACCAACAAAGTCTGTTAAAGAAGGAGAAAGTTTATCAGGAAGTGATTCCAGTGAAGAGCCTCGTCAACCCTCTAAGGGCTCCCCCAATAAAAAAGATAGCAGCTCTGCAAAGGGTTCTAAGGAAAAAGTTACACCTCCCAATAAAGGATACTTCAATGAAGTGCTGAAAAAGCTTTTCAAGGGCTCCTCAAGTGAAGAAGACCAAAGCCGTAACTCAGGAAGAAAAGATTCTAAACAGAATGACAGCAAGCCCAGTAAAGGATATTTCAATGAATTCATCAAAAGAATTTTCAAAAGTTCTTCAAGCGAAGAAAACCAAAACGGTAACTCTGGAAGAAGTGATTCTCAAGAAAAAGTCAGCAAAACAGATAAAGGATTCTTAAATGAAATAATCAACAAGGTTTTTAAAGACTTTTCAAGCGAGGAAGCCGATTTACCCACAATCTTCCAGTCTGGTAAAGATGTTGATAGCTCAGAGCTACTAAAGGTCGTTGGTTATGGAATATGTTCAACACAGCAAATGGCCAGTGAAATTGAGTGTAACGTAAGATCAGACTTGAGCATCAAGAAGAAAAATTCAGTATCACAGTGTAACAGGGACACTGCTATTGCTTGCCTACTGGCCAGACAGGAAGGAATCGATGCACCAGTATGTGACTATTATAGTATTAGGGTACTATGCTGTTCTAAAGTCTGTGGTGAAACAACAGCACTTACCGAATCTACAAGTGAAACACCAACCACCTCTATCTCAACTAAAACATCTACATCACCATATTATCATTCTACAACTATAAGTGAGAAAACAACCAGCCCCATTTCAACTATAAGCACAACCAAGACAACCCCAACATCAACCTCTCATTCTACTACACCAACAAGCCAAACCACAACCACTTCACCATCAACCTCAATAAGGTCAACCCCCACATCTACCTCTGTTTCTACACCAACCACCTCTATCTCAACTAAAACATCTACACCACCATATTATGATTCTACAACTACAAGTGAGAGAACAACCAGCCCCATTTCAACTATAAGCACAACCAAGACAACCCCAATATCAACCTCTTATTCTACTACAACAACAAGCAAAACCACAACTACTTCACCATCAACCTCAACGAGGTCAACCCCCACATCTACCCCTGTTTCTACAAGTAGGAGTACAAGTGGAACGACAGTTTCATCAACACCGCCCACTCATTCATCAACCAGTGTTTCAACTACTTCTTCAACCACTTGTCCATACGCATATTCCATGAAATGCTATTGGTCATCATTTATGGAAGGTAACGATACACCAACAAAGTCTGTTAAAGAAGGAGAAAGTTTATCAGGAAGTGATTCCAGTGAAGAGCCTCGTCAACCCTCTAAGGGCTCCCCAATAAAAAAGATAGCAGCTCTGCAAAGGGTTCTAAGGAAAAAGTTACACCTCCCAATAAAGGATACTTCAATGAAGTGCTGAAAAAGCTTTTCAAGGGCTCCTCAAGTGAAGAAGACCATAGCCGTAACTCAGGAAGAAAAGATTCTAAACAGAATGACAGCAAGCCCAGTAAAGGATATTTCAATGAATTCATCAAAAGAATTTTCAAAAGTTCTTCAAGCGAAGAAAACCAAAACGGTAACTCTGGAAGAAGTGATTCTCAAGAAAAAGTCAGCAAAACAGATAAAGGATTCTTAAATGAAATAATCAACAAGGTTTTTAAAGACTTTTCAAGCGAGGAAGCCGATTTACCCACAATCTTCCAGTCTGGTAAAGATGTTGATAGCTCAGAGCTACTAAAGGTCGTTGGTTATGGAATATGTTCAACACAGCAAATGGCCAGTGAAATTGAGTGTAACGTAAGATCAGACTTGAGCATCAAGAAGAAAAATTCTGTATCACAGTGTAACAGGGACACTGCTATTGCTTGCCTACTGGCCAGACAGGAAGGAATCGATGCACCAGTATGTGACTATTATAGTATTAGGGTACTATGCTGTTCTAAAGTCTGTGGTGAAACAACAGCACTTACCGAATCTACAAGTGAAACACCAACCACCTCTATCTCAACTAAAACATCTACATCACCATATTATCATTCTACAACTATAAGTGAGAAAACAACCAGCCCCATTTCAACTATAAGCACAACCAAGACAACCCCAACATCAACCTCTCATTCTACTACACCAACAAGCCAAACCACAACCACTTCACCATCAACCTCAATAAGGTCAACCCCCACATCTACCTCTGTTTCTACACCAACCACCTCTATCTCAACTAAAACATCTACACCACCATATTATGATTCTACAACTACAAGTGAGAGAACAACCAGCCCCATTTCAACTATAAGCACAACCAAGACAACCCCAATATCAACCTCTTATTCTACTACAACAACAAGCAAAACCACAACTACTTCACCATCAACCTCAACGAGGTCAACCCCCACATCTACCCCTGTTTCTACAAGTAGGAGTACAAGTGGAACGACAGTTTCATCAACACCGCCCACTCATTCATCAACCAGTGTTTCAACTACTTCTTCAACAACTTGTCCATACGCATATTCCATGAAATGCTATTGGTCATCATTTATGGAAGGTAACGATACACCAACAAAGTCTGTTAAAGAAGGAGAAAGTTTATCAGGTAGTGATTCCAGTGAAGAGCCGCGTCAACCCTCTAAGGGCTCCCCCAATAAAAAAGATAGCAGCTCTGCAAAGGGTTCTAAGGAAAAAGTTACACCTCCCAATAAAGGATACTTCAATGAAGTGCTGAAAAAGCTTTTCAAGGGCTCCTCAAGTGAAGAAGACCAAAGCCGTAACTCAGGAAGAAAAGATTCTAAACAGAATGACAGCAAGCCCAGTAAAGGATATTTCAATGAATTCATCAAAAGAATTTTCAAAAGTTCTTCAAGCGAAGAAAACCAAAACGGCAACTCTGGAAGAAGTGATTCTCAAGAAAAAGTCAGCAAAACAGATAAAGGATTCTTAAATGAAAAAATCAACAAGGTTTTTAAAGACTTTTCAAGCGAGGAAGCCGATTTACCCACAATCTTCCAGTCTGGTAAAGATGTCGATAGCTCAGAGCTACTAAAGGTCGTTGGTTATGGAATATGTTCAACACAGCAAATGGCCAGTGAAATTGAGTGTAACGTAAGATCAGACTTGAGCATCAAGAATAAAAATTCAGTATCACAGTGTAACAGGGACACTGCTATTGCTTGCCTACTGGCCAGACAGGAAGGAATTGATGCACCAGTATGTGACTATTATAGTATTAGGGTACTATGCTGTTCTAAAGTCTGTGGTGAAACAAGAGTTTATACCGAATCTACAAGTGAAACACCAACCACCTCTATCTCAACTAAAACATCTACACCACCATATTATCATTCTACAACTATAAGTGAGAAAACAACCAGCCCCATTTCAACTATAAGCACAACCAAGACAACCCCAACATCAACCTCTCATTCTACTACACCAACAAGCCAAACCACAACCACTTCACCATCAACCTCAATAAGGTCAACCCCCACATCTACCTCTGTTTCTACACCAACCACCTCTATCTCAACTAAAACATCTACACCACCATATTATGATTCTACAACTACAAGTGAGAGAACAACCAGCCCCATTTCAACTATAAGCACAACCAAGACAACCCCAATATCAACCTCTTATTCTACTACAACAACAAGCAAAACCACAACTACTTCACCATCAACCTCAACGAGGTCAACCCCCACATCTACCCCTGTTTCTACAAGTAGGAGTACAAGTGGAACGACAGTTTCATCAACACCGCCCACTCATTCATCAACCAGTGTTTCAACTACTTCTTCAACAACTTGTCCATACGCATATTCCATGAAATGCTATTGGTCATCATTTATGGAAGGTAACGATACACCAACAAAGTCTGTTAAAGAAGGAGAAAGTTTATCAGGAAGTGATTCCAGTGAAGAGCCTCGTCAACCCTCTAAGGGCTCCCCCAATAAAAAAGATAGCAGCTCTGCAAAGGGTTCTAAGGAAAAAGTTACACCTCCCAATAAAGGATACTTCAATGAAGTGCTGAAAAAGCTTTTCAAGGGCTCCTCAAGTGAAGAAGACCAAAGCCGTAACTCAGGAAGAAAAGATTCTAAACAGAATGACAGCAAGCCCAGTAAAGGATATTTCAATGAATTCATCAAAAGAATTTTCAAAAGTTCTTCAAGCGAAGAAAACCAAAACGGTAACTCTGGAAGAAGTGATTCTCAAGAAAAAGTCAGCAAAACAGATAAAGGATTCTTAAATGAAATAATCAACAAGGTTTTTAAAGACTTTTCAAGCGAGGAAGCCGATTTACCCACAATCTTCCAGTCTGGTAAAGATGTTGATAGCTCAGAGCTACTAAAGGTCGTTGGTTATGGAATATGTTCAACACAGCAAATGGCCAGTGAAATTGAGTGTAACGTAAGATCAGACTTGAGCATCAAGAAGAAAAATTCAGTATCACAGTGTAACAGGGACACTGCTATTGCTTGCCTACTGGCCAGACAGGAAGGAATCGATGCACCAGTATGTGACTATTATAGTATTAGGGTACTATGCTGTTCTAAAGTCTGTGGTGAAACAACAGCACTTACCGAATCTACAAGTGAAACACCAACCACCTCTATCTCAACTAAAACATCTACATCACCATATTATCATTCTACAACTATAAGTGAGAAAACAACCAGCCCCATTTCAACTATAAGCACAACCAAGACAACCCCAACATCAACCTCTCATTCTACTACACCAACAAGCCAAACCACAACCACTTCACCATCAACCTCAATAAGGTCAACCCCCACATCTACCTCTGTTTCTACACCAACCACCTCTATCTCAACTAAAACATCTACACCACCATATTATGATTCTACAACTACAAGTGAGAGAACAACCAGCCCCATTTCAACTATAAGCACAACCAAGACAACCCCAATATCAACCTCTTATTCTACTACAACAACAAGCAAAACCACAACTACTTCACCATCAACCTCAACGAGGTCAACCCCCACATCTACCCCTGTTTCTACAAGTAGGAGTACAAGTGGAACGACAGTTTCATCAACACCGCCCACTCATTCATCAACCAGTGTTTCAACTACTTCTTCAACCACTTGTCCATACGCATATTCCATGAAATGCTATTGGTCATCATTTATGGAAGGTAACGATACACCAACAAAGTCTGTTAAAGAAGGAGAAAGTTTATCAGGAAGTGATTCCAGTGAAGAGCCTCGTCAACCCTCTAAGGGCTCCCCCAATAAAAAAGATAGCAGCTCTGCAAAGGGTTCTAAGGAAAAAGTTACACCTCCCAATAAAGGATACTTCAATGAAGTGCTGAAAAAGCTTTTCAAGGGCTCCTCAAGTGAAGAAGACCATAGCCGTAACTCAGGAAGAAAAGATTCTAAACAGAATGACAGCAAGCCCAGTAAAGGATATTTCAATGAATTCATCAAAAGAATTTTCAAAAGTTCTTCAAGCGAAGAAAACCAAAACGGTAACTCTGGAAGAAGTGATTCTCAAGAAAAAGTCAGCAAAACAGATAAAGGATTCTTAAATGAAATAATCAACAAGGTTTTTAAAGACTTTTCAAGCGAGGAAGCCGATTTACCCACAATCTTCCAGTCTGGTAAAGATGTTGATAGCTCAGAGCTACTAAAGGTCGTTGGTTATGGAATATGTTCAACACAGCAAATGGCCAGTGAAATTGAGTGTAACGTAAGATCAGACTTGAGCATCAAGAAGAAAAATTCAGTATCACAGTGTAACAGGGACACTGCTATTGCTTGCCTACTGGCCAGACAGGAAGGAATCGATGCACCAGTATGTAACTATTATAGTATTAGGGTACTATGCTGTTCTAAAGTCTGTGGTGAAACAACAGCACTTACCGAATCTACAAGTGAAACACCAACCACCTCTATCTCAACTAAAACATCTACACCACCATATTATGATTCTACAACTACAAGTGAGAGAACAACCAGCCCCATTTCAACTATAAGCACAACCAAGACAACCCCAATATCAACCTCTTATTCTACTACACCAACAAGCCAAACCACAACCACTTCACCATCAACCTCAATAAGGTCAACCCCCACATCTACCTCTGTTTCTACACCAACCACCTCTATCTCAACTAAAACATCTACACCACCATATTATGATTCTACAACTACAAGTGAGAGAACAACCAGCCCCATTTCAACTATAAGCACAACCAAGACAACCCCAATATCAACCTCTTATTCTACTACAACAACAAGCAAAACCACAACTACTTCACCATCAACCTCAACGAGGTCAACCCCCACATCTACCCCTGTTTCTACAAGTAGGAGTACAAGTGGAACGACAGTTTCATCAACACCGCCCACTCATTCATCAACCAGTGTTTCAACTACTTCTTCAACAACTTGTCCATACGCATATTCCATGAAATGCTATTGGTCATCATTTATGGAAGGTAACGATACACCAACAAAGTCTGTTAAAGAAGGAGAAAGTTTATCAGGTAGTGATTCCAGTGAAGAGCCGCGTCAACCCTCTAAGGGCTCCCCCAATAAAAAAGATAGCACCTCTGCAAAGGGTTCTAAGGAAAAAGTTACACCTCCCAATAAAGGATACTTCAATGAAGTGCTGAAAAAGCTTTTCAAGGGCTCCTCAAGTGAAGAAGACCAAAGCCGTAACTCAGGAAGAAAAGATTCTAAACAGAATGACAGCAAGCCCAGTAAAGGATATTTCAATGAATTCATCAAAAGAATTTTCAAAAGTTCTTCAAGCGAAGAAAACCAAAACGGCAACTCTGGAAGAAGTGATTCTCAAGAAAAAGTCAGCAAAACAGATAAAGGATTCTTAAATGAAATAATCAACAAGGTTTTTAAAGACTTTTTAAGCGAGGAAGCCGATTTACCCACAATCTTCCAGTCTGGTAAAGATGTCGATAGCTCAGAGCTACTAAAGGTCGTTGGTTATGGAATATGTTCAACACAGCAAATGGCCAGTGAAATTGAGTGTAACGTAAGATCAGACTTGAGCATCAAGAATAAAAATTCAGTATCACAGTGTAACAGGGACACTGCTATTGCTTGCCTACTGGCCAGACAGGAAGGAATTGATGCACCAGTATGTGACTATTATAGTATTAGGGTACTATGCTGTTCTAAAGTCTGTGGTGAAACAAGAGTTTATACCGAATCTACAAGTGAAACACCAACCACCTCTATCTCAACTAAAACATCTACACCACCATATTATCATTCTACAACTATAAGTGAGAAAACAACCAGCCCCATTTCAACTATAAGCACAACCAAGACAACCCCAACATCAACCTCTCATTCTACTACACCAACAAGCCAAACCACAACCACTTCACCATCAACCTCAATAAGGTCAACCCCCACATCTACCTCTGTTTCTACACCAACCACCTCTATCTCAACTAAAACATCTACACCACCATATTATGATTCTACAACTACAAGTGAGAGAACAACCAGCCCCATTTCAACTATAAGCACAACCAAGACAACCCCAATATCAACCTCTTATTCTACTACACCAACAAGCCAAACCACAACCACTTCACCATCAACCTCAATAAGGTCAACCCCCACATCTACCTCTGTTTCTACACCAACCACCTCTATCTCAACTAAAACATCTACACCACCATATTATGATTCTACAACTACAAGTGAGAGAACAACCAGCCCCATTTCAACTATAAGCACAACCAAGACAACCCCAATATCAACCTCTTATTCTACTACAACAACAAGCAAAACCACAACTACTTCACCATCAACCTCAACGAGGTCAACCCCCACATCTACCCCTGTTTCTACAAGTAGGAGTACAAGTGGAACGACAGTTTCATCAACACCGCCCACTCATTCATCAACCAGTGTTTCAACTACTTCTTCAACAACTTGTCCATACGCATATTCCATGAAATGCTATTGGTCATCATTTATGGAAGGTAACGATACACCAACAAAGTCTGTTAAAGAAGGAGAAAGTGTATCAGGAAGTGATTCCAGTGAAGAGCCTCGTCAACCCTCTAAGGGCTCCCCCAATAAAAAAGATAGCACCTCTGCAAAGGGTTCTAAGGAAAAAGTTACACCTCCCAATAAAGGATACTTCAATGAAGTGCTGAAAAAGCTTTTCAAGGGCTCCTCAAGTGAAGAAGACCATAGCCGTAACTCAGGAAGAAAAGATTCTAAACAGAATGACAGCAAGCCCAGTAAAGGATATTTCAATGAATTCATCAAAAGAATTTTCAAAAGTTCTTCAAGCGAAGAAAACCAAAACGGTAACTCTGGAAGAAGTGATTCTCAAGAAAAAGTCAGCAAAACAGATAAAGGATTCTTAAATGAAATAATAAACAAGGTTTTTAAAGACTTTTCAAGCGAGGAAGCCGATTTACCCACAATCTTCCAGTCTGGTAAAGATGTTGATAGCTCAGAGCTACTAAAGGTCGTTGGTTATGGAATATGTTCAACACAGCAAATGGCCAGTGAAATTGAGTGTAACGTAAGATCAGACTTGAGCATCAAGAAGAAAAATTCAGTATCACAGTGTAACAGGGACACTGCTATTGCTTGCCTACTGGCCAGACAGGAAGGAATCGATGCACCAGTATGTGACTATTATAGTATTAGGGTACTATGCTGTTCTAAAGTCTGTGGTGAAACAACAGCACTTACCGAATCTACAAGTGAAACACCAACCACCTCTATCTCAACTAAAACATCTACATCACCATATTATCATTCTACAACTATAAGTGAGAAAACAACCAGCCCCATTTCAACTATAAGCACAACCAAGACAACCCCAACATCAACCTCTCATTCTACTACACCAACAAGCCAAACCACAACCACTTCACCATCAACCTCAATAAGGTCAACCCCCACATCTACCTCTGTTTCTACACCAACCACCTCTATCTCAACTAAAACATCTACACCACCATATTATGATTCTACAACTACAAGTGAGAGAACAACCAGCCCCATTTCAACTATAAGCACAACCAAGACAACCCCAATATCAACCTCTTATTCTACTACAACAACAAGCAAAACCACAACTACTTCACCATCAACCTCAACGAGGTCAACCCCCACATCTACCCCTGTTTCTACAAGTAGGAGTACAAGTGGAACGACAGTTTCATCAACACCGCCCACTCATTCATCAACCAGTGTTTCAACTACTTCTTCAACAACTTGTCCATACGCATATTCCATGAAATGCTATTGGTCATCATTTATGGAAGGTAACGATACACCAACAAAGTCTGTTAAAGAAGGAGAAAGTTTATCAGGAAGTGATTCCAGTGAAGAGCCTCGTCAACCCTCTAAGGGCTCCCCCAATAAAAAAGATAGCAGCTCTGCAAAGGGTTCTAAGGAAAAAGTTACACCTCCCAATAAAGGATACTTCAATGAAGTGCTGAAAAAGCTTTTCAAGGGCTCCTCAAGTGAAGAAGACCAAAGCCGTAACTCAGGAAGAAAAGATTCTAAACAGAATGACAGCAAGCCCAGTAAAGGATATTTCAATGAATTCATCAAAAGAATTTTCAAAAGTTCTTCAAGCGAAGAAAACCAAAACGGTAACTCTGGAAGAAGTGATTCTCAAGAAAAAGTCAGCAAAACAGATAAAGGATTCTTAAATGAAATAATCAACAAGGTTTTTAAAGACTTTTCAAGCGAGGAAGCCGATTTACCCACAATCTTCCAGTCTGGTAAAGATGTTGATAGCTCAGAGCTACTAAAGGTCGTTGGTTATGGAATATGTTCAACACAGCAAATGGCCAGTGAAATTGAGTGTAACGTAAGATCAGACTTGAGCATCAAGAAGAAAAATTCTGTATCACAGTGTAACAGGGACACTGCTATTGCTTGCCTACTGGCCAGACAGGAAGGAATCGATGCACCAGTATGTAACTATTATAGTATTAGGGTACTATGCTGTTCTAAAGTCTGTGGTGAAACAACAGCACTTACCGAATCTACAAGTGAAACACCAACCACCTCTATCTCAACTAAAACATCTACATCACCATATTATCATTCTACAACTATAAGTGAGAAAACAACCAGCCCCATTTCAACTATAAGCACAACCAAGACAACCCCAACATCAACCTCTCATTCTACTACACCAACAAGCCAAACCACAACCACTTCACCATCAACCTCAATAAGGTCAACCCCCACATCTACCTCTGTTTCTACACCAACCACCTCTATCTCAACTAAAACATCTACACCACCATATTATGATTCTACAACTACAAGTGAGAGAACAACCAGCCCCATTTCAACTATAAGCACAACCAAGACAACCCCAATATCAACCTCTTATTCTACTACAACAACAAGCAAAACCACAACTACTTCACCATCAACCTCAACGAGGTCAACCCCCACATCTACCCCTGTTTCTACAAGTAGGAGTACAAGTGGAACGACAGTTTCATCAACACCGCCCACTCATTCATCAACCAGTGTTTCAACTACTTCTTCAACAACTTGTCCATACGCATATTCCATGAAATGCTATTGGTCATCATTTATGGAAGGTAACGATACACCAACAAAGTCTGTTAAAGAAGGAGAAAGTTTATCAGGTAGTGATTCCAGTGAAGAGCCGCGTCAACCCTCTAAGGGCTCCCCCAATAAAAAAGATAGCAGCTCTGCAAAGGGTTCTAAGGAAAAAGTTACACCTCCCAATAAAGGATACTTCAATGAAGTGCTGAAAAAGCTTTTCAAGGGCTCCTCAAGTGAAGAAGACCAAAGCCGTAACTCAGGAAGAAAAGATTCTAAACAGAATGACAGCAAGCCCAGTAAAGGATATTTCAATGAATTCATCAAAAGAATTTTCAAAAGTTCTTCAAGCGAAGAAAACCAAAACGGCAACTCTGGAAGAAGTGATTCTCAAGAAAAAGTCAGCAAAACAGATAAAGGATTCTTAAATGAAATAATCAACAAGGTTTTTAAAGACTTTTCAAGCGAGGAAGCCGATTTACCCACAATCTTCCAGTCTGGTAAAGATGTCGATAGCTCAGAGCTACTAAAGGTCGTTGGTTATGGAATATGTTCAACACAGCAAATGGCCAGTGAAATTGAGTGTAACGTAAGATCAGACTTGAGCATCAAGAATAAAAATTCAGTATCACAGTGTAACAGGGACACTGCTATTGCTTGCCTACTGGCCAGACAGGAAGGAATTGATGCACCAGTATGTGACTATTATAGTATTAGGGTACTATGCTGTTCTAAAGTCTGTGGTGAAACAAGAGTTTATACCGAATCTACAAGTGAAACACCAACCACCTCTATCTCAACTAAAACATCTACACCACCATATTATCATTCTACAACTATAAGTGAGAAAACAACCAGCCCCATTTCAACTATAAGCACAACCAAGACAACCCCAACATCAACCTCTCATTCTACTACACCAACAAGCCAAACCACAACCACTTCACCATCAACCTCAATAAGGTCAACCCCCACATCTACCTCTGTTTCTACACCAACCACCTCTATCTCAACTAAAACATCTACACCACCATATTATGATTCTACAACTACAAGTGAGAGAACAACCAGCCCCATTTCAACTATAAGCACAACCAAGACAACCCCAATATCAACCTCTTATTCTACTACAACAACAAGCAAAACCACAACTACTTCACCATCAACCTCAACGAGGTCAACCCCCACATCTACCCCTGTTTCTACAAGTAGGAGTACAAGTGGAACGACAGTTTCATCAACACCGCCCACTCATTCATCAACCAGTGTTTCAACTACTTCTTCAACAACTTGTCCATACGCATATTCCATGAAATGCTATTGGTCATCATTTATGGAAGGTAACGATACACCAACAAAGTCTGTTAAAGAAGGAGAAAGTTTATCAGGAAGTGATTCCAGTGAAGAGCCTCGTCAACCCTCTAAGGGCTCCCCCAATAAAAAAGATAGCAGCTCTGCAAAGGGTTCTAAGGAAAAAGTTACACCTCCCAATAAAGGATACTTCAATGAAGTGCTGAAAAAGCTTTTCAAGGGCTCCTCAAGTGAAGAAGACCATAGCCGTAACTCAGGAAGAAAAGATTCTAAACAGAATGACAGCAAGCCCAGTAAAGGATATTTCAATGAATTCATCAAAAGAATTTTCAAAAGTTCTTCAAGCGAAGAAAACCAAAACGGTAACTCTGGAAGAAGTGATTCTCAAGAAAAAGTCAGCAAAACAGATAAAGGATTCTTAAATGAAATAATAAACAAGGTTTTTAAAGACTTTTCAAGCGAGGAAGCCGATTTACCCACAATCTTCCAGTCTGGTAAAGATGTTGATAGCTCAGAGCTACTAAAGGTCGTTGGTTATGGAATATGTTCAACACAGCAAATGGCCAGTGAAATTGAGTGTAACGTAAGATCAGACTTGAGCATCAAGAAGAAAAATTCAGTATCACAGTGTAACAGGGACACTGCTATTGCTTGCCTACTGGCCAGACAGGAAGGAATCGATGCACCAGTATGTGACTATTATAGTATTAGGGTACTATGCTGTTCTAAAGTCTGTGGTGAAACAACAGCACTTACCGAATCTACAAGTGAAACACCAACCACCTCTATCTCAACTAAAACATCTACATCACCATATTATCATTCTACAACTATAAGTGAGAAAACAACCAGCCCCATTTCAACTATAAGCACAACCAAGACAACCCCAACATCAACCTCTCATTCTACTACACCAACAAGCCAAACCACAACCACTTCACCATCAACCTCAACGAGGTCAACCCCCACATCCACCTTTGTTTCTTTTACATCCACAAGCAGTACAGCCACCTCTAGTTCAACCACATCAACATTAAGCACAACTAAGACAATCCCAACGTCATCTTCTTATTTAACTATTTCAACAAGTGGAACTACGACTACTACAAAATCAACCTTCTCATCATCACCATCCTCATCACCTCCTACAAGTTCAACATCTCAATCTACAACATTAACAACTGTTACATCTCATACCCCTTATACGTTTACTTCTACTTCTGGAACAACAACTTCACCAACATCTACTTCATCTTTTACTACATCATCAGTGTCATCTACTTCTTATACTACTCCTTTATCTACAAGTGTTTTATCTTCTAGTAGCACAAAGATTACATCAGGAACTAGCACAATCTATTCTCAGACGTCGCCAACATCCACATCAATCTCAACAATGAGCACACCACCAATTTGTTTCTGTCAAGTAAATAACTCACTTTTCTCACCTGGTAAGTATGGTATGAAGTTTGTAGTCAGTTATTCTTCTATTGCTTCTACTACTACTTTTACTACTTATTTTAATATTATAGTGCAATTTTATTTTTTACATACTGCTAAACTATTTTTGAGAACTTTACAATCAGAGGGTACATTTGCAGACAAAATCAGACATTGCAGTTTAATAAACAAAATAACTATACAAACAAGGTGTAGATTATCCTACTTGCCATACCTCACAGTTTCTGAGGAAATATGGTGACCAAAGTCTTAAGTATGTCTTTTTCAAGCAGTGGTCTAATCATCTTACAGTAACTAAATTGCTGAGCTTGAGCCATAGACTCTACAGGGAAATTTCCCAGTTTGCCAATGCCCAGGGGCTTCTCGAGCCCTAATCATATCCGCCAGCCAGATACATAATCTAATGCACTCTCTTTAGTACGTTGACACAGTAGAAGATTGCAGCAAGGGCAGCAGTATTATGTGCTGCACTGTTCTATTTGATTCTGCTGAGGCAGTATTTAGTGCTGCAGGAGCCGTATCTTGTACTGCGCTATGATTTCACTGCCCCTTCTACTTCTGTTCTCCCTTTTGTCAATTTGAAACAGCTTACAACATGGGGCCACTTTAACTTTTTTTTATTTCCGGTGCCACTTTAACATCCTATTACGTCTCTGTAGGGAAGCATTAAGCTGCACAAGTCAAGGAACAGCCAATTTCTGTAAAGTTTTTGAGTGCATGGTGTATGGTTGGTTCTGTTGCAAGAAAATATGTCTAAGGAGGTGAATGGAGAAGAGTTAGATTAAGGAATGTGATAGGCCACTCATAAAAGATGTGTTTTCAAGGAGTACCTAAAGCTTTTGGTGTTGGGAATTAACTTTGCTATCAGAGAGTTGTCTAGGGTAGTACATATAAATCAGCATAAGTCAATCAACATTCAGTATCTGTGTATGTACAGATATGAGGCACATTTGAGTGCATGGAGTGTTAGGGGTACTATTTAATGAAGGTATACGGTTCTGAAGAATAATATAAGGAGTCTACAGTAGTTTTGATCGCAAATATTCTAATCGCAAATATCGCCACTTCGAGAATTCGCGAATATCTAGAATATAGTGCTATATCTTCGTAATCGCAAATATTCTCGATTGTTTTCATCGGTACCCATGATCCCTCACTGCTTCTTGCTTGTGGGCCAATCAGAATACTGCAACATCTTTCACTTTAGGAGTAGTGTGGATCGCAAATTTTTGTATTGCAAATTTTTATCGCAGGTTTTCCGATTGCCGATTTTCACATTCATGAAAATAATTATTGGATATCACAAATTCTCGAATTCGCTAATATATGAAGAATATTTGCCGAAATATTCGCGAAATATCGTGAATTTGAATATTGCCCCTGACACTCATCACTGGTTTACAGAGAACAATTAGAATAAGTAATATAATAGGTTACCCTAAATATATATGATTTAGGTTACACTTAAAGGGGTTATCCAAGTTATTTTTTGTTCCTTCTATGTTCCTAACTGGGCAAATGTAACAGCTTTCCAATTAACTTACTTTATCTCCAGTGGCTGGTTTCTCAGATTTCACTGAGGGTCACATGACCTGTGATGTCAGCTTCTCTCCCTGCTCTGATAAAGGTCGTTTACAAGCCTGTAAACGAGACGTCATTGTGCTAGCCACGCCCCCTTCACTGCCGTTTACTCTCTGCTAGGATTCTTAACCCCTTCAGCTGCACAGCTCTGCAGGCAGTGAGGAGACAATTCTGGGCACTGGAGCTAACATACTAGAGAGAACATTACACAAGAAGGTAGGGGGAAGATCCTGTGTGTATTAGCAGTGTCATTTTACAGGTGGGACATGTAGTCCTACACATACAACATGCTGCAGAGTCTCCCAGCACTCAGGGCAGCTTTTGTATCCACTCCCTTATTATACAGCTAGAACTTGTAGTCCTACACATACAACATGCTGCAGAGTGCAGAGTCACCCAGCAGGCAGACATGTCACTCAGGGCAGCTTTTGTATTCACTCCCTTTGCAGAGCAGGGGGAGGGGCACAGATTGTTTTTATTGCATGTAAACAAAGGGCCAGAAAAGAACTAGGGAAATAAGGAAAAATATATTTTTGCATAAAACTTGCTTACCTCGGTTATATATCAGTTTTCAGTGCTATATTTAGTTTTTCATAACTCGGACAACCCCTTTAAAGGGGTTATCCCATGACTAATGTAAAAAAAAATCAAAACCAGTCTTAACACCATATATTGACATATACATGACAATCTTGTTATACCAAAGCAAAAACCAGTCGTTTAACTCACATGGATCCAAAGAATCTCCCAATCATAATTCCAATTACTCTGCTACATTTATATCAAGCTGGCGGTTCAGGAAGGGTGTCTATTCTTCTTCAACTCAGGAAGTGTGTCTTTTCTGCTGCTGCTCTATCCCTATTACAGCTTAGGAGGAAGTTGAAGGATGAAACTGAGCAAGTGTGTCCACCTCAGTGAGGTAGAAATAGAAAAAAGAGAAGATGGTGTCATACAGATACATTTTATTAAACAACTCAGTGGATCTACTAAATTTTTCATTACATGCAATTTAAAAAGTATTTAAATTCAGCATCTGGTTTGAAAACTACAGAATATTTTTCGTTTGACAACCTCTTTAAAGCTGTAAACTGTATTTCTGGGGGAGTGCATCTAGAGAACTGGTGTAGCTCAAGAAAATTCTTGGAGATGAGACTGGCAAGTTCCAGTTATGGAGGAATTTAATCTTTGATCATTGACAGAACAGAGCACAGGTAGAGTGGTAGAGAGTGCCAGTACTATGGAGAGTTTTGTGGGTAAGAGTGATGTTCAACCAGTGTAGTAAAAGGCACAAGGTAAAGACATCGGAGTAGCAGCTAAACAGAAAGATGAGCCTGTCTTCTGCATTTAGGATAGATTGGAGTGGGGAGAGTAATGGTCCATTCACACATCCGTGTGTGTTTTGCGGATCCGCAAAACACGGAAACCGGCAATGTGCGTTCCGCATTTTGCGGACCGCACATCGCCGTTACTAATAGAATAGGACATGTTCTATTTTTTTTTCGGGATCGGAATTGTGGACCCGGAAGTGCAGGTCCGCTATTCCGGATCCGGGCCACACACCGTGCGGCCCCATAGAAATGAATAGGTAAACAATTGCGGATGTGTGAATGGAGATTTAACGTTACAGTGATGAAGACAAGAATGAATCAGAATAACAATGAGTGTTTGTTTTTGTACAGTAACAAAAGGGGCAGATTTTGGAAATATTTTTGAAGTGGAAATGTTTAGTTGCATCACAATTGTTTAAAGGCAGCTTGCTTTTTGAACAGTTTATTTTTTAATGTGACAATTTAAGTTACATTTGCACATGATTATAATTTAGATTAGATCGGATAAACTTTTAAAAAGTGGTGAACAAAAAAATATACTCCCAAAAATGTTTCTGTGGTTTTTTGTTTTCAATTCACCAAACAATAAACATTTTCTACTTTGCAAGCCATCATTTTTATTAAACTGCAGATTTAAGAGGTATTTCTGATCTCCACGTAGACACATCTTTCAGCTGAGATGTCTGCTTATAATTGTTTTAATTGTTTACTGTACAATAAGTTTAGCTTTGCCTACGGCTACACCTTATACAGTATCCGTAATTAGACCTGCAGCTGGATGTTGACAAATATTATTTGTTTATATATGCATGACAGCTTTTGGTTGATCACATTGATATGTATATATATATATATATATATATATATATATATTTATTTTAATTTTATTTTTTTACCATTTGGCAATGCATTTACTGGCAATGCAAATTTTTTCATTTCTTACTAATGTTTGATTGTTATATTTAATATTTAAATAGGTGAGACCATCTATAAAATAGCTGATAAGAGTGGTTGTGAATACTCTGCAAAATGTAGCAGGGGCTGCCAACTGGAAAGATTTGGTGCGGATTGCCCCACAACAACAACTAGTGGATCAACAACACCTATTGGATCAACAACACCTGGTGGACCAACAACACCTGGCACAACAGGATCAAAGTTCACAACTCCTACATCAACTTCAACATCTACAACCCCTATATCTTCAACAACATACTCTGTTAAATCAACATCCGTGACTACATCAACTCTATCAAGTTCATCACCATTTATATCGACATCTACCAACGTGTCATCCACAACTGGATCAACCGCTGTATCATTAACAACCTTATTCAGTTCTACAGCACCCTCAACTGCTAACAGTAAGTGCAGTGATATTGAATACGTTTCAAGTCTGTTAGCAATGAAAAATAGACATAAAAAAATCTTCAAAATGTTTGTCGTAGTAATATTCCATGATGCTGCTCTTAGAATTTAACGCTAGTAAGACAACATGTTTCCATCCGTTAAACGTATCCATTTTTTTCAGAAATCTGTCACCCGGATAATTGCTATTGAAATAAAGCCATAGCCTAATAGCACTTAGTACCTTATTTCCAGATGTGCTTTTGTTTCAGTAATAGATGTTTTCTGTCGTCTGAATTTTTTATTTATTTTGTAGGCAAATTAGCCAGTTAGGTGCCCAGAGGGTCGTTATTCTTGCAGGAAGGAGCCCAGGCAAGCCTCCTGCTAGTGCCCAAGCCCACCCTCTGCCAACAATGTATCCACCCATCCCCTACTACATCATATTCAAAGCATAACTCTGCCCCCTTATCCCTGCTGTATCAATTTTAAATCTTGTGCATGGCAGTGCAAAACACAGGCTGCGCACTGCTTGTCCCACTGAGGGCATCAGACTCCACTTTACAACTGCTCATGCGCCAAGCCCAGTCATGTATTCAGCCTGTGCTTGAAAGAAAAAGAGGAGGAGTGCATCACTTACGTCACTGGGTTCGGCGCATGCCCAGTTGTAGAGTGGAGGCTGATGCCCTCAGTGGGACAGGCAGTACACAGGCACAAGATTTAAATGTAATATAGCAGTGAAAAGGGGGTGGAGTTATGGCTTGAATGTGATGTAGGAGGGGTGGGTGGACACATTGTGGCAGGAGGCGTGCCTGGACTCCTTCCTGCAAGAATAACACCCCTCTGGGCACCTTACTGGCTCATTTGCATACCAAATAAACTGGATTTTTAGAAGATAGAAAACATCTCTTGCTGAAACAAAGGCAAATCTTGAAATAAGGTACTAAGTGCTAAAAGGCTAAGGCTTTACTTCAATAGCGATTATCCTGGTGACAGATTTCCTTTAATGTCTTCAAATTTTTATTTTAAAAATAAGTTGTATACATGTTGTGTACGTTTATTATTGTGGGTCTAAGCGCATCCTTCTGACGTACAGCAAAAAGGACATGTGAACAGCCCCTAACACCGAAGGTAAAAATCTTTGAAAATTATCAATGATAGTAAACTATTGCATCTATGGTATAAGGAAACAAGTGATCAACTGTCCAAGTCCCCTGGAGTACTAAAATGAAAGTAGAAAAAAGTTTAAAAATAATATTTTTGAAAATATGAAAAAACTAAAGCATTAAAAATTTTAATACCCCCTTTCCCAATTTTACATATGAAAATAATAAAAAAAAAATCATAATTGGTATTGCTGTGTCTGAAAATGTCCAAACTATTGAAATATAGAAGTATTTATGCTGCCTGGTAAACACTGTAATGGGGGGGGATCAATATGCTGTTTTTGGTCAGCTTGCCCAGATAATGAATTAAGGAAAAAGTGATCAAAAAGTCATATGCACTCCAAAATGGTATCAATAATAACTACAGCTCATACTCCAAAAAAGGGCCCAACACAGCTTTGTAGATGGCAGTATAAGAAAGTTATGGGTGTCAGAGTTTATTATTGTGGTTAAAAGTAGTAAAGCATAAAAAAAATAAAAGCAATAATACAAATAATATACAGTTTTATCCCACAACGAGGGCATTAAAAACAAAAACAAAAAAAACCAATGGCAAATTAGCATATTTTTCAGTCCACAAAATTAAGGCCAGTTTCGCATACATCTGGCAATCCTGCTCAGTTCCCCTCTAGAATTGTGCAGAGAACACCAGAGGGAAACTGAAGAAACTGAAGGCATAACTGATCCCATGCTGGGATTGTTTATATTCATCTGGCACATCACTGAATATGCTGGATGTGCAAATATAAACTAAGAAAAGTGTTTGCTGCTAGATATCTGTTTAATAAAGAGTTGATGGAGGAGTAAGGTTAGGTCTAAAGTTGATCAAAATGTATGATTTCAACCAAAACGAAACTTCATGTGGTGAAATTTAACAACAAACAATCATTTTAGCCAACCGATAATAGACTATTATAGTTTCAAAAGAAGTTGGCCAAACAAAAGAATTTCCATTCAAACATCAGACAAAAGAAGTTGGTTGAATGAAAGCTCTTTTGTTCAAAGAAAGATATTTTGTTCACAAAATATCTTTCTTTGAAAGAAGTTTCTCCAAAAGATCTTATCGTCTGGTTTCCTTGAACGTGTATGGGCAGTATGAATAACTGTAACAGACAATACGGACTAAAATGTGTATGGCTGCATCAGTGGCGGATCCAGAGCCTGGTCTCGGGAGGGGCACTTTCAGATTATTTTCTGTCCGCCGCCACAAAACAATGGTGCTTATAGAGCAGACGCCACAGTGTAGCGGTATACTGTATATTTTGTTGCACAGTGTACGCTATATGTGTATAACAAACATATTTCACATGAAAACTTACAGTTACTTGGCTTGGCCATCTCGGACGCCACTACCACACTTTGGCCGGGGGCTCGGTGGAGCTGATGATGCGTTTTATTCTAGTGAGAAAAATTTCATAATAAGGATTTAGAGAAGGGGCAGAGGGATAGCAGAGCAGGGAGAGGCTGGTGCTGCTACTAGGGGGTCATACCATGAGGAAGTAATAAAGCCCACCATAATGCCCCCCCCAGTAGTAATAATTCTCCTTATAATGTGACAGTGCAAAAAATACCCCCTTGTAATGCCCCATTTGAGCTAATGTCCCCATAGTGCCTCCATAATATGCCAGTATAAAATACCCCTATATAGTGCCTCTAGTAAATGACCCCATAGTGCTCCACACCCTCCTTCCTCCTAGTGCCCCCCATAATGTACCAGTATAAAATGCTCCAGTAGATGCCCTCAGTGTCACCCATAATTTGCAAGTATTAAATACCCCTTCTTAGTGCCCCCCGTAGATGGCCCCATAGTACTCCTCTCCCCCCTTCCCCATAGTACCCACCATGTGTCCCAGTATAAAATTGTACTGTACAGAGAGCCCATATAAAATACCCCTTCTTTGTGGCCTCAGTAGATGCCCCTATAGTGCCCTCAATCATATGCCAGTATTAACAGCCCCCCCATGTGCCAGTAATAATAGCCCCTATGCCAGTAATAGCAGCCCCCCTGTGCCAGTAATAGCAGCCCCCAGTAATAACAGCCCCCCTGTGCCAGTAATAACAGCCCCCAGTAATAACAGCCCCCAGTATTAACAGCCCCCAGTAATAACAGCCCCTCTGTGCCAGTAATAACAGCCCCCAGTAATAACAGCCCCCTTTGCCAGTAATAACAGCCCCTGCCAGCAATAACAGCCCCCCCTTTGCCAGTAATAACAGCCCCCATCAGTAATAACAGCCCCCCTTTGCCAGTAATAACAGCCCCCCCTTTGCCAGGAACAACAGCCCCCGCCAGTAATAACAGCCCCCCTTTGCCAGTAATAACAGCCCCCCTTTGCCAGTAATAACAGCCCCCGTCAGTAATAACAGCCCCCCCTTTGCCAGTAATAACAGCCCCCGTCAGTAATAACAGCCCCCCCTTTGCCAGTAATAACAGCCCCCCCTTTGCCAGTAATAACAGCCCCCCTTTGCCAGTAATAACAGCCCCCCCTTTGCCAGTAATAACAGCCCCCCCTTTGCCAGTAATAGTAGCCCCCCCTTTGCCAGTAATAACAGCCCCCCCCTTTGCCAGTAATAACAGCCTCCCCTTTGCCAGTAATAACAGCCCCCCCTTTACCAGTAATAACAGCCCCCGCCAGTAAAAGTATTGTATATAATAAAAAACAAACAAAAAAAACACATACTTACCTCCATGTCAGTGATGCGATGCAGGCCTCTTCTGGCCTGTGTCCCACGCTGTATGGCTCAGGCGGCGCGATAACGTCATCGCGCTGCCTGCGCCGGCCTCTGAGAGGAAGCCTATCAGAGGAAGGGAAAGGGACACGCCTCTCCCTCCCCTACTGCAGCACAGGCAGGCATCTGTATCACTGTCCTGAGGACGGCGATACAGATGACTGGAGATGAGCGCATGCACAGTGGAAGCGCTCATCTCCCTGTGGCCAGCCGCCCGCCGCCAGCTCGGGGGGGGGGGGGGGGCAGTTGCCCCCCCCCTGGATCCGCCACTGGGCTGCATCTGCGAAACAAGCATTTACCAGATCATTGTTTGTTCTACTACTGTTCAACTGTCAACTAACTGCTGTTCAATGTGTATGGCCACCTTTAGCACATTAGATAGCTAATAGCCGAACACTCATTGGGCCTACTAGTTTCCCTGATACCCCATACAAACGCTTAGTCTAGAGCACATCTGTCTTTCTGGTCTATTTTGCCACAATTATAGTTTCAATACTGGTGACATGGGGTGCTCACAATATTTTAATACTATAAAAAATATAAATAAATTTAATATTTTAAATATTTAAACATTTTTTTGAATGATTTCTTTACACAGAGAAATTAATCACTAAGTTCATCTATTTGCTTTGCAGCTTGTGGTGAATGCGTATGTCTAATGCCAAAATGTGGATCTGGCTACAAAGTCGTTTCTTTCCTGCCACCTGGTGCCTGTTGTGTTAATATTACATGTGGTATGTATATGAATGTTGTCCTGTTTTCTTTTAGTATGATATATTTACAACTGAATTAGTTTAATAGAAACTTTATTATTAAAATTATTACAGCAGAAATTAATCAAATATCAAAATGACACACTGTATGTTACACCATGTATTATATAATCTCAGATTTTTTTTATGAGAAGTAAATCACAACCCTTCTTTTTTTCAATTTTTCAGTTCCTGATTCTGTCTGTGTACATGGAACTGATGTATATCAGGTAAAATGTCTTGAAATCCATACTATGAAAAAAAAAAATACCTTTATGTATCTTTCCAATTTAAAGGGTTTGGCCCATCCCAGACTTTGATAGCATATTGTTAGTATATGTGATCTATACCTCTGAGACCTGCCCCTCTCTTCTGGACAGAGCCCCTAAAGTGAAGGGGAGCACAATGCGCATGTGCAGCTTTCTCTATTAATTTCTATGGGAGTTCTAAAAAATAGCTGAGCAAGTGCATGCTCACCTCTTGGTTCACCTCTATGGTACTGCTGGAAATATCTTAGCCAGTGCTTGACTATATTCAGAATTCCCATAATGGAGAATGAAGGGTGGTAGTCAGGGGTGGACTGGGAACTTAAAGTGGCCTTGGAAAAAATACTAAAATCGGCCCCATTTTGTAGTCGGGTCCAAATTGATGGAAGGCAGGGCTAGCAATACCAAATACCACAGTCCATCACAAAATACTGCTAGCAGCACAAAATACATCCCCAAAAAACTTCCCCTGGCTGGCCATAAGGAGGGCTCAGGTGGCCTCCTGGGCATCGGCCCACCGGGAAATTTCCCTGTAAGGTCTAGGGCCAATCTGCCTCTGGTGGTAGTGCTTGTGTAGTGAGCTTTTCTTCACTTCAAGGGCCCTGTTCTGGAGATAGGTGTTGGGTCCCAGGGGTAGGACCTGCACTTACCTAACATTGATGGCATATTCTAGTGATATGCCATTAATGTCTGAGATGCGACAACCCCTTCAACACTAAAATATCTGCCACGTTTAAGCGACCCTCTGGTTGAAGACAAAAAAAAAATCACATTAATGAATTGGACACTTACCTAGTGACCTCCTTTTAATCTTTTAAACTGCAGCAAATTCCCAGGTTTCTCTTCTGCCATCCAAGATGACCACAATGCTTCTTAGACTACCTAATGCATCAGATGTTCATTTGGTACCCCAAGACTTCCTATTTGTCCAGCTCTGCTTTTGGATTGGCCAGCACTTGAACAATGTTGGCCAATCCAAGGGCAGCAGCAAGTATCTTGCTCTACCAAGTGCACAGTATGAATCTGAAAGTCCTGATAAATGGTGTGGTGAGGCCATCTTGTATGGCAGAAGAGGACCTGGAGATTTGTGTATCTGCAGCTGAAAAGATGAAAAGGAAGGCACCAGTTGATGTAATTTTTTTAACAAAGCATTTTTATTTTTAACCTACAGCTTAAGTGAATCTGTTAGTTGCATCTCTTTTCTGTATTCTTCCAATTTAATTGCAAAAGGATAGTTATGTAATATAATAATCAGTTATTACTATAGGTATTTTAAATGCTGTTTGGGAAACATAATTTTATCAAAAGAGGAAAACAGCTTACAAAGCCATTGGAAAGACATATTAAGCAACAAGCAACAAAAGTTTGCCTCAAAGAACATCATAACATTTACTTCAACTGTTTCAAAAATGTCTAGAAAAGGGACATGGCTAAGAGGATTTGTAAATTCACAGAATTTTAGTGCACAACATTAGTTCATCTGTACGCCAGCCATTAGCTGGGATAAAGAAGAGACATTTGAGAAATGTATCCAATAGGTCTAAGAAGTTGCACCAAGTTTATAATGCAACTGATTGCATGATATGATGGCACAAATGCTTATTGATACTGTAAATGTACACAATTATGCTAGTGTCATTGAAAATATTAACTATAATGCTTTTTTTCTCTCCCCCCCCCCCCCAGAGAGGATCTATCATTCCACAGCCAAAAGATGCATGCCAAAAATGTGAATGTTCTCAAGAGATGGACAGTGATTCAGGATTCTATGCTATAAAATGTTCACCTATTGTTTGTGACACTACTTGCAGTCCTGTAAGAATTCTTCATTTTTCCCTGTCATTTACATTACTTTGGCTATAGCCTTATTTATTGAGTAATGTCTTGTAGGGAGCTACGCATAGATAGGGAAACTCCTTTGAAACTTAAAAGGGTTGTCCGGGTTCAGAGCTGAACCCAGACATACCCAGAAATTTACCCAGGCAGACCCCCTGACAAGAGCATTGGAGAAGTTCATGCTCCAGTGCTCTCCTTTGCCCTGCGCTGAATCGCACAGGGCAAAGTCATTTTGTAGAGTTCCAGTGACTTACCGGGCTCTCCTTCAGGCTGCCAGGCAAAGGCTTCCACCTGGCAGTGAGCCCGGTGACTCCACCAGTACTGATGGGCGTCTTTAGCGCTGCCCTAACCTGTAAAATGGCGAGGGAAGCCCTAAAACCTGCCCATTAGAGCCGGTAAAGTGACCGAACACACTGCTGGCTGGAAACTTCCGCCCAGCAGTGTGTTATTGTAAATAAAAAAAACTTGCCCTGCGCAATCCTGCGCAGGGCAAGGAAGAGCATTGGAGCATGAACTGCTCTGATGCTCAATTCAGGGGGGCTGCCTGGGTGAAATTATGGCTCTGAACTCTGACAACCCCTTTAAATATATAATGCTAGGAATATTTAAATTGTTATTTGCCTGGGAATGTGACAAATCACATTCATAGTTTACAGCACAGAATAGGGTGTCGCCAATTCAATATGTGATTGGAACTTAAAAAGATGTCTGGTTTTACCTGGCTGGCAAAATTTGAAGTCATTTCAGACCATGTTCAATCGTAATTTGCATAACATACTGAAATAGCAACATATAAGCTCATAATAATAATAATAATCATCATTTTTATTTATATAGCTCCAGCATATTCTGTAGTCCTTAACAATCAGAGAGTAGAATTGTCTAAGCCATTGCACAGTATTATTAACTTCACTCATTAGCTGTAAAAATGATTCATTCTATGAATTTCAGTATCTTTACATTTCATATGCTTTTCGACCTTGAGTTTTTTATTTATTTTTACTTATGAAGCCTCATCTCCCACAGCATTTGTATATTCAACCAAATACCTTAAAGTTAATTATCAATCATTAAGTTGTCCTTTATTGTACACTAGGGCTATGAGTACAAAATGAAGAGTGGACAGTGTTGCGGAGAATGTGTGGCAAAACAATGTGCTATGAAGGGCGATAACAGCACTGATGTTTACATTGAGGTAACCAACAATAATTTTCAAACAATTTCTACACAGCTTTTTATCATCTGCCAATTGTGACATTGCTGCCAACTGGCATAACTGTGTATGTATGCCCACTCAGAGCAATATATCTTACCACTCTGAAGTATGGCAGCTCATAGCTGGTGTTGCTCAAGTACTTTGTAGAAGAAAGTCTGAATATGCAACTGAAAATGGTAAAATACTTCAGCCCCATTACCTCTCTATGCAGAAATTTAAAAAGTAATTAAGGCCAGTAAGAATTTTTTTGCCCTGTTTAAAAAAGACGTGTTCTTCCTTACCACTTCCTCTTGACTCAAGATACAGTATCTCAAGATGTTTGGTGGAAAAACAAAGCATTTAATTTCATGGTATGCTGTCACGAGATGTCTAATATATATATATATATATATATATATATATATATATATATATATACACTTGAATTCTTAACAAAATATCTTTTATTTGTACTTCAGGTTGGGGAGAAGTACCGTAATGCAAATAGTAAATGCAGCTACTACGAATGTAATGAAGAAAATGGTCAGCCCGTCCTTACCAGAGTGAAGAAGGTTTGCCAGGAGTTAGACATCAGCAGATGTGACCTGGTAGGTTAACAAAATTATAGAGTCCAAAATTATTTGATAGTTTACTTTTGGTTTTATATAGGTTTTTGTAATCATATTAAAAGTTTAGAAGAGCTGCCAAAAAACCTTACGAGAAATGTTGGAATAATGCATTCTCTCAGTAGAAGAGTGATACTCTATGGATCTTTTAACACCCAGCATGCAAAAGATTGATCTGTTATGTTGCTGAATGAATGTGCATACCTTTTAGTACAAATGTTTGTCCGCTACACAGGTTGGGTGCCAAAAGATCCATATCAGGGTCAATGATTTTCACAAGAGAACTACAGATTATTTGAAAACATTAATGACAAATCAAAAGTTTTGTCAAATGCAATAACATTAACATGATAGGGTATCTAACTTCAATGTGAGTCAGTATTTGGATTGTAGAAATTAAAGGCAGATGGTACTTAATATGCAAGTAAATTTCCATATATCAGTTTCTGTAAAAATGTTTCTCTTAAAAAGTAAAATTTTTGTATTTTAGAACTCAATAACATATGATGAAGATGGTTGCTGTAGAACATGTCAACCTCGGCAAGATAATGGTATTATAAAGCTTTTTTTGGACATTCATATAAACATGAAGCAATAACTATAGAAATGCGTCTATAACACTATTTATGAGGAACATAACCAAGAATAATACAGGTGGGGGTCCATCTAACAGAGTACATCGCATAGAGGCAGACTGCGTTATGTGGCTGCCAAGGGGCATTTGGAAGGGTTGATGTAATCACTATGCCTATTAGGTGCAGGGTATCCTCAATGTTAGCAAATTAAGCTGTTCCATGGTTTATGGGAAAGGTGTGCGGGGGGGGGGGGGGGATAATCACTAGTAAGCCACTAAATCCATCAGTGTAAAATGTAAAAATCAACATGATTGACAGGTATTGTTTTACCAATGTATACTTTTTTTTAACAGTCTTAACTACAGCTATTCCAGGATCAGACTTAAGCACTCTTCCTCCAGGATCAGACTTAAGCACAGTTCCTCCAGAATCAGGTTCAAGCACAGTTCCTCCAGGATCAGGTTCAAGCACAGTTCCTCCAGGATCAGACTTAAGCACTCTTCCTCCAGGATCAGACTTAAGCACTCTTCCTCCAGGATCAGACTTAAGCACTCTTCCTCCAGGATCAGACTTAAGCACTCTTCCTCCAGGATCAGGTTTGAGCACTCTTCCTCCAGGATCAGGTTCAAGCACAGTTCCTCCAGGATCAGGTTCAAGCACAGTTCCTCCAGGATCAGACTTAAGCACTCTTCCTCCAGGATCAGACTTAAGCACTCTTCCTCCAGGATCAGGTTTGAGCACTCTTCCTCCAGGATCAGGTTCGAGCACAGTTCCTCCAGGATCAGGTTCAAGCACAGTTCCTCCAGGATCATTTTCAAGCACAGTTCCTCCAGGATCAAATGTTACTAGCACTACTCAAGGAGCATCAGTCACCAAATCATCAAGGGTTCCAGAAGACTGTGGTGTTCGTACAAATATTACTGTCCTGCAAGAAGATGACTGTGTGGCAACAGTAGAGCTCACATTCTGTGGAGGCCCCTGCATGGGAACTTCTGTGTAAGTATTTACCTATCGCAAATTTCTTTAACCCCTTAATGCTATATGATTTATCTGTATGTTATAAGCGATAAGGGGAAGTATGGATCGGGCTCACGACTCCATATACAGCGAGGGTTGGTTTTGTAAGACAACTGACTTTTGCTGGCAGATAACTCAGATCCGGGTCACTTAACCCGTCAAATGACACTATCAATAGTGACCCTGGCATCTGTGAATTTAGGCAGAGGGAGGGTACCCGCACAGAATAATCGCCGGGCTCAATCGGTTGCTTTGACAGCCTGGGTCTTTGTGAAGGCTTCCAGGCCTGTCATAGCAATCTGCCTGCAGAGCAGAGTCTGAGGCATAGCCTGACGGGCAGCCTATGAAAATCCCATAGACAGCAATAGTATTCTATTGCAGTCTATGGTGCAATCAATCAGAAGATGTAAATGCAGCTCTCACCTCCTCTCACAAGCAGGCAATAATTGGGAAGGAACAGTACCTTCCCAATCATTGCCTTTTCATAGCTTTTTCTTTCAAAATGATTTTTATTGAGGTTTTTCAGGATATTTTACAAATATAGACATTAGTATGTTTTTATTTATTAAACAGTAATAATTGATTACAAATTTATTTTATATGCATGAATAAATGCAAATAACATTTAAAACAAAAACAAAACAGTCACTAGTAGAGTCATTATTCCAAGGCGAACTTAACATTTTTAAAATATAGGGAAATAACTTACTTTATAGGCTGCTACTGCACTACAAGAGATTCTTGCTTACAAATTACTTATCTCTATTGGTATGGATTTTTGAAAAGTCATTTTTTGTTTTGTTCATTCCATAGGTTCTCTATGGCTACCAAGAGCATGATGCACACATGTTCATGCTGCTCAGAACTTGAAGTAGGCAAGAAGAGTGTCCAGCTTCTTTGCGCTAATGGAACACGCAGAGTCTACACTTACACAGATGTTCTCCGATGCGGTTGTGTTAGTGCCTTCTGTACACCTGACAACAAATTTAATGTACTAAATAAATACTCTAACAGAAGCCAGGCTATCCCAGGCAGCAACAGTAATGAATCTTAGACGTGACCTACTGACATCAGAATTAGCACTGTTCATAATCTGAGCCTTTATTGTTTTGTAGAAAAAATTTAGCTGTAGAAAATACATGTGAAATGACTGATATATTCTTATTACTGTTTGTATCACTAAACAAAAAGGCTAGATTCTTTTTGTGCTATTCTTTATGTAAATTGTAACTTTTCAGTGCAAAAATAATAAAAAAAAGCATACAAATAAATATGTTTGTTCTTTAGTTATTAAGCTTAGTTACCAAGATTGCAGGATACAAGTGAAAAAAAAAAAAAAGGAGAAAATTGAGTGTACATTGCTGGGTCAGGTACTGTAATGAAGGAGCTGTTCCGCTCCTAACCATTGGATATGCCATCACTATTTGATTTTGGGGGTTCTGACTGCTGGGACCCTGACGATCAGCAAAATAAAGAAACCAAAGCTTTCCTGTGGGTGCCATGTATCCGTCATCATTTGCTCAGGCTTTACAAACAGTAGGTAGCACATGAATACAGTATATTAGTCCTGCAGATAGGGACTGACTGGACCATAAATCTCTATGATGCAGTTAGCTCGGGTTAGGGGAGCCGTGGCCAGTTCAAGAGATGCAGCCAACACATGGTCCTTATTTCCCGGGCTGATCACAGTAGTGTGAATCAGCCCTAAGGTGGATGTAACATAGGGAGGACAGGGACTAGGTGGTGCTACAATAATTTTAAATATTGTAAAAGGGTACTTTTACATTAGCGGCAGGGGACTGCATGCAGTATTTATAGTCCAGCTGCCTCTCGCCGCGCCACCGCCGGGACTATAGACAATGGGGACGGCGCAGCAGTCTGGGGGCACACGTGAAGTACCGGCAGGACGGATCCGACAGGCTGTTCATCCGCCTAAACAGCCTGACGGAGACCCCTGCCGCTAGTGTGAAACTAGCCAAAGAAGGTCTTTTTTTAGAGAATATAAATACCAATCGTATTTAGAAATAGCTCTTTATAAAAACAAACAAAAAAATAATGCCAGTGATGCCAACACAGAGAGGCTGGGATCGCCACAGGAGCACAGGCAGATTAGTATAAGGCATGATCTTTCATGATGGCTGACCGCAGGCTGCTCTCTGTTGAAAATGTAATTGGCCACTGTGAAAAATTTTGGAAGACGGTCGTCCTGACTTTGGTGCAAAGAGCACCGGTGTGAGCGGATTGTACATCCGGATGTAGGGGACGGAAGTGCCCCTAAACACGTCTTATCCTGTAATCTTTATACATTATACAATAAAGAATAATTGTTGCTGTACAATCCATTCGCACCGGTGTTTTTTGCGCCAAAGTCAGGACGACCGTCTTCTATTACAATTCCTTGAGAGACTGGGCTTCTCTTCACCAAGGATACATACCTGCAGCAGTATACCCACCAAACGTATTGTCATCATCTGACAAGCTTACAATAGGGTTGTGCCTATTTATAGCACAAACCCCCATGGTGAGCCTCCATTTTATACTAAGTCACCTATAGTATTATCTAGAACATACTAACCTATTGTGCACTTCTTTTTGTGTTCAAAACAGCTTGGGCACACCTACAATTATTTGTAATCATCTAAAACTGCATGTTTGTGGTATGATTGGCTGAATTCAGATGATCATATGCCAATTTGTTCAAGGACCAGGATGTCCAGTTTTAAAAAAAAACACTGGTCATGTTGTTGCTGGAATCGTTCATACAAACTGTTCTGTCCTCCTTATGTGTGAAGGTACATAGCTTGACAGACAGCTAAACCTTATCCCGGCAATGAATTGACAATGGAGTAATGTCCAACTTTATCTTTATTGCAAGGATGTAAATGCGCAGTAAAACTGGGGAACATAAAAAACTGTGCGCTTACTAATGGGGTCTGACATATAGTAATGCATATAATACACTTCTGTGCATAGCAATGTACATACAAACACAGATGCATATCTAAACCAGAGCATGTTTCCTATCTGTATAGCAAGCATGGTCCCTAGCTGCTAACTGTAAGCAGCGGAAAAGGATATGCAAATATATATGAAAACAGGCTGTAATGTGGCTATGTGACATACCAGCGATGCTACCGTGAGCTTAGATGTAGAGGATGACTCAAGAGACTTCCAAGCCATGTGCTATCCTCATGCAGTGATGACTGTGAACGAAGAAAATGGCTGCTATGTGCAGGGATGATGATGTCACTAAGATATGGAAGCTGAAGTAGACCAAACTTGTAATGTGAATATCTGCAATTGTATGTAAAACGGCCACTAGATGGAGCTGTTACACAATCAACAGAGAATGATATAGAAAACATATTAACTATGTATGAAACTATGCATAAATTAGCAATAAACTAGCTGAAGGCACCATACGTATTTTCATCATCTGACAAGCATACAAAAGGGTTGTGCCTATTTAGGAACACTATAGGATGAGGTAGAGAGATATCCATGTTATTAAACAGAGACAGTGTACGACAATAATGGTATTTTTATACCCATGTTATTGAATGCATGGTTACAAGACATTTTACTGCAAACACTGCATTATTGTGTACATGTTAGTGGACACACTATTGCCTTAGACAATATGTTTCAAAGACATTTTAGTGTAAAAATTTAATAGTTGAAGAAGTGATATTAACCCCTTCACGACCGCAATCTGTATATATACGTGATAGCTGCACATGCCCCGTGCAGCTACCACGTATATATACGTTCTGGCAGCTCTTTAATCCAAGCGCTGCAAAGCGCTTGGATTAAAGCTTCTGCCCCTGCCCTGTATGCTGTCACGGACAGCATACAGTGCAGTAATGCCGGCAAGGGACCAATCAGAGTGGCCCCTTGCCGGCAATCGATCCGATTGGTTAGTCTGTGCAGACTAACCAATCGGATCGCGGCAGTGAAAAAATGCCGGTTTCAGGCTCTGATCTGCGCTCTGCAGATCAGAGCCTGAAATCAGTGTCCTCGTGCCCCCCCCCCACCCCGATCTGTGCAGGCGCCACCCGATCTGTGCCGATCTGTGCAGCATCTCCATGTCCACAGTGCCCCTCCATCTGTGCCCCATCTTGTGTCCTCCAGTGCCCCCTCCTGCTGGCCGTGACAATTTCCAGCCCCCCCCCCTTCAAGCGCTTGCCCCCCCCCCCCCCCCTCGGTCTGCCCCCCTGCTGTGTTTGATGGCGGCGGCTCCATTCCTGAACCGCCGCCATCAGCAGTGTCAGCTCTATGCTGACACTCTGCTGTAACCCCAGAGATGCCGCGGCAGCGGCATCTATGGGGTTAATGGAGGGAGGGGGCTCCCTCTCTCCACCATCGGGGCTGCTGCGCTGCGATGGCAGCCCCGATGGTTGCCCTGGCAACCGGACGCTTTGCAAAAGCGTCCGCTGTTGCCACCTACAGGGCATCTGAATGTATTACACTTTGCAATGCAAGAGCATTGCAAAGTATAGTACAGCCATCAGCCCCACTGGATCTTCATGATCCAAGAGGGACTTGATAAAAAAAATTAAATGTGAAAAAAAAATAAAAGTAAAAAATAAATAAATAAAAATGTAAAATAAAAAAAATGCCTTTTTTTTCCTAAAAAAAATAAAAATAAAAAAACAACACATATTAGGTATCACCGCGTCCGTAACGACCGTCTCTATAAAGATATCACATGATAGACCCCGTCCGATAAACACCATAAAAAAATAAAATAAAAACTGTGTAAAAAAAGCAATTTTTGTCACCTTACATCACAAAAAGTGCAACAGCAAGCGATCAAAAAGGCGTATGACCCCCAAAATAGTACCAATCAAACCGCCACCTCGTCCCGCAAAAAATTATACCCTATTTAAGACAATCGCCCAAAAAATAAAAAAGCTATGGTTCTCAGACTATAGAGACACTAAAACATCATTTTTTGGGTTTCAGAAATGCTATTATTGTGTAAAACTAAAATAAATAAGAAAAAGTATACCTATTAGGTATTGCCACGTCCGTAACGATCTTCTCTATAAAACTATCACATGACCTAACTCCTCAGATGAACGCTGTAAAAATAAATAAATGAAAACTGTTCCAAAACAGCCAATTTTTGCGTCACCTTGCCCCATAAAGTGTAATAATGAATGATCAAAAAATCCTATGTACCCAAAAATGGTACCAATATAAACCTCAACACTTTCTGCAAAAAACGAGCCCCTGCACAAGACGATCGGCAGAAAAATAAAAAACATATGGCGTTCAGAAAACCAATCCAGCACAATCTGCCTTCCAAAAACCGTATGGCATTCCTTTCCTTCTGCGCCCTGCCGTGTTCCCATACAGCGGTTTACGACCACATGTGGGGTGTTTCTGTAAACCGTGGAATCAGGGTAATAAATATTGAGTTTTGTTTGGCTGTTAACCCTCAATGTGTTAAAGATTTTTTTTATATAAAATGGAAAATCTGCCAAAAATGTGAAATTTAGAAATTTCATCTCCATTTTCCTTTAATTCTTGTGGAACGCCTAAAGGGTTAACAAAGTTTGTAAAATCAGTTTTGAGTAACTTGAGGGGTGTAGTTTCTACAATGGGGTCATTTATGGGGGTTTCCACTATGTAAGCCCCACAAAGTGACTTCAGACCTGAACTGGTCCTTTAAAAAGTGGGTTTTGGAAATTTTCTTAAAAATTTTAAGAATTGCTTCTAAACTTATAAGCCTTCTAACGTCCTAAAAAAAATAAAATGACATTTCCAAAATGATGCCAACATAAAGTAGACATATGGAGAATGTTAAGTAATAAATATTTTATTAGGTATGACTTTCTGTTTTAGAAGCAGAGAAATTTAAATTTGGAAAATTGTGAATTTTTCCACATTTTTGGTAAATTTGGGATTTTTTCATAAATAAAGGTGAAATATATTGACTCAAATATATGATTATCATGAAGTACAATGTGTCACGAGAAAACAATCTCAGAATGACGTGGATAAGTAAAAGTGTTCCAAAGCTATTAACACATAAAGTGACGCATGTCAGATTTGTAAATTTTGACCTGGACATTGGGGCATCAATGACCCTTGGTCATGAAAGGGTTAAACATCATTAACTAAACTGAAAAAAAAATATGATTATAGACACAAAATTGTATTCAAAACATCTAGTTACTACATAAACTTGTTATAAATTTTGTTGCAAATGCTGAGCAATTGCACTTTTTTGGGTGTATTATATCTATGTTATTAAATGTGTTGCATTATAGAAATGTGTCTTACATTTAGAACTGGCTGCGCCAAAGTTATGGAGCGGACTGCGCCTTGTCATAACTTTGGCTGATCATCCGCCAGCTTAGGACTTTATTAAGACTGGCGTCTAAAACGTCAATCTTAATAAATGTGCCTCATACTGTAGTTCAAAGACATTTCACTGCAAGCACTGCACTATTATATCTATGTTAGTGGATGCAGAAGTGCATCAGACCATGTGTTTCATAGACAATTTACTACAAAAATGTCATTGCTGAACTATTGTTGACATTTCACTGCAAACACTGCATTATTCCCAAAGTAAATTGTCAAGGGACATTGAATTGCACTTTTGTCTTAAAATTTTAGAAAACACACTTGCTATTTTGCCAGTACTTTTAAATATTCTGTTTACCAAATCCACAACTTTTTATTTATAGTAAACCTTTGACTTTTCATTTATAGGCCTCAAAGTAAAATTTCTGGAAAATGGAAGAGTGGGAAACAAAAGACTCAGAGTCAGAATGTGGGTACTTGCAGCAGTAGCAGCACCAGACATTCAGCCAATAGTAATAGGCCACAATTCTCCCTGGCTTCCAAAGGTACAACTTTATCATTGAGGACAAAAATGAGGAGATTTTGGACTGGATGACTCCTTATCTCAGTCTCAGGAGAATGATGTGGAGGTCACCTGTGAGTTTGACACCATGCTCTTGAGCCAAGGATCACAGCATTCCTCCTGCTCCTTACTCACTCTGACATTATTTGCTATTACTGTCATTGCATTCAAGAGCTTAACTCCTTAAGGACCCTTACCATTAACAGCTGGATGTGACTTAATGACCAGTGACTTACATGTAAGGCAGGGTGATTGGTGGGAGCAGGAGCTCCGCCTGCCCGATCAGCGGCATGGACCCGGCAGTCACTGACAGCCAAGTCCCTGCTGCATACTCCAGCATCAGTGACGACACCGATGCCAGAGTATTAACCCCTTGTATGCCGTGGTCAAAGCTGACCGTGGCATGCAGGGGCGTAACTAGAGGTGAGTGGGCCCCACAGCAAATTTTTGTATGGCCCCCCCCCCCCCATGTAAACCCCGCTCCTTTGGCTAGTCACGATCTAGACCAGACTAGGCTGCCATGCCATCCTTTTCCTATTATATATATTATATACATACACACACACACCCTATCTGTCATGTAGTGTCATTCTATCATACTGTTGTGGGGGCCGTGTCAAAGTCTTAGGCCCCTTTCACACGGGCGAGTTTTCCTGCGCGGGTGCAATGCATGATGTGAACACATTGCATCCGAACTGAATCCGGACCCATTCACTTCAATGGGGCTGTGTACATGATCAGTGATTTCCACGCATGACTTGTGCGTTGCATAAAAATCGCAGCATGCTCTATATTTAGCGTTTTTCACGTAGCGCAGGCCCCATAGAAGTGAATGGGGCTGCTTGAAAATTGCATTGCATCCGCAAGCATTGCGGATGCAATGTGATTTTCACGGATGGTTGCTAGGAGATGATAGGGACCCGAACTTTATTATTTTCCCTTATAACATGGTTATAAGGGAAAATAATAGCATTCTTTTTTTTTTCAGTTTTAGTATCTTTATTATTTTTTCTTAAATATAAACAATATAAAATGGATATCTGGTCACAGGGAATGAACACGTATGGCAAATACATTTAAAACAGTGTGTCACTTCCGTACCAAAGAGCATACATGTATAGAAAAACATTTATAATCAGGGTGACCCAGCTTAATATCAATTCTCTGGCAGAAAGTATCAAAACCCAGAGACCCATCCCCCCCCCTCGTCATCCCCCCACCCATCACACCTGGCCTGGTGCGGCCGCCACGAGGGGCGATAGGGCGCGCTTGCCCCTTTCTTGGGTATTTCTCAAAACTTTTATAGTATCAAATCCGCTTAGTGTGGGCTATGCTGGTAGTATTTGTTATTTAAAGATGCATAGTAGTTTATTAGGTTATAATTAGGCCGTAGCCGCAACCAATGGGTGGTCATCAGTTCCAATCAGAATATTTCTTCTCGCCATTTCCCCTCTCTATATGCCCATTCCCCTCTCTATATGCCTCTCTCTTAATACAGAATGCATAGTAACATGTGGCTTGAGGGGTTAAAAAATAATAAAATAATTAATTATTCACCTCATCCACTTGATCGCGCAGCCCGGCTCGTCTTCTTTCAGGACCTGGCAGGAAAAGTACCTTTAGTGACGTCACCGCGCTCACAACGTGGTGAGCGTGGTGACGTCGGAGCAGGTCCTGCTGAATGAAGATAGAAATCTTCTATCTTCATTCAGCAGGACCTGCGCCGACGTCACCACGCTCACCACCAGGTTGCAAGGAGATATTGTTTGTAAACTTTTAGTTTTTTATCATGTGCATGAAAAACGCATCAAAACGCATTGCACCTGCGCAGAAAAAACTGAACGCAATCTTAGACAAAACTGACTGAACTTTCTTGAAAAATGGTGCGAGTTTCACTGAATGCACCCTGAACGCATCTGGAGCCAACCCGTATCGTTTGTGTGAAAGGGGCCAGCCATTCCCGTATTGATGACCGCATATGCGGATCAGCAATAAATGGGCACCCTTCCGTGTGCATTCCGCATCACGGATGCGGACCTATTCACTTTAATGGGTCCGCAAATCCAGAGATGCAGAAGGGTGCGAAACGGAATCTTGGAACGGAACACTATGTAAGCACTACGCAGGGCTTCCGTGGGGTTCCATTCCGCACTTCCGTTCCACCAAAAGATAGAACATGTCCTTTTTGCAGAATTGTGCTTTCCTGGGTAATATACCTGGAGAGGTGAACATGACATCACACTACACTGTATGTACAGTATGACCCCTGCTGTAGCATAGGCACCCATTCTATGTATTACTGCAGGGCTGACATCGACTGTAGTCTGTCCCCATGGTCTGAGCCCCTGGTAACCAGTCGAGTAGCTAGAAATGACTGGGCCCCACAGCAAATTTTTAAATGGGCGGGCAGGCGTCATACAGTGGCATTTGATTCTTTAACATACATGTGTTTTTACTGGACTATGACGTACACAATACAAAAATGCAGTACTCCACGTTCTTGTATTCTGCACAATCCGGTAAAAAAAAATAATTATATATTTGTATCTTTATGAGGCATCCGAATATGTTTTTTTGTATACGTTAAATGGATGGGAAAAACGTGATGTGAACCCAGCCTTAAAGGGGTTGTCTGGGTTCAGAGCTGATCCCGGACATCCCTCCATTTTCACCCCGGAAGCCCCCCTGACACGAGCATCGCAGCATTTCATGCTCCGATGCTCTCCTTTGCCCTGCGCTAAATTGTGCAGGGCAAAGGCATTTTTTGGAGATCTGGTGACGTACCGGGGCTCTCCATGGGGCTGCCAGGGACCCCGGTGACGTCACTGGCACTGATGGGCTGGACTTAGCTCTGCCCTAGCCAGTAAAACGGCTAGGGCAGAGCGAAAGCCCGCCCCTCAGAGCCGGTGATGTCACCGAACACACTGCCGGGCGGAAACAAAAGAGCCCGTGCCCTGCGCGATTTAGCACAGAGCAAAGGAGTCCATCGGAGCATAAGATGCTCCGATGCTAGCCTCAGGGGGGCTGTCTGGGTGAAAATAAGGATATGTCCGGGTTCAGCTCTGAACCCGGACAACCCCTTTAAATGTTGGACAAAAATGTGATGTGAACTAGTGGTGCATTGTACAGTTGTGGAAAAAACCATACTCGCCTGCTCCCCGCCGCTCCGTGATCTTCCAGTCCCCATTCTGGCCTCATACTGGTGTCCCCAAGCTGCACATGGGCGCCCAGAGGAGTGTGGCATCAGATGGATAGGGGGCCTAGAGGGCAGGGCATCAGATAAGTAGGGGGCCCACAGGACAGAACTGGGGGGGGGGGCTTCTGAAAGGACGGCAGATGAATGCAGCTGGGGAGGCTACATGAGATGCAGGACAGCTAGGGTTGGCAGGCATAAGCCTGGAATGCATGGGCTCCTGATAGTGACACAGCATCTTCATTCTGCAGCACTTCCAGTGTCACTATTCAGTCTCCCCTCTCCCTCCTGTTACTGCCGACTACAGAGCAGTCTCTGTAGCAGGAGCTGGGCTGTACTAATAGTCAGGAGAGGGAGGGGAGACAGGATCTCCCTGTAGCACACTGTCCTGAGCCCTGGCTGCACTATTAAGCAGCCAGGCTCCTCTATTAATGGTCCATGCTGATGGGCGGGGCTTAGCTCCCTGCTCTGCTCCGAGGATATTCCAAGCAGCAGTGAAGTGAGTGTAGAGGGGGGTGTGGCCAGTCTGACTGTTTACTACTGCTCCGGGCCCCTTGTCAGCCCGGGCCCCGAAGCAGCTGCTTCCCCTGCTTCCCTGGTAGGTACGCCAATGGTGGCATGCATAGGCAACTGGGCTTGCCTCCTACGGAAGCCTGTGAGATCCAGCCCAGGTACTATTGTAATGCATTGCAGAGGGGATCAGATCCCAGAAGTTCAAGTCCCAGAGTGGGACAAAAATAAAAAGTAAAAAAAAGTGTTTTTATAATAAAAAAATAAAGTTTTAAGTAAAAACAAAAATTCCAAAGTAAGGGTACTTTCACACTTGCGTTTTTGTTTTCCGGCACAGAGTTCCGTCAAAAGTGCTCTATGCCGGAAAACGACCATGCGGTGCATAGTTAGTTTTGCATAGGCAATGCATGTGGTGCAAGTACATAGTGGATGCTAGGGGTAGTAGTCCTGTTGACTACCACCCCTAGCATCCACTATGTACTTCCACCACATGCGGTGCATATGTAGTTTTGCATAGGCAATGCATGTGGTGCAAGTACATAGTGGATGCTAGGGGTAGTAGTCCTGTTGACTACCACCCCTAGCATCCACTATGTACTTCCACCACATGCGGTGCATATGTAGTTTTGCATAGGCAATGCATGTGGTGCAAGTACATAGTGGATGCTAGGGGTAGTAGTCCTGTTGACTACCACCCCTAGCATCCACTATGTACTTCCACCACATGCGGTGCATATGTAGTTTTGCATAGGCAATGCATGTGGTGCAAGTACATAGTGGATGCTAGGGGTAGTAGTCCTGTTGACTACCACCCCTAGCATCCACTATGTACTTCCACCACATGCGGTGCATATGTAGTTTTGCATAGGCAATGCATGTGGTACAAGTACATAGTGGATGCTAGGGGTAGTAGTCCTGTTGACTACCACCCCTAGCATCCACTATGTACTTCCACCACATGCAGTGCATATGTAGTTTTGCATAGGCAATGCATGTGGTGCAAGTACATAGTGGATGCTAGGGGTAGTAGTCCGAAAAAATGTTAAATCATTTTATTTTTTTCACATGTAGTCCAGAAACGATTATTACGGAAAAGAAATTGGAAGACAACTCTAAAATAGAATGTCAAGTAATTATTATTAGTCTTGTTTTTTTGTACTAAACTAATATTTAATAATAATATTAATCAGAGTAATATTTTTTTTTCTACAGGCTCAACTTCTTCTACTGAGGCCGGGACCTCTCCTCCAAGACGTAGGCGGAGACATGATATGGTAATTTTTTTTTTAAAGCATTCTGCATTTACATTATGAATGCATTTTTTAATTATATTATTTTTTTCAATTCACAGTCATCATCTGCGGAGGAGAGGCCTCGCGGCCCAGAGACCGCTGGAGAGGAGGAAGTTGGTGGTGGAGGACATGAAGCGGTAAATATTTATTTTTATTTTTTATTTTTTTAAACACAATATTATGATTTTTATATTATTTTTTTTTTTTTATTATTGGTATTTCTATTACAGGTCGCTCCTCCCGTTGGATCCAACAGAGGTCGTCAATCTAAAGCCAGAGGAAGTCGGGGAGCCCGCGGCGGTCGTGTTCGTGTGAGTATTACCTAGAGGAGTATTTTTAATTTTTATAATGTTATGGGATTTCTGTCAACAGGTTTGGGCCTATAGAGAGACGGACATGCACGGCTAGATCGCCGATAGCATGTTCGCAATATATGTGTCCTATAGGGCTGTGTGGTTTTAATTTATTTAAAAAAATTATTTTATAGATATGTAAATGAGTGTTGAATGTGTCCAAGGGGCTGCACTAACCTTCCTTGTGCGCAGTGCCGTTATATTGTTCCTTCCCTGTCCTGACATTAGCTTCATGCCGAGAACAGCGCATTCAACACTCATTTACATATCTATAAAATCCTTTCTTTTATTTAATTAAAACCACACAGGCTTTTATAGGACACATATATTGTAAACATGCTAGCGGCGATCTAGCCGTGCAGGTCCTATCTCTATAGCCCCAAATCTGGTGTTAGAATCCCTTTAAACATGAGATTCTAATTTTTTTTTATTTTTTTTTAGGGTTCACGACGCTCCACCAGAACGGATGAGGAGGAATTTGGTAGTTGTATAATTGACAATGAACTCCTCATCCAGATGGTGGAGGACAGACCACCACTGTGGGACCACACGGACCGCCGCCATGCTGACCATCATGGTACCCGGCTCCTCTGGCTTCAGATATGCGAAGTATTAGTGCCTAATTGGGACGACCTCAATGAGAGTCAACGGGAGGAGTGCCGTAAGTATACTCTAGTATAATGCACCTGTGTACTTTTCATTATAAATTGGTTTTGTGTCTGGTTGAAATTGGTCACTCAATGCTACCTATAGTGAACATCAATAATTTTTTTATTGTTGTTGTAGCAGGTTCAAACAAATACTAAACCATTTTTGATGTCTGAAATAAATTAATATAATATTAATTTTATTTATTTTTTCTTGCGGACAGGGACTACAATCCTGGTGCGGTGGCGGTCAATGAGGGACCACTATAAGAAGGACTACAACGAGGAGGTCAAGCGCCCGAGTGGTTCCGGAGGAAGCCAAAAGCGGCCGTACCGGTATGCGGCCGCATTAGGTTTTCTTCGGAGAACCCTACAGCTGCGAAGGTAAGCTGTAATGTTTATAATAATTATGAATAGTGATCTCCAATCTATGTGTGTGGCCTAGGCAGACTGTCATTTGACACTCTGTCTGGGACATTCACATATAGTTCCCTATTTGTCCATTAATTTTTTTTTTTTCCATTTACAGCACATCTAGCAGTACTCGGGCGCAACAAGCTCCTCGTGAAGTCCTTCCAGAGGCCGGAGCTCAAGAGGCGGTCCCCGAAGAGCCGCCCACCGCGGGTCCCTCACGTCCTACTCCAACAGCTGGTCGGGACCTCAATGTTCCCCTACCTGTGCCCTCTGGCGACGCAACAATGGCACCACTTTTTGAGGCATTGATGCGTCACCAGAGGACCGGTAGGAGCCGTCAGGCGGACTACGAGGATCTCACAAGGCTCGTTTACGAGCCCTTGATGGGATATACCAATAGAATTGCCGCTTTGGAGGAACAAGTGCGACGTCTGCAGGAGGGGGCAGTGCATACGTCGCAATTGGGTCCTGTGCATCACTATTGGTATTCGTTGCTCCCCGTGATGGAACGATTTACGCCCGACCAGTTGTTTGAGGCCCGAAGACAGGTGGACAGTGTCTTGTGGCAAGTTCAGCACCGCCCCACATCCTATCCCCCATCCATGCCCTATCCCCCATCCATGCCCTATCCCCATCCATGCCCTATCCCCATCCATGCCCTATCCCCCATCACAACCTCAACAACCCCCTACCCAAACTACCTACCTCCTCATCCCCCATCCCAGCCTCCACATTCCACCGAGCACTTTTCTCACCACTTTTCTCCTTCTCCTCCTCAATATTTTCCAACTTCCAGTTTCAACACTCCTTCTACTCTTGCTCGGTCAACTCCTTCTCCCGCTCCCCCATCCAGATTGAATACTCCCTCTGTTGTGCTTGCCACAACACACACTTTTATGTCCACAGGGGCACAGGAACGAGGGGGACCAACCAGTGTTGAAACCTCCATCACCCAACCTTCTACTCCCACCACTCCCACCGGTCCTACTTACAGGCATTTGTAGCCTTTTTTTTTATTTTTTTATTATTCTAAAAAGTTATTTTAAATAAAATTGTTATTGTTTATAAATTTTATTCGTTTTGTATTTATTTAATTTTTTATTAAATAAAAGCGAACATCTCACATCGCTTTTGAAGTGAACTATACTTGGTTTGCTCCAACAGCGATGGGAGATTACTTTAGTGTATGTAGGAAAGGTCTTTAGAATTGTCCGATCGCCAGTGAAGCGACACAAGTATGTGTCGCTCCGCTGGCGTTGGTCAGATTACTAAACCATAACAGGCCTGATAAAATCTACCTTCGCCAGTGGAGCGACACAAGTATGTGTCGCTCCTCTGGCGTTGGTCCGATTACTACACCATAACAGGCCTGCTAAAATCTACCTTCGCCAGTGGAGCGACACAAGTATGTGTCACTCCTCTGGCATTGGTCAGATTACAACATAACAGGCCTGATAAAATCTACCTTCGCCAGTGGAGCGACACAAGTATGTGTCGCTCCTCTGGCATTGGTCCGATTACTACACCATAACAGGCCTGCTAAAATCTACCTTCGCCAGTGGAGCGACACAAGTATGTGTCGCTCCTCTGGCATTGGTCAGATTACAACATAACAGGCCTGCTAAAATCTACCTTCGCCAGTGGAGCGACACAAGTATGTGTCGCTCCTCTGGCGTTGGTCCGATTACTACACCATAACAGGCCTGCTAAAATCTACCTTCGCCAGTGGAGCGACACAAGTATGTGTCGCTCCTCTGGCATTGGTCAGATTACAACATAACAGGCCTGATAAAATCTACCTTCGCCAGTGGAGCGACACAAGTATGTGTCGCTCCTCTGGCGTTGGTCCGATTACTATACCATAACAGGCCTGCTAAAATCTACCTTCGCCAGTGGAGCGACACAAGTATGTGTCGCTCCTTTGGCGTTGGTCAGATTACTACACCATAACAGGCCTGATAAAATCTACCTTCGCCAGTGGAGCGACACAAGTATGTGTCGCTCCTCTGGCGTTGGTCAGATTACTACACACTAACATTCCTGATGAAATCTACCTGCGCCAGCGAAGCTACACAAAGATGTGTCGCTCATCTAGCGATATAGAAGATTGAAATTGAGTATCAACACAATAATATATCTGCAGTGTAGCAAATCACTAATGTATTTCTCTTATATCGTGCTAAAAATAATATATAATTAAAATTTCAAATACTTTGAAAAACAATATTTATTGAAACACAAATCCAATTGAAAACTAATACAAAAATCTGTAAACCACCAAATAAACAGAAATTAACTGTAAATCACAAATAATGGCAAAATGTTTAAACAAATCAGTCCTGCCAGTCCACCCTTCCTGCCTCCGAGCAAAAATAATCTGCAAAACAGTCTCTCATCCGTGATACTGCAACACTTGACCGTGGTCCACAACAGCACACTTTACAACCTCATCCACCGATTCCACCTTCATATGAATTGGTTTGCTAAAAATCCGCCATTTTGCAACCAAAATTCCAAATGTACATTCAACCATTCTTCGAGCCCTGGTCAAGCGGTAGTTGTATGTCCGTTTTGTTAAATTTAATCCGCGGCTTAAATAAGGTTTCAGAAGATTTCCACACATTTGGAAGGCCTCATCACCAACCAATACAAACGGCATGGGTGGGGCATCAGTACCTGGCAGTGGTTGAGGCTGCGGGAAATCAAATTCTCTATTATATAGACTACGGCCCATATAAGAATTTTTAAAAACCATGGAATCGTTGGTGCGTCCATAGGCCCCCACGTCGACGGCAACAAAACGGTATTCTGCATCAGCGATAGCCATTAGAATTATTGAAAAATATTTCTTATAGTTGTAAAACTCAGATCCGGTTCCTTGGGGCTTGATTATTCTTATATGTTTCCCGTCTACTGCACCTATGCAGTTGGGAAACTGACAAATATCCCAATATTTTTCAGCAATTTCGGTCCAATGCTGTCTAGTTGGATGTGGAATAAATTCTTCATGAAGTTGATCCCACAAAACACGGCATGTCTCCTTCACAATAATGGAAACAGTCGATATGCCAAGGCGAAATTGGAAATGGAGTGAGCTAAAACTTTCTCCACTTGCAAGAAACCTATGAAAAAAAATTGATTTTTATTTAAAAAAAAAATTATAATATATATCAATCAAGACACAATTCTATGGGACGTTTTTTTAATCAAGATTTTTTATGTAGACAATAATAATGTAAAAAATAAAAGGAGAAAGGTTTCTTCTCCATGGTGACCGATATTGATCACAGTTCATTTGACATTGTTTGACCATTATTTTGATAAGCATAATTAAAATAAATAATGCTGATCATCACTTGTGGCCTATCCACGTTCTACATTGATCACAGGAAATAAAATTTTTAATTTTTTAACTTTTACACTACCAAGGAGCAGCTTTAAAATTTTTTGACAGAATTCGTACGATGTATAATATTTATCTACTTTACCTTATGGTCAACAACAGGCGTTCTGCTGGGGAAACACAGCGGCGGAAAGTGGTGTCTTGCCTTTGAATGTGAGGTGACACCCGTTGTAAGAGATCGTCAAAACTTTCTACCGTCATCCGTAAGTAATTAACAAATTTGTCAGGATAATTCCTCAATTCGGGAAACAGAGTTTCAAAAACTCCCCTTCTTATTCTTGCAGAAGTTATTGGATGCACCCAATAGCGACGCTTTCTACGCTGTCTGTCTCGATGACGTCTTCTCCAGCGCGAAACCAGAATTAGAGCCTGAAATCCGAAACTAATATGGTCTGGCATCATCTTTACACTCTGCAGAAGGAACTTCTGAGTGGTAAGTGACCTTCGGTTTGCTTTTATAGCCACTTGTAGTATTTGCTTAACAGATTGCATCTTTTTATCTCTCAAATTTGAATAACGGATCCGTCCTTCCGTTTACAAACGGAAGGAAACGGAACAGACGGATCCGCTATTACGACGGATCCGGCAGACAGATCCGTCGAAAAGTGTATGTCGGATGCAATGGAATGACGGATCCGGCATAAAATACTATTGCCGGAATGACGGATCAGTTGCATGAAAAATATCCGGTAATGTTGATTTTGACGGATCCGGCAGGTAATTCCGGCGACGGAACTGCTTGCTGGATCACTATGCCGCAAGTGTGAAAGTAGCCTTAAACACATAACATAGTGTAAAAAATAGAAAAAAAAGAAAGACAGACATATTGGGTAATGCCGCGTCCATAACGACTGGCTCTATAAAAATATCACGTGATCCACCCCCTCACCTGAACACTGTAGAACAAATTCAATAAAAACTATGCTAAAACAATCACTTTTTTGTCACCTTACATCACAAAAAGTGCAACACCAAGCGATCAAAAAGGCGTATGCCCCCCAAAAATCGTCATCTCATTCTGCCAAAAATGAGACACTACATATAAAAACCGGGCAAAAAATAAAAAAAAACAATGGCTCTCATAATATGGAGACGCTAAAACATGATTTTTTTTGTTTCGAAAATGCATTTATTGTGTAAAAAATAAATAAATAAAAAAGTATACATATTAGGTATCTCTGCATCCCTAACACCCTGCTGTATAAAAATATCACACGACCTAAACCCTCAGGTTAACGCCGTAAAAAATAATAATTTCTAACTGTGTAAAAAATGTCACCTTACATCACAAAAAGCATAATACCAAGCAATCAAAAGGACATATGCACCCTAAAATAGTACCAATCAAACCGTCATCTCATCCCACAAAAAATTAGCCCCTAAATAAGACAATCACCCAAAAATATAAAAAACGGTGTCTCTCAGAATATGGAGACACTAAAACATATTCTTTTTTGTTTCAAAAATTATTTTATTGTGTGAACCTTAAATAGATAAAAAAAAGTATACATATTAGGTATCGCCGCATCCGTAACAACCTACTGTATAAAAATATCACATGAACTAACCCCTCAGGGGACCACTGTAAAAAAAAGAAGAAAAAAAAGCAATTTTTGGTCAATTTGCATCACAAAAAGTGTAATACGAAGCAATCAAAAAGTCATATGCACCCTACCAATCAAATTGTCATCTCATACTAAAAAAATATGAGCCCCTACATAAGACAGTCGCCCAAAAAACTATGGCTTTCAGAATATGGAGACACTAAAATATTTGGTATTGTCGCATATGTAACAACCTGCTCTATAAAAATAGCATATGATCTAACCTGTCAGAGGAACATTGTAAAAAAATAAAAACAGTGCCAAAACAGCTATTTTTTGTTACCTTGCCTCACAAAAAGCATAATATAGAGCAATCAAAAATCATATGTACAGTAAAATAGTACCATCAAAATTGCCACCCTATCCTATAGTTTCCAAAATGGGGTCACTTTTTTGGAGTTTCTACTCTAGGGGTGCGTCTTCAAATGTTACATGGCAACTTAAAATTATCTCAGTGAAATCTGCCTTCCAAAAACCACATGGCATTGCTTTCCTTCTGTGCCCTGTCATGTGCCCGTACAGCAGTTTACAACCACATATGGGGTGTTTCTGTAAACTACAGAATCAGGGTAATAAATATTGACTTGTGTTTGGCTGTTAACCCTTGCTTTGTTACAAGAAAAAGATGGATTAAAATGGAAAATCTTCCAAAAAATTGAAATTCCGTCTACATTTTTCTTTAATTCTTGTGGAACACCTAAAGGGTTAACAAAGTTTGCAAAATCAGTTTTGAATACCTTGAGGGGTGTAGTTTTTAAACTGTGGCCATTTATGGGTGGTTTCTATTATGTAAGCACCTCAAAGTGACTTCAGACCTGAACTGGTCCTTAAAAATAGGGTTTTGAAAATGTTCTTAAATATTTTAAGATTTGCTTCTAAACTTCTAAGCCTTCTAACGTCCCAAAAAAAGAAAATGTAATGTACAAAATGATCAAAACACAAAGTAGAAATATGGAAAATGTAAAGTAATAACTATTTTCTTTATAAATTCTTTATTTTTCAATTTTCAAATAACAAAATCAGAAGAACATGACAGATACAGGTATAGCCATGTAGTATTTGTATCCAATGTCTTACAATAATAATCCAATGTCTTACTATACAATGATAAGCATATTCATCCATCCTTATACATACATGGATTTTTATTATTATTGTTATTATTGTTCAGGTCCCCCTAAAATGGAAGGTACTATGAGAGAGGGGGAAAAAAATCATCAATTCTGACTCTCATCCCTGAGGTTTTAAGTTTGGGGTATTTAAGGGAGACAGAAATAAAAGTAAAGAGAGGTAAAGATGAGAAGAAAAGGTTAGAGAGGAAAGAAACGGCCTAGAGAAAGCAGGGATGGGGGAAGGGGGGGGAGGGAAAGACACAGACAAATGATGCCTCCTATCTGTATGCTGGTGTAGCAATTTAATCAGGAGTCACCTCCGCCAGGCACCTCCAAGAGCTCCACAACTTCAAGAACTTATCACGAGTCCTGGTAATCCACCCAGTCATCTTTTCGAACCGACAGATTTGATTGACCTTAGCCTTCTATTCTTGTATGGAGGGAGTGTTTGTGTCTAGCCAATGCAGGGGAATTACCATTTTGGTGGCTGCTAGAAGGTGTGATATTAGATTCCGTTTGGATGGGGAATATTAGGGGGTAGGGAGAGCTAGAACTACCATCTCTAGTGTAAGTCTGAAATCTGGGGTTGTGAGTTTCTGGATCAACGCCTGCACTTCTCCCCAAAGGGACTTAATCCGAGGGCAGTCCCACCAAATATGCGACAGAGAACCTACTCTGCCCCCACACCTCCAACACTCTCTTGTAGCAGATAGACCTCTCTTGAAGAGAAAGTCAGGTGTTTTGTACCACCTTGAAAGTAGTTTGAAATGGTTCTCCTGTAGACGGATACAGGTAGAGAACCCATGTGAGTGTGTCAGCACCCGTTTGACCTCTGCATCATCCAAAACCCTATTTAATTCCCATTCTCTGAGGTACAGAGGTTTCAGAGGTTCACCCCAGCCTCCTACTAGTGGGTAGAGCTTTGCTACTTTCCTAGCAGCAGGAAGTGGTGAGGAGACCAATTTCTCGAATTTGGTTAAAGACCTTTGGAGGGAGTATCGCTCCTTCAACTCTCCGCACACAGCCCTGATATGGGGTTTCATGAGAAAAAACCCTGGGGAGTCAATAATAGAACGTAGAAGCAATCCGAGAATGGAGGACTCCACGTCAGGAGTGACTTCACTAATTCTGATCGATGTCAGGGAGGTCCACAACTGCGGCTTATCCAGGCTGGCTCGATTTAGGAGGTCCGGAATAAGGCTCACCGGCATCAGAGGAGATGGGATAGGGGTCAAGATTTTACTCATGTCTCTCCGTTACTTTTCCGAGCCCTCGAAGCATAGGGTCTACAGTCACATCGCAATGTATAGTCTTATCCGGAAGCCATAGCTGTTTCTGGAATTTTCGACCTGCACTATGTCTACAAATGGCGTGTAAGTCTGGTTGTCTTTTGGGGTCTACTATTTCCAGCCATCTATTGAGCTGTATCGCTCTATAATATCTAGAAACATCAGGTACTCCCAGACCTCCTCGCCCCTTACACCTGACTAGGATTTCGTGAGAGATCCGGGGTTTCCTGCCATTCCATAGGAATTTATAGAACATACCCCGCACATTCGAGAGAAAGTATTTAGGGAGCCATATCAGAACTAATTGCATGATGTACAGAATTTTGGGCATCACGTAGGCCTTTAGAATGTTTTTTCCATCCCATCCAGAAGAGGTAGGGTAGATTGTAAGTTTCAAGCAGATGTTGTATCTCTCCTAGAAGGGGGGCGTAGTTGTGCTGGTATAAGTCATTAGTGTCCCTGGGGATTTGGATCCCCAGGTATTTAATTGGCCCTTTAGTCCAATGTAATGGAAGGTGGGCGCGTAAAGCGGCTACTTTGGATTTCGGTAGAGAGATATTTAGTAGCTCGGATTTGGTATGATTCACCTTAAAGTCTTGGAGTGAGCTATATATGTCTATACTATTCACCAAGGGGTCTAGACCTTTCTCAGGATCCATTACTGAAAACAGTAAGCCATCTGCAAATGCAGTGCATTTTAATTCTCTCTGGCCGTATTTAACTCCCAGGATATCTGGCAATTGGCTGACTAATTGTAAGAGTGTCTCTACTACTAAGATAAATAAAGAGGAGGACAGGGGGCACCCCTGCCTGGTCCCGTTGGTAATATCAAAAGTCGTCGAGAGCATGCCATTGACTTTCAATCTGGCATGGGGATTCTGGTAGAGAGTAAAGATTGCCTGTGTAAAAGCGTCTGGAAAGGCAAAGCGTTGCAGGGTCAACTTCATAAACACTCAATTGACCCTATCAAACGCCTTTTCGGCATCGATGCTGAGTAAAGCTAGGGGGAGGTTCTTTTTATGTGCCATATGTATGGCGTGGAATATTGTGTGAGAATTATCTTTCCCCTCCCGACCCTGGACAAAACCTGATTGCTCATGTCCTATCAGAGCTGGCAAGAACGTGCCCAATCTGCATGCCAAGATCTTGGCCCAAAGCTCTAAGTTCAGGTTCAGGTGGGAAATCGGACGATAGCTCCCACGGTTTTGGGGGTCTTTTCCTTCCTTAGGGATTAGGGTGACATAAGATTCTAGTGTCTGTTTGGGCAAGGAGTCACCTTGTAGTAAGGCATTGCAGACTTCTGTAAACCTGGGGATGAGGATATCCTGAAACTTTTTATAATATCACAAGGACAGGCCGTCTGGTCCTGTACTCTTGCGAGGTAGGAAGCTTTTAAGAGTGCTGACTAATTCTTCAGTCATTATCGGTCTAGTGAGGTACGAAGATTCTGCCGGTGTAATGACCAGGAGGTGGAGAGAATCCAAGAAGTCCCTAATTCTGTGTTCTCTTTGGAGTTCCCGATCAGGCGTTTCCAAGTAATAACTATTTTAGGAGATATCACTATCTGTTTTTAAAGCAGAGACATTGAAATTTTGAAAATTGTGAATTTTTGCTAATTCTTGGTAACTTTGGTATTTTTTTTATAAATAAAAGTGGAATATTTTGACTCAAATTTACCACTGTCATCAAGTACAATATGTGACGAGAAAACAATCTCAGAATGCGCAAACCCAACACATCACATCACCCAAAGAACACCATCCCCACAGTGAAGCATGGTGGTGGCAGCATCATGGTGTGGGGATGTTTTTCAGCAGTCAGGACTGGGAAACTGGTCAGAGTTGAGGGAAAGATGGATGGTGCTAAATATAAGGATATTCTTGAACGAAACCTCTGTGCGTGATTTGAGGCTAGGACGTAGGATCACCTTCCAGCAGGACAATGACCCCAAACACACTGCTAAAGCAACACTTGAGTGGTTTAAGGGGAAACATGTAAATGTGTTGGAATGGCCTGATTGGCCTAGTCAAAGCCCAGATCTTAATCCAATAGAAAATCTGTGGTCAGACTTAAAGATTGCTGTTCACAAGCGCAAACCATCCAACCTGAAGGAGCTGAAGCATTTTTTCAAGGAGGAATGGGCAAAAATCCCAATGGTAGGATGTGGCAAGCTCATAGAGACTTATCCAAAACAACCTTGAGCTGTGATTGCCGCAAAAGGTGGCTCTACAGCAGGGGTGCACAACCTGCGGCCCGGGGGCCACATGCGGCCCTTGATGCCATTCTGTGCGGCCCCCAACCATCTGGTAACAGACATGTATGCCTATGTCTTGTGGCTGCTCACATGTAGTTTTCATGTATTTCTCCCATTAGATGGGAGTCCTAGAAGTGTAACTAGACATTAATGGTATATAATGTGTGTTCAATATGCCATAAGTACAATATTTCAGTTGTTAATACACCTTTAAATTTTAATTGCGGCCCTCATCATTGGTTTAGTCTGGCAATGTGGCCCCCAGTATTGACTTTAGGGGGGGTGAATAGTTATGCACATTGACTTTTTCTGTTATTTTGTCCTATTTGTTGTTTGCTTCACAATAAATAAAATAAAAATACATCTTCAAAGTTGTGGGCATGTTCTGTAAATTAAATTATGCAAATCCTCAAACAATCCATGTTAATTCCAGGTTGTAAGGCACCAAAATACAAAAAAAAGTCAAGGGGGTGAATACTTTTGCAAGGCACTGTACAACTTGTCATTGTAAAGATATTGAAAAGTTTACAGTGCAAAAACAGTTAATACGCTATTAAGTGATATATTTCCTGTCAACATGTTCTGTCTGACACATTAGATGTATGTACAGGACACTCTTTTCAGATCCATCCTGATTGTAACAATAGGTTCAGCTGGCTGTGCATAGTGCTATTGTTCTCAAGGCTGCATATTGACCTTTTAGCAGTCAGGACGGACTGAACTCCATTGCTTTGTGATCCTTGCTGTCCTATGGCGGGGGCTTATTGTTGGCAACCTGTAGCTCGGTTCTTTAAGTCTACCAGTATTTAGAACTTAGTCATCAGTATAGACTGATCAATGGGGTGTAGAGAACCCAGTCTTGAAAAAAAAGTCTTGTACATGCATTAATTAATATTAGCATGGAATGAAACTTGAGACTGCATACTCAGGGCTAAGGCATACGATCGTTGTTTTAGTCTGCATTTTTTGCGGGTCAGATGTGGACCCATTCACTTCAATGGAGCCGCAAAAGATATATGTCCATTCCGCGGCACTCACAAAAAAAAATAGAAAATGCCCTATATTTGTCCATATTACGGACCAGGATAGGACAGTTCTATTATGGGCTGGATGTTCCATTCCACAAAATGCAGAACTCATACTGTCCGGTATCCTTGTTTTGTGGATCTGCAATTTGCGGACTGCAAAAACGGCAGCGACTGTATGCATAAGCCCTTAAAGGCACTGTGTCATAGTAAAATGACCTATTGTTTGAATCAAGTTATTTTCTTTTTAAAGGAGTTGTCTCACTTCAGCAAAAGGCATTTAACTAGAGTTGAGCGAACATCTGGATGTTCGGGTTCGAGAAGTTCGGCCGAACTTCCCGAAAATGTTCGGGTTTGGGATCCGGACCGGACCCGAACTCCGTCCCGAACCGGAACCCCATTGAAGTCAATGGGGACCTAAACTTTTCGGCACTAAAAAGGCTGTAAAACCGCCCAGGAAAGGGCTAGAGGACTGCAAAAGGCAGCAAAATGTAGTTAAATCCCCTGCAAACAAATGTGGATAAGGGAAATGAATAAAAATAAAAATAAAATAAATAAAAATTAACCAATATCAATTGGAGAGAGGTCCCATAGCAGAGAATCAGGCTTCATGTCACCCACCACTGGAACAGGCCACTGTCAGATATTTAGACCCCGGCACCCAGACAGAGGAGAGAGGTCCCATTGCAGAGATTCAGGCTTCATGTCATAACAGAGAATCAGGCTTCATGTCATAGCAGAGAATCAGGCTTCATGTCATAGCAGAGAATCAGGCTTCACGTCACCCACCACTGGAACAGGCCATTGTCAGATATTTAGGCCCCGGCACCCAGACAGAGGAGGGAGGTCCCATTGCAGAGAATCAGGCTTCATGTCATAGCAGAGAATCAGGCGTCACGTCACCCAAAACTGGAACAGGCCATAGTCAGATATTTTTGCCCTGGCACCCAGACAGAGGAGAGAGGTCCCATAGCAGAGAATCAGGCTTCATGTCATAGCAGAGAATCAGGCTTCATGTCATAGCAGAGAATCAGGCTTCACGTCACCCACCACTGGAACAGGCCATTGTCAGATAATTTGGCCCTGGCACCCAGACAGAGGAGAGAGGTCCCATTGCAGAGAATAAGGCTTCATGTCATAGCAGAGAATCATGCTTCACATCACCCACCACTGGAACAGGCCATTGTCAGATATTTAGGCCCCGGCACCCAGACAGAGGAGGGAGGTCCCATTGCAGAGAATCAGGCTTCATGTCATAGCAGAGAATCAGGCTTCACGTCACCCAAAACTGGAACAGGCCATAGTCAGATATTTTGGCCCTGGCACCCAGACAGAGGAGAGAGGTCCCATAGCAGAGAATCAGGCTTCATGTCATTGCAGAGAATCATGCTTCATGTCACCCAAAACTGGAACAGGCCATTGTCAGATATTTTTAGGCCCCGGCACCCAGACAGAGGAGAGAGGTCCCATAGCAGAGAATCAGGCTTCATGTCATAGCAGAGAATCAGGCTTCACGTCAGCCAAAGCTGGAACAGTCCATTGTCAGATATTTAGGCCCCGGCACCCAGACAGAGGAGAGAGGTCCCATAGCAGAGATTCAGGCTTCATGTCAGCAGAGAATCAGGCTTCATGTCAGAGCAGAGAATCAGGCTTCAGGTGAGCCAAAACTGGAACAGTCCATTGTCAGATATTTAGGCCCCGGCACTCAGACAGAGGAGAGAGGTCCCATTGCAGAGATTCAGGCTTCATGTTAGCAGAGAATCAGGCTTCATGTCATAGCAGAGAATCAGGCTATACGTCACCCAAAACTCGAACAGTCCATTGTCAAATATTTAGGCCCTGGCACCCAGACAGAGGAGAGAGGTCCCATAGCAGAGATTCAGGCTTCATGTCATAGCAGAGAATCATGCTTCACGTCATCCAACACTGGAACAGGCCACTGTCAGATATTTTTAGGCCCCGGCACCCAGGGGCAGGCCAGCACCTCCAAGGCATAAAAGGCTAGCTCTGGCCACGTGGACAATTTGGAGACCCAGAAGTTGAATGGGGCCGAACCATCAGTCAGTACTTGGAGGGGTGTGCACACGTACTGTTCCACCATGTTAGTGAAATGTTGCCTCCTGCTAATACGTTCCGTATCAGGTGGTGGTGCAGTTAGCTGTGGCGTGTTGACAAAACTTTTCCACATCTCTGCCATGCTAACCCTGCCCTCAGAGGAGCTGGCCGTGACACAGCTGCGTTGGCGACCTCTTGCTCCTCCTCTGCCTTCGCCTTGGGCTTCCACTTGTTCCCCTGTGACATTTGGGAATGCTCTCAGTAGCGCGTCTACCAATGTGCGCTAGTACTCGCGCATCTTCCTATCACGCTCCAGTGCAGGAAGTAAGGTGGGCACATTGTCTTTGTACAGGGGATCCAACAGGGTGGCAACCCAGTAGTCCGCACACGTTAAAATGTGGGCAACTCTGCTGTCATTGCGCAGGCACTGCAGCATGTAGTCGCTCATGTGTGCCAGGCTGCCCAGAGGTAAGGACAAGCTGTCCTCTGTGGGAGGCGTATCGTCATCGTCCTGCGTTTCCCCCCAGCCACGCACCAGTGATGGGCCCGAGCTGCGTTGAGTGCCACCCCGCTGTGAACATGCTTCATCCTCATCCTCCTCCACCTCCTCCTCATCCTCGTCCTCCTCGTCCTCCAGTAGTGGGCCCTGGCTGGCCACATTTGTACCTGGCCTCTGCTGTTGCAAAAATCCTCCCTCTGAGTCACTTCGAAGAGACTGGCCTGAAAGTGCTAAAAATGACCCCTCTTCCTCCTCCTCCTCCTCCTCCTGGGCCACCTCCTCTTCCATCATCGCCCTAAGTGTTTTCTCAAGGAGACATAGAAGTGGTATTGTAACGCTGATAACGGCGTCATCGCCACTGGCCATGTTGGTGGAGTACTCGAAACAGCGCAACAGGGCACACAGGTCTCGCATGGAGGCCCAGTCATTGGTGGTGAAGTAGTGCTATTCTGCAGTGCGACTGACCCGTGCGTGCTGCAGCTGAAACTCCACTATGGCCTGCTGCTGCTCGCACAGTCTGTCCAGCATGTGCAAGGTGGAGTTCCACCTGGTGGGCACGTCGCATATGAGGCGGTGAGCGTTAAGGCCGAAGTTACGCTGTAGCGTTGACAGGCGAGCAGCGGCAGGATGTGAACATCGGAAGCGCGAACAGACGGCCCGCACTTTATGCAGCAGCTCTGATATGTCGGGGTAGTTGTGAATGAACTTCTGCACCACCAAATTCAGCAAATGCGCCAGGCAAGAGATGTGCGTCAAACTGGCTAGTCCCAGAGCTGCAACGAGATTTCGCCCATTATCGCACACCACCAGGCCAGGCTTGAGGCTCACCGGCAGTAACCACTCGTTGGTCTGTTGTTCTATACCCCGCCACAACTCCTGTGCGGTGTGGGGCCTGTCCCCCAAACATATGAGTTTCAGAATGGCCTGCTGACGTTTACCCCGGGCTGTGCTGAAGTTGGTGGTGAAGGTGTGTGGCTGACTGGATGAGCAGGTGGAAGAAGAGGAGGAGGAAGCCGAGTAGGAGGAGGAGGCAACAGGAGGCAAAGAATGTTGCCCTGCGATCCTTGGCGGCGGAAGGACGTGCGCCAAACAGCTCTCCGCCTGGGGCCCAGCCGCCACTACATTTACCCAGTTTGCAGTTAGGGAGATATAGCGTCCCTGGCCGTGCTTACTGGTCCACGTATCTGTGGTTAGGTGGACCTTGCCAAAGATGGCGTTGCGCAGTGCACACTTGATTTTATCAGATACTTGGTTGGGCAGGGAAGGCACGGCTCTCTTGGAGAAGTAGTGGCGGCTGGGAACAACATACTGTGGGACAGCAAGCGACATGAGCTGTTTGAAGCCGTCTGTGTCCAGCAGCCTGAATGACAGCATTTCATAGGCCAGTAGTTTATAAATGCTGGCATTCAGGGCCAGGGATCGAGGGTGGCTAGGGGGGAATTTACGCTTTCTCTCAAATGTTTGTGAGATGGAGAGCTGAACGCTGCCATGTGACATGGTTGAGATGCTTGGTGACGGAGGTGGTGGTGTTGGTGGTACATCCCCTGTTTGCTGGGCGGCAGGTGCCAACGTTCCCCCAGAGGCGGAGGAAGAGGCCGAGGCGGCAGCAGCAAAAGAAGCCGAGGCGGCAGCAGCAGAAGAGGCCGAGGCGGCAGCAGCAGAAGAGGTAGCAGGGGGAGCCTGAGTGAGTTCCTTGATTTTAAGGTGTTTACTCCACTGCAGTTCATGCTTTGCATGCAGGTGCCTGGTCATGCAGGTTGTGCTAAGGTTCAGAACGTTAATGCCTCGCGTCAGGCTCTGATGGCACAGCGTGCAAACCACTCGGGTCTTGTCGTCAGCACATTGTTTGAAGAAGTGCCATGCCAGGGAACTCCTTGAAGCTGCCTTTGGGGCGCTCGGTCCCAGATGGCGGCGGTCAGTAGCAGGCTGAGTCTCTTGGCGGCGGGTGTTCTTCTTTTGCCCACTGCTCCCTCTTTTGCTACGCTGTTGGCTCGGTCTCAACACTGCCTCTTCCTCCGAACTGTGAAAGTCAGTGGCATGACCTTCATTCCATGTGGGGTCTAGGACCTCATCGTCTCCTGCATCGTCTTCCACCCAGTCTTCCTCCCTGACCTCCTGTTCAGTCTGCACACTGCAGAAAGACGCAGCAGTTGGCACCTGTGTTTCGTCATCATCAGAGACGTGCTGAGGTGGTATTCCCATGTCCTCATCATCAGGAAACATAAGTGGTTGTGCGTCAGTGCATTCTATGTCTTCCACCGCTGGGGAAGGGCTAGGTGGATGCCCTTGGGAAGCCCTGCCAGCAGAGTCTTCAAACAGCATAAGAGACTGCTGCATAACTTGAGGCTCAGACAGTTTCCCTGATATGCATGGGGGTGATGTGACAGACTGATGGGCTTGGTTTTCAGGCGCCATCTGTGCGCTTTCTGCAGAAGACTGGGTGGGAGATAATGTGAACGTGCTGGATCCACTGTCGGCCACCCAATTGACTAACGCCTGTACCTGCTCAGGCCTTACCATCCTTAGAACGGCATTGGGCCGCACCAAATATCGCTGTAAATTCTGGCGGCTACTGGGACCTGAGGTAGTTGGTTCACTACGACATGTGGCTGTGGCAGAACGGTTACGTCCTCTCCCAGCACCAGAGGGTCCACTAACACCACCACGACCATGTCCGCGTCCGCGTCCCTTAATAGATGTTTTCCTCATTGTTACTGTTCACCACAATAAGAAAAAAATTATTTGGCCCAATGTATTGTATTCAAATTCAGGCCTTTTTTTACAGACACCTAACACTATCTGGCTATCTATTTAGGTACCGTATTACACTAATACAGGCACAGAAGTAACGACAGATTAAGCTGAATATAAATTGTAGGCCTAGTATTTAGGCGCTGGATGACAGGTATACGTTTACGGACAGAATTAGACTTGGAAATGCACGGTAGAGTGTGAAGTTATTGAGGATGACACTATCCGCACCTTCAATCTAATATACCCTTTTATGGATAGATTTAAAGTCGGCCTGATACAGCAGAAACCACTAATTTAGGGAATTGCTAAGTTGGGAATTGTATTTCAACCCAGAACAAAAACTGTGCTTTAACGGACAACAAATAACTTGACCAGCCACAGCAATAATGACAGATTTAGCTGAATATAAATTGTAGGCCTAGTATTTAGGCCCTGAATGACAGGTATACGTTTACGGACAGAATTAGACTTGGGAATGCACGGTAGCGTGTGAAGTTATTGAGGATGACCCTATCAGCACCTTCAATCTAATATACCCTTTTATGGATCGATTTAAACTTGGGCTGATACAGCAGAAACCACTGATTTAGGGAATTGCTAAGTTGGGAATTGTATTTCAACCCAGAACAAGAATATATCCTTTGCCAGACAGCAGACAGTATTACAATTGGCTAGCCACAGCTGAAACACCAGATTTAGGGTACTTCTATTTTGGCAATTGTATTTCACCCCTCAATAAAATAGCAAGCACAGCCAAGCCCCTGATGTAGGATATAGCAAAAAAAAACAAAAAAAAAAAAACACTATTGATGGTTAAATGGACTTGGTGGCAGCTTGTGCTGGCGCACCACAAGACACAAAATGGCGGCCGATGACCCCAGAAAAAAGTGACTGAAAAACGCTCTGGGCAGCCTAAAAACAGTGAGCAATTGAATAGCAGAAGATGAATGATTCACAGCTGTAGATCGATCACTTCATTAAGTGTTTTTGCTGAGTAAATCCCTGTCTAGTGCCTAATCTCGCCCTAACAGCAGCTGCATCCTCTCCCTACAATGATCAGAGCAGAGTGACGTGCGGCGCTACGTGACTCCAGCTTAAATAGAGGCTGGGTCACATGGTGCTCTGGCCAATCACAGCCATGCCAATAGTAGGCATGGCTGTGATGGACTCTTGGGGCAAGTAGTTTGACGCTTGTTGATTGGCTGCTTTGCAGCCTTTCAAAAAGCGCCAAGAAAGCGACGAACACCGAATCCGGACTTTTACGAAAATGTTTGGGTTCGCTCATCCCTACATTTAACGTGTAGAGAAAAATAATACAAGGCACTTACTAATGTATTGTGATTGTCAATATTGCCTCCTTTGCTGGCTTCATTCCTTTTTTCAGTCGTATTATACCCTTCTTCTATCCAAGGCTTACGACCGCCCTGCAATCCAGCAGGAGTGGCCGTGCCTGCACACTAGAGGAAACAATGCTGGCGTCTTTAATGGCTGTGAACGTGGATGTGAACAGTGTATCCGTGGATGTGAACAGTGTATAATACGGAAAAATGAATCAAGCCCGAAAAGTAGAAAATATGGACAATCACAATACATTGGTAAGTGCCTTTGTATTAAAGGGTTTCTGTCATCAGAAATAACGTTATGTAGCTGACTGACATTAGCGATGTGCTAATGTTAGCAGTACATAACAGTATGCTTTATAACTCCCTGCCTGCCGCCATTCTCTTAAAATAAAGACTTTTAAAATATGCTAATGAGCCTCTAAGTTAGGCATCCTCAAACTGCAGCCCTCCAGCTGTTGTAAAACTACAACTCCCACAATGCCCTGCTGTAGGCTGATACCTGTAGGCTGTGCGGGCATGCTGGGAGTTGTAGTTTTGCAACAGCTGGAGGGCCGCAGTTTGAGGATGCCTGCTGTAGGTGCTATTAGGGCGTTGCTTCAGCACCTAGAGGCTCGGTCTACGCACCTTTTGGCACCCCCAGGTCCAGTTGATTGACTGGCAAGTTCTCAGCTTCATCCATTAAATCCTACGCCTGCGCCGTCCCGTTTAGTATTCGGCGCAGGTGCAGTGAGTGAAGGACGTGCTCCAGGAGTTCATCGCGCGTCCTTCACTCTCTGCGCCTGCGCCGAATACTAAATGGGACGGCGCAGGCGTGGGATTTACTGGACGAAGAGGAGAACTCGCGAGTCAATCAACTGGACCTGGGGGTGCCAAAGGGTGCGTAGACCGAGCCTCTTGAGGCTCATTAGCATATTGTAAAAGTATTTTAAGAGAACGGCGGCAGGCAGGGAGTTATAAAGCATACTGTTATGTACTGCTAACATTAGCACATCGCTAATGTCAGTCAGCTACATAACGTTATTTCTGATGACAGAAACCCTTTAACTTTGTCTACATGATACATGCTATTTGCTGAAGTGAGACAACCCCTTTAATTTCCCATGATTTTAACAGTCATTTTGTTATAACACATTCCCTTTAAAATGATACAATGTAATAATAACTACTATGTCTCAGCATTTGTCTTTTTATGAGCCAAAATTTGCAGTTAGTTACATATGTTTCACTTTATAAAATGTACTTTTTTCTCCCAAAAGTAGAGGAAAAATGGAAGTGTGTTTTTATAAAGTGAATACTAATGAGTGCTTTCATTATGGAAGCATCATTAGTATGTAGGAACCTTGGGAAGTGGTGAGTGTAGCGCTGCTGAAGCAGGCTGTACTCATCGCTCTCTGGACTTTTTCCTGGCTCTGCTCTAAGCTGTGTTCTGACTGGATATAGTATCAGGACGTAGTGCATGTTGGCGTGCAACATGACTTGATGCTGGGTAACATCAGGTCACAGTGCGCAAGCAGAAGACCAGGCAGCAGTGAGTGCAGGAGGAATGCACTGGATCTGCAGAGTGGTGACACTGTCTGGAGAAGTAGAAGTGAGTTGTTTTATTTATTTTACTGTCTGAGGTCTAATAAAGAATGGGGGTCTGATTGGCGGCTCTGATCTGAGGTCTGATAAAGTTTGGGGGTCTGATTTGGGGGTTTGATGAAGATTGAAAGTGTGATCGCAGGAGTAATTGGAAGCTATGATCTGAGGTCTGACTGGGGGGTTTAATCTGACATCTGATTAAGATTTGGGGTCTGTTTAGGGGTTCTAATGAAGATTAAAGGTCTGATTGGGGGTCTAATTTGAGGTCTGATAAAGAGTGGGGGTCTGATGAAAAATATTTTTGTCTTACTTTCCTCCTCTAAAAACTAGGTGTGTCTTATGATCAGGCAAGTCTTATAAAGTGAAAAATGCAGTAATACTGTAATTATTATAATATTCCACATTGATACAATAAACTAACTGAAGTTGTAACTTCATATTGGTAAACTGGTAAATGCACTGATTGTTAGGCTTGGACTACACAGTGGTGATATCTCAGAAAAGTTGCACAACCAAAAAATTTTGTGCAGCAGATTATTTTTAGCTGTAAAAGAAACACGGCTTGCATTGTAGTCTGTGATGGCAAATTTGTGTCTGAATTACAACCCGGGACCATACCCTGTTGAATTTTTTGCCATTGTTGAAGTTGGGGGTTGCAACACGATGACTTTGACAGTCATTTGACATTGCGATTTTCATGTTAAGAAATACTAGTTGCCCTGGGCAAAGAAAACAAACTACTGTCCTTTAAACATAATCACAATATATTGTGCAGTTTTATGACAAAAAAAGTGAATTTGAATCTTAGAAATAGGAGATTTATTTCTATCGCCATATTCTCTCCCTTTTCTTCCGTTCCTATATAACCCGCTTATTTTGTGTATAATATACACGCCCTCCAGTGCTTCATACACACCAGAAGTAGCATACAACCCTCGCAGATACTTCTATATAAAAGATACTTTACTGATAATATAATGGTGAAAAAGTGACAAAGCAAAGGACATTACATGAAGATAGAAATACAACAAGACACCACACACACAGCTGTCTCCTTTCCTGTCCTCCCTGGATACTGTGCAAATGTGGCCAGTAGTGATGGACGAACATCGGATGGGAAGATTTGCGAACATGATTGCGTGAACGTGATTAAATGTTCGTGAACCGCAAGTTCGCGGCGGGCCCCATTCACTTTAATGTCAGGCGAACCTGAAAATCCTTCAGGTCATATTTGCAGCCAGAATTATTCATTCACCGTACAGAAATGAACAATTGATAATGTGGCTGGAGGTACATTAGGCGGTCACCATATAACAATTTTACTGTTGGCCAGTTAGATTACAGGCCCCAAAAATTGTGCATTCACTGTACAGAAAAGATCAAGTGATTATTAGATGGTCAATGGTTCTTAATTTTACTGCAGGCCAGTGGACTACAGGCCTCAAACATTAGGCATTCACCGGACAGAAAACATCAAGTGATTATGTTGCTGGAGGTATATTAGAAGGTCAATGGATATCAATTTCTACTGCAGGCCAGTGGACTACAGGCCTCAAAAATAATTCATTCACCGTACAGAAAAAAACAATTGATAATGTGGCTGGAAGTACATTAGGCGGTCACCGTATAACAATTTTACTGTTGGCCAGTTAGCTTACAGGCCCCAAAAGTTATTCATTCACCGTACAGAAAAGAACAAGTGATTATGTCGCTGGAGGTATTTTAGACGGTCATTGGATATCAATTTTTCTGTAGGCCAGTACAAATACATGTCAAATACATATGTTTAAAAGAACTAAAAATATAAAATTGGATTAAAAACATGGCTAACAAAATCCCCCCTCTTGAAAAAAAAACTAATAATAATAGTTGAAATTTGATAAAACGTGGTCATCACAGGCCCCAAATATTAGGCATTAACTGGATAGAAAAAGCCTTTTATGCCGCTGTATTTACATAAGACAGGGACCATTATTTGTTCTGTGTGGTGGAGGATATGTGTGGTCTGGCATGAGGAAATTCAATTAAACGTGGTCATCACAGGTGTTGAATTCCTCCGAGATCCATGCCTCATTCATTTTAAAAAATGTGAGGTAGTCGACACTGTCGTGAGCTAGCCGAGTGCGCTTATCGGTCCCAATCCCCCCTGCTGCGCTGAACGTCCTTTCGGACAGGACACTCGACGAGGAGCAAGCCAAGAGTTCCATGGCAAATTGTGCCAGCTCTGGCCACAGGTCAAGCCTGCACACCCAATAGTCCAGGGGTTCCTCACATCTCAGTCTCCACATTGGCCGTTAACCCGATGAAGTCGGACACCTGTCTGTCTAGGCGTTTCCTGAGGCTGGATCTGGAGGGCGTCTGTCGTTGGGTTGGCTGCAAGAATGATCTCATATCCGACGTCATCAACATATCTTCAAACTTCCCTATTCTTGCAGGCGCGGTAGGATTGGTTCCCAGACCTTATTCGCTGTGGGTGGAAATTCCTCTGCCAGCACCCTCAACAGCAGAATGCAGCATCTCTCGCAGCAAGGCCTAGAAATGCTGCATTCTGACAGCCCTCTGTGATGTTGGTAACATGTCCGCCATTTTGTGTTTGTATCGGAGGTCTAAGTACGTTGCCACCTAGTACTAGTCCTTGCCCTTTATGCTTTTTATACGGGGGTCCCTCTTTAAACACTGGAGCATGAAGGCCCCCATTTGCACTAAATTGGAAGCAATGGAGCGCCCTGGCTCCTGCTCATCGCCCAGGAGAATTTCATTCTCGATCTCCTCCCCCCAGCCACGGACAACACCAGGGATCCCAAAAAAGTTTAAAGTCCTCCTCAAATTCGAATATTGCCCCTGCTGCTCATCACTACTCAGGAGTGATAACATTTATCTGTGTGCACTGCAGCCTTCCATTCCACATCCTACTTATTGGTAGTACTCTGACTCTACACCCTGAGAGATATGGAAGGGCTCATCTAGCCCACTAGTAACTCTAGTATCTTCCATTTGTTTGTGTATTGATGAGTCCCTGATAAACCCAAGAAGACTGACAGTCTGGGGGAAATGCATTGGACTTGATGGTTCTCATGACTGATGTAAGGCTACTTTCACACTAGCGTTTTTTGTGGATACGTCATGGATCTGCAAAAATGCTTCCGTTACAATAATACAACCGCATGCATCCGTGATGAACGGATCCGGTTGAAATATGTATTCTATAGCCATGACGGATCCATCTTGAAATCTATTGAAAGTCAATAGGGGACGGATCCATTTGGCTCAGCTTCGTCAGGCGGACAACATAAGGCTGCAGGCAGCGTTTTGGTGTCCGCCTCTAGAGCAGAATGGTGACTGAACGGAGGCAAACTGATCCTTTCTGAGTGGATCTTTTTCCATTCAGAATGCATTAGGGCAAAAATGGACCGTTTTTAAGAGCCCTGAACGGATCTCACAAAAGGAAAGCCAAAATGCTAGTGTGAAAGTAGCCTAACAGTGTCTTATATTTCCTACAGTGTCCTCATTGACCAATAAAAAGGATCTGGAGTTCACATGACTGATTTAATGTTAGACGGTATCTCAGTATCTCCTGCAGTGTCTCATTGACCTAACCTCTACTGTATTGATAGTGACTGACTGAACTACTGTGTATGAGAATCACAGTCTGATTTTTTTTCTACCATTCCCTGAACCTGCAGACGACACCATATCTTCTTCCTGGATACCCCCAGTAAGATCAGGGTAATACAGAGAGAACAAGAAAGACATTGGCATTGTCTTTATCAGGGCGGCAGTTTCACACCTAGGCAGGGAGAGAGTAGGAATACTGTAGGGTGTTTTACTGGGATTTTTTTCATTTTAGGAGTTTTATAACAACAATTAAAGGTTATGTTTTATGGGGTAATTATGTTTTTGCTGTTGATAAAACTAATGGTAGAAAGGAGAAGAGCAGCTAAATAAAAAGGATATTGCCTATCGCTATAGGTTAATGCCACAGAAAGTTTTACATAGAAACTTAAAAAGAAAATACTTCATTGTAAATGGCAATAGATTTACACCGCCAGTGTTAAGAGATCCTAAAACAATGTGCAAGATGACTGTCTCTGATAATCAAACAATGCACTCAACCGTGATGTCTAAATGTCAAGGCACATAAGAAAAATTGGCGACTAAAGTCAAATCTACCTTGTAAATTTGGACTGACTCCATTGAAGACATTTGTCACACACAGAAGACCCGCCTACCATGGCAGCCATATAAGACTGCTCCAAACAAGAATTTTGTTCTTCCTCAGCAATTCAGCTGGGGATTAGGTAACCACAATAGACAGAATGAAAGTGGCCAAGGCAATACAGATTGTTCTTAACATAGCTGTTTTTATTGGTGTTGGTAAGTAACATTCGTTTTCTTCTACATTTGTAGATGTCGAGGTAACATTTTAATTGTATATGATTTTCTTACTATTTGATGGCAAAGGAAAATATAATGTCATGTTATCTGTAATATTTTTAGTAATAACAGAGTTATGTGTTAGATGGGCAACTGGTAGAAAATCTGTTACAAACTGAAATGTTCTAAGCTTAAGACTCTGTTCACATTTGTGCCATGGCTTCATGATACTAATGTGGTGGATAACAGTTAATTATAAAAGGCAATTCAATATAGCCTTCATCAGGTTTAACCATCAGTCTTTGGTTTACTTGCCATAAAAACAAACATACAAATAATGGAAATTCTACAGAATGGAGATAAGCGGCCACATGAACAGGGGCTAAGTTAAAGGGGATGTCCACGTAGTTAATACTTATGACCTGTCTTCAGGATAGGTCATCAGTATTTGATTGGTGGAGTTCCGCCACACAGCACCCCCGCCAATCAGCTGTTTGTTGACCCTGCCAGTGACGTCACGTTCATCGGTCATATGGCTTAGGGGCAGCCAGAGTTGATCTGAGCTGCAATACCAAGCACAGCCGCTGTAAAATAGACGGTGCTGTGCTTGGTGAACAGACGGGAGCATCACAGCACTGTGGCCTCCTCAAATAACTGATTGGCAGGGGAGCTGTCAGGTGGACCCCTATTGATGACCTATCCTGAAGATAAAACCCCTTTAAAGCAGTTATCCCATGATTAATGTACAAAAATGTAAACCAGACATCATATAGTACATGACAATCTATTTCTAACAAAGCTAGAACCTGCCCCGTACCTCACATGGATCCAGTGATCTTTCCGTTCATTGATTCAGTTGCCTTGCTAGTTTTATTTCAAGCTGGCAGCTCAAGGAGCTTGAAATTTCTCGGGGGTTTTCCTTTCTGTTGCAGCTCTCTTCCTGTAGCTGTCATAGCTTCTAACAGTAGATATAGCTGGTGGTAGTTGAAGGATGGAACTGAGCATGTGCGACCACCTCAGTCAGGTGGCTAGAGAAATATGGAAAAAAACAAACAGCAAGCAGCACTATACAGATAGATTTTATTTAATAACTCAGTGGCTATACTAATTTTTTAAAGACATGCAATTATAAAAACATTCCGATCCAAGTGCTGGTTTGAAAAATGTTGAATATTTTCCGTGGGACAAATCTTTTAAGCAACATGTTTATCCATGAATTCTCCATGAATACTTTGAGCACTGACCACTAAAAAGATGAACTGCATAACTCTGACACTCTTAGCAGTGCAAATAATATTCCAGCTCAAATACACAAATAATGTAAAAAATGTAATTTAACGTTATCTAGTACATGACAACCTCTTTCTAACAAAGCTAGAACCAGCCCTGTACCTCACGTGGATCAAGAGATCTCCACAATTATTGCTCCAAATGTTCCACTAGATTTATTACAAGCTGTCAGCTCGAGTGGTATGTCCTTTCTCAAGAGTCTGTTCCTTCTGCTGCAACTAGTGGTAGTTGAAGGATGTAACACTACATGTGCTACCATCTTGGTCTGCAGAACAGAGAAATTTGAAAAAGAGTAAACAGCAGGTGGTGATATACAGATCTATTTTATTGAATAACTCAGTAGCTACAATACATTTTTAATTACATGCAATTATAAAAGTGTTTATCCAGGAGCTGGTTTGAAAACTGTAGAATATTTTTCATGGGACAATCCATTTAATATTCTATTACTTGCACGTTAAACTATTGCTATTCTGTATGTAATAATTCTGTAAGAGATACAGTGTTAGTTGAGATGTAGATGGTATCTTTCTTTAGTATTGTCAATGTAAAAGTCTTTTAAAGTCAGAAAGAGAAATACAAATCTCTGCCTTATGAAGGATTGAAACACCCAAATCCCTTTCATTAGAGGTCACCTTCAGAATGACTTGCTTACTGGGGCCAATTGGAAAGCATGATTCCCTGTTTTATAAGGATCTTTCACCCAGAGTAAAATGGCTGTAGCCAGAGCATAAATTACGTGTATTATCAGATAGCATTGTTTCTAACTATTTGTATTATTATCATTAGAGGTCGTGGTGACTGTTCAAATCTTGGCAAAAGGCGCCAATTAATAGTATTTGCACAATATGAATACAAATTTAAAATTTACAGTAGAGAGGAAAGTCTGAATATATGTAATAGAGAGATGAATAAAAGCAAAGCTCAAGAATCATTTTTCTAGAATTCACAGAGAAGAGCAGAGCCATTACACAATAAATATTAATGCTAGATCCATTCGGTGGAGCTAGATGAATGAAATTCCCAAAAATTGTTTCATTTCCAATTCTATTGAGTCAGATTTGCCGCAATTATATGAGTTATATGAACAGATGGCAGCTGGTGGTAAAAAACAGCATATTTAACCCCTTAAGGACTGCAACAATTTTTGTATTTTGCGGTTTCTTTTTTTTTCCTTTCTACCTTTCAAAAGCCACAACTTTTCATAGTTTTCATTCACATAACTATGTTGCTTGTTAAGGACAATTTCTATTTTGTAATGGCCCCACTTAATTTACCATATTATCTATTGCAAAATGGGAAAAAGATTATTTGTTCCGTTCACTAAAAACAACATGATGACCTATTCTGTAGGTCAATAAAATTATGGCGATACCAAATTTTTATAGTTTTTATTATATTGTACTGCTTTTAAAAAAATAAAATTGCCTTTGTATCGCCATTTTATGACACCCATAATGTTTTTTATATTTTCTTGTGTGAGGACTTTTTTTTTGCAGGGTGAACTGTAGTTTTTATTTGTATCTTTTTGGAGTACATACAACTTTTTTTTTTTTTTTTTATAAATTCTTTATTTTCAAGATTTGTTCATCAAAAATGAACAAACATTGGTCAATTGACCAGAGATCATAGGTATACATTGAGAATGTCACAGATCATGGACACATCATTTAACAGGTGGAGGACGCGCTATGTCTAGTCCATGCCCACTAACTCATGGCGCGAGAGAGCCACCGTCTCCTAAGTGGCATCGAAAGCAGTGGAAGACAGTGGCAAATTAGAACATATACCATTTATGTATAACACAGAGGAAAAGGAGAAAGATAAAGAGAGAAAAGAGAGAAAGAAGGGGGAGAAGAGGAAGAAGGAAAAGAGAGAGGAAAGAAGGGAGGGAAAAGGGGGGGGGAAGACAGGTTGAGTCGCCTCGACTCTCGTTGCAACTGAAATATGAGATGACGAGGTATGTCAGAGAGGTAGGACCAAGAGAAGGTAACCTCCAGGTTGCGTAAGGCCATCTACGCCTAGTAACTTCATGTGGTTGCATATATGTTACTTATCCCTACGTCCCTATCCATAGCCTCCAGGGGCACCAAGTTTTCAGGTACTTGTAGTGACTCCTTTTGATCCAGCTTGACATTTCCTCAAAATTACATATTTGGTTCACTTTGGCTATCCACTCGTTCAGTGAGGGGGCCTGGGTGTCTCTCCAGTGGAGAGGAATGATAGACTTGGCTGCTGCTATCAGATGGGTCACCAATAGGGATGAGCGAACTCGAACTGTATAGTTCGGGTTCGTACCGAATTTTGGGGTGTCCGTGACACGGACCCGAACCCGGACATTTTCGTAAAAGTCCGGGTTCGGGTTCGGTGTTCGTCGCTTTCTTCGCGCTTTTGTGACGCTTTCTTGGCGCTTTTTGAAAGGCTGCAAAGCAGCCAATCAACAAGCGTCATACTACTTGCCCCAAGAGGCCATCACAGCCATGCCTACTATTGGCATGGCTGTGATTGGCCAGAGCACCATGTGACCCAGCCTCTATTTAAGCTGGAGTCACATAGCGCCGCCCGTCACTCTGCTCTGATTAGCGTAGGGAGAGGTTGCGGCTGCGACAGTAGGGCGAGATTAGGCAGATTAACTCCTCCAAAGGACTTGATTAACTGATCGATCTGCAGCTGTGGATCATTGAGCTGCTGATCCTCAATTGCTCACTGTTTTTAGGCTGCCCAGACCGTTTGTCAGTCACATTTTTCTGGGGTGATCGGCGGCCATTTTGTGTCTTGTGGTGCGCCAGCACAAGCTGCGACCAAGTGCATTTAACCCTCAATGGTGTGGTTGTTTTTTGGCTAAAGCCTACATCAGGGTGAAGCTGTCACACCAAGTGCATTTAACCAGCAATAGTCTGTTAATTTTTTGGCCATATACTAAATCAGGGGCAAGCTGCGCCTGTCACCAAGTGCATTTAACCCTCAATGGTGTGGTTGTTTTTTGGCTAAAGCCTACATCAGGGTGAAGCTGTCACACCAAGTGCATTTAACCAGCAATAGTCTGTTTATTTTTTGGCCATATCCCAGTCTAATTCTGTCACTAAATCCATACCGGTCACCCAGCGCCTAAATACTAGGCCTCAAATTTATATCCCGCTAAATCTGTCCTTAGTGCTGTAGCTGGGCGAGTTATTTAGTGTCCGTTCAAGCACATTTCTTGTTCTGGGTTGAAATACAATTCCCAATTTAGCAATTTCATAATTTAGTGGTTTCTGCTATATCAGAGCTATTTGAAATCTATCCCTAAAAGGGTATATAATATTCAAGGTGCACATTGGGTCATTCAGAATAACTTCACACACACCCGCTACTGTGTATTTCCAAGTCTAATTCTGTCACTAAACCCATACCTGTCACCCAGCGCCTAAATACTAGGCCTCAAATTTATATCCAGCTAAATCTGTCCTTAGTGCTGTAGCTGGGCGAGTTATTTAGTGTCCGTTCAAGCACATTTCTTGTTCTGGGTTGAAATACAATTCCCAATTTAGCAATTTCATAATTTAGTGGTTTCTGCTATATCAGAGCTATTTGAAATCTATCCCTAAAAGGGTATATAATATTCAAGGTGCACATTGGGTCATTCAGAATAACTTCACACACACCCGCTACTGTGTATTTCCAAGTCTAATTCTGTCACTAAACCCATACCTGTCACCCAGCGCCTAAATACTAGGCCTCAAATTTATATCCAGCTAAATCTGTCCCTAGTGCTGTAGCTGGGCGAGTTATTTAGTGTCCGTTCAAGCACATTTCTTGTTCTGGGTTGAAATACAATTCCCAATTTAGCAATTTCATAATTTAGTGGTTTCTGCTATATCAGAGCTATTTGAAATCTATCCCTAAAAGGGTATATAATATTCAAGGTGCACATTGGGTCATTCAGAATAACTTCACACACACCCGCTACTGTGTATTTCCAAGTCTAATTCTGTCACTAAACCCATACCTGTCACCCAGCGCCTAAATACTAGGCCTCAAATTTATATCCAGCTAAATCTGTCCCTAGTGCTGTAGCTGGGCGAGTTATTTAGTGTCCGTTCAAGCACATTTCTTGTTCTGGGTTGAAATACAATTCCCAATTTAGCAATTTCATAATTTAGTGGTTTCTGCTATATCAGAGCTATTTGAAATCTATCCCTAAAAGGGTATATAATATTCAAGGTGCACATTGGGTCATTCAGAATAACTTCACACACACCCGCTACTGTGTATTTCCAAGTCTAATTCTGTCACTAAACCCATACCTGTCACGCAGCGCCTAAATACTAGGCCTCAAATTTATATCCAGCTAAATCTGTCCCTAGTGCTGTAGCTGGGCGAGTTATTTAGTGTCCGTTCAAGCACATTTCTTGTTCTGGGTTGAAATACAATTCCCAATTTAGCAATTTCATAATTTAGTGGTTTCTGCTATATCAGAGCTATTTGAAATCTATCCCTAAAAGGGTATATAATATTCAAGGTGCACATAGGGTCATTCAGAATAACTTCACACACACGCTTCTGTGCATTTCCAAGTCTAATTCTGTCACTAAATCCATACCGGTCACCCAGCGCCTAAATACTAGGCCTCAAATTTATATCCCGCTGAATTTGAATACAATACATTGGGCCAAATAATATATTTGTTGTTGTGGTGAACCATAACAATGAGAAAAACATCTAGTAAGGGACGCGGACGTGGACATGGTCGTGGTGGTGTTAGTGGACCCTCTGGTGCTGGGAGAGGACGTGGCCGTTCTGCCACATCCACACGTCCTAGTGTACCAACTACCTCAGGTCCCAGTAGCCGCCAGAATTTACAGCGATATATGGTGGGGCCCAATGCCGTTCTAAGGATGGTAAGGCCTGAGCAGGTACAGGCATTAGTCAATTGGGTGGCCGACAGTGGATCCAGCACGTTCACATTATCTCCCACCCAGTCTTCTGCAGAAAGCGCACAGATGGCGCCTGAAAACCAACCCCATCAGTCTGTCACATCACCCCCATGCATACCAGGGAAACTGTCTCAGCCTCAAGTTATGCAGCAGTCTCTTATGCTGTTTGAAGACTCCGCTGGCAGGGTTTCCCAAGGGCATCCACCTAGCCCTTCCCCAGCGGTGAAAGACATAGAATGCACTGACGCACAACCACTTATGTTTCCTGATGATGAGGACATGGGAATACCACCTCAGCATGTCTCTGATGATGACGAAACACAGGTGCCAACTGCTGCGTCTTTCTGCAGTGTGCAGACTGAACAGGAGGTCAGGGATCAAGACTGGGTGGAAGACGATGCAGGGGACGATGAGGTCCTAGACCCCACATGGAATGAAGGTCGTGCCACTGACTTTCACAGTTCGGAGGAAGAGGCAGTGGTGAGACCGAGCCAACAGCGTAGCAAAAGAGGGAGCAGTGGGCAAAAGCAGAACACCCGCCGCCAAGAGACTCCGCCTGCTACTGACCGCCGCCATCTGGGACCGAGCACCCCAAAGGCAGCTTCAAGGAGTTCCCTGGCATGGCACTTCTTCAAACAATGTGCTGACGACAAGACCCGAGTGGTTTGCACGCTGTGCCATCAGAGCCTGAAGCGAGGCATTAACGTTCTGAACCTGAGCACAACCTGCATGACCAGGCACCTGCATGCAAAGCATGAACTGCAGTGGAGTAAACACCTTAAAACCAAGGAAGTCACTCAGGCTCCCCCTGCTACCTCTTCTGCTGCTGCCGCCTCGGCCTATTCTGCTGCTGCCGCCTCGGCCTCTTCCTCCGCCTCTGGAGGAACGTTGGCACCTGCCGCCCAGCAAACAGGGGATGTACCACCAACACCACCACCACCACCTCCGTCACCAAGCGTCTCAACCATGTCACACGCCAGCGTTCAGCTCTCCATCTCACAAACATTTGATAGAAAGCGTAAATTCCCACCTAGCCACCCTCGATCCCTGGCCCTGAATGCCAGCATTTCTAAACTACTGGCCTATGAAATGCTGTCATTTAGGCTGGTGGACACAGACAGCTTCAAACAGCTCATGTCGCTTGCTGTCCCACAGTATGTTGTTCCCAGCCGGCACTACTTCTCCAAGAGAGCCGTGCCTTCCCTGCACAACCAAGTATCCGATAAAATCAAGTGTGCACTGCGCAACGCCATCTGTGGCAAGGTCCACCTAACCACAGATACGTGGACCAGTAAGCACGGCCAGGGACGCTATATCTCCCTAACTGCACACTGGGTAAATGTAGTGGCAGCTGGGCCCCAGGCGGAGAGCTGTTTGGCGCACGTCCTTCCGCCGCCAAGGATCGCAGGGCAACATTCTTTGCCTCCTGTTGCCACCTCCTCCTTCTCGGCTTCCTCCTCCTCTTCTTCCACCTGCTCATCCAGTCAGCCACACACCTTCACCACCAACTTCAGCACAGCCCGGGGTAAACGTCAGCAGGCCATTCTGAAACTCATATGTTTGGGGGACAGGCCCCACACCGCACAGGAGTTGTGGCGGGGTATAGAACAACAGACCGACGAGTGGTTGCTGCCGGTGAGCCTCAAGCCCGGCCTGGTGGTGTGTGATAATGGGCGAAATCTCGTTGCAGCTCTGGGACTAGCCAATTTGACGCACATCCCTTGCTTGGCGCATGTGCTGAATTTGGTGGTGCAGAAGTTCATTCACAACTACCCCGACATGTCAGAGCTGCTGCATAAAGTGCGGGCCGTCTGTTCGCGCTTCCGGCGTTCACATCCTGCTGCTGCTCGCCTGTCTGCGCTACAGCGTAACTTCGGCCTTCCCGCTCACCGCCTCATATGTAGAGTTGAGCGAACACCTGGATGTTCGGGTTCGAGAAGTTCGGCCGAACATCCCGGAAATGTTCGGGTTCGGGATCCGAACCCGATCCGAACTTCGTCCCGAACCCGAACCCCATTGAAGTCAATGGGGACCCGAACTTTTCGGCACTAAAAAGGCTGTAAAACAGCCCAGGAAAGAGCTAGAGGGCTGCAAAAGGCAGCAACATGTAGGTAAATCCCCTGCAAACAAATGTGGATAGGGAAATGAATTAAAATAAAAATTAAATAAATAAAAATTAACCAAAATCAATTGGAGAGAGGTTCCATAGCAGAGAATCTGGCTTCCCGTCACCCACCACTGGAACAGTCCATTCTCAGATATTTAGGCCCCGGCACCCAGGCAGAGGAGAGAGGTCCCGTAACAGAGAATCTGTCTTCATGTCAGCAGAGAATTAGTCTGCATGTCATAGCAGAGAATGAGGCTTCACGTCAGCCACCACTGCAACAGTCCATTGGCATATATTTAGGCCCAGCACCCAGGCAGAGGAGAGAGGTCCCGTAACAGACAATCTGGCTTCATGTCAGCAGAGAATCAGTCTGCATGTCATAGCAGAGAATCAGGCTTCACGTCACCCACCACTGCAACAGTCCATTGTCATAAATTTAGGCCCAGCACTAGTGTTGAGCGGCATGTCCCATATTCGAATTCGCGAAATTTTGTGAATATTCGAAAGAATATTCGTAAAATATTCGCGATTATTCAAATTCGTTATTATTTCGCATATGCGATAATTCGAATTTTCGCATCGCATAATACATATGCTATGCAAAATTCACATGTGCGCTAATGAAATCGCCTTACGAAGATTCGCAACTCAATTCAATCACTAATGTATGAATGCAATGCCCTTTGCCTCTGTTCTGGGACAAGTGTAGATATTCGCATGTGCGCTAATAAAATCGCCTTACGAAGATTCGCACCTCAATCACTTTCTAGGGAATGTGAGACTTTTGGGAATCAATCGAGATACAGTGGGGGGTGATGACAGTAGTTGACAGAGTACAGATCAATGTAATCTGTAAGGTGGAAAGTAAAATAAAAAATACGAATTTTCGTTAATCGAATTTTACGAAGTTCTACGTATTCGCGAATATGGTGCTATCCTATATGAATGCACAGGCCTTTGCCTCTCTGTTCTGGGGACAAGTGTAGATATTTGCATTTGCGTTAATAAAATCGCCTTACGAAGATTCGCAGCTCAATTCAATCACTAATGTATGAATGCAAAGCCCTTTGCCTCTGTTCTGGGACAAGTGTAGATATTCGCATGTGCGCTAATAAAATCGCCTTACGAAGATTCGCAACTCAATTCACTAATGTATGAATGCAAAGCCCTTTGCCTCTGTTCTGGGACGTGCCGATATTCGCATGTGCGCTAATAAAATCGCCTTACGAAGATTCGCGCCTCAATCACTTTCTAGGCAATGTGAGTAAGATCTGAGCTGTTGGACCTTTGGGAAACAATCAATTATATGTGTACTGTAATTTTGTGGGAGGGGAAAAAAAACAAAAAACGAATATTCGTTTTTACGAATATATAGCACTATATTCGAAATATTCGCGAAATCGCGAAGTTGCGATATTCGCGAAAAAAAATTGCTTTTCGAATATTCGCGCTCAACACTACCCAGCACCCAGGCAGAGGAGAGAGGTCCCGTAACAGACAATCTGGCTTCATGTCAGCAGAGAATCAGTCTGCATGTCATAGCAGAGAATGAGGCTTCACGTCAGCCACCACTGCAACAGTCCATTGGCATATATTTAGGCCCAGCACCCAGGCAGAGGAGGGAGGTCCCGTAACAGAGAATCTGTCTTCATGTCAGCAGAGAATTAGTCTGCATGTCATAGCAGAGAATGAGGCTTCACGTCAGCCACCACTGCAACAGTCCATTGGCATATATTTAGGCCCAGCACACACACAGGCAGAGGAGAGAGGTCCCGTAACAGAGAATCTGGCTTCATGTCAGCAGAGAATTAGTCTGCATGTCATAGCAGAGAATGAGGCTTCACGTCAGCCACCACTGCAACAGTCCATTGGCATATATTTAGGCCCAGCACACACACAGGCAGAGGAGAGAGGTCCCGTAACAGAGAATCTGGCTTCATGTCAGCAGAGAATCAGTCTGCATGTCATAGCAGAGAATGAGGCTTCACGTCAGCCACCACTGCAACAGTCCATTGGCATATATTTAGGCCCAGCACCCAGGCAGAGGAGGGAGGTCCCGTAACAGAGAATCTGTCTTCATGTCAGCAGAGAATTAGTCTGCATGTCATAGCAGAGAATGAGGCTTCACGTCAGCCACCACTGCAACAGTCCATTGGCATATATTTAGGCCCAGCACACACACAGGCAGAGGAGAGAGGTCCCGTAACAGAGAATCTGGCTTCATGTCAGCAGAGAATCAGTCTGCATGTCATAGCAGAGAATGAGGCTTCACGTCAGCCACCACTGCAACAGTCCATTGGCATATATTTAGGCCCAGCACACACACAGGCAGAGGAGAGAGGTCCCGTAACAGAGGATCTGGCTTCATGTCAGCAGAGAATCAGTCTGCATGTCATAGCAGAGAATCAGGCTTCACGTCAGCCACCACTGCAACAGTCCATTGTCATAAATTTAGGCCCAGCACCCAGGCAGAGGAGAGAGGTCCCGTAACAGAGAATCTGGCTTCATGTCAGCAGAGAATCAGTCTTCATATCATAGCAGAGAATCAGGCTTCACGTCACCCACCACTGTAAGAGTCAATTTTCATAAATTTAGGCCCAGAACCCAGGCAGAGGAGAAAGGTCCCGTAACAGACAATCTGGCTTCATGTCAGCAGAGAATCAGTCTTCATATCATAGCAGAGAATCAGGCTTCACGTCACCCACCACTGCAACAGTCCATTGGCATATATTTAGGCCTAGCACACAGGCAGAGCAGAGAGGTCCCGTAACAGACAATCTGGCTTCATGACAGCAGAGAATCAGTCTGCATGTCATAGCAGAGAATCAGGCTTCACGTCAGCCACCACTGCAACAGTCCATTGTCATAAATTTAGGCCCAGCACCCAGGCAGAGGAGAGAGGTCCCGTAACAGAGGATCTGGCTTCATGTCAGCAGAGAATCAGTCTGCATGTCATAGCAGAGAATGAGGCTTCACGTCAGCCACCACTGCAACAGTCCATTGTCATAAATTTAGGCCCAGCACCCAGGCAGAGGAGAGAGGTCCCGTAAAAGAGGATCTGGCTTCATGTCAGCAGAGAATCAGTCTGCATGTCATAGCAGAGAATGAGGCTTCACGTCAGCCACCACTGCAACAGTCCATTGTCATAAATTTAGGCCCAGCACCCAGGCAGAGGAGAGAGGTCCCGTAACAGAGGATCTGGCTTCATGTCAGCAGAGAATCAGTCTGCATGTCATAGCAGAGAATGAGGCTTCACGTCAGCCACCACTGCAACAGTCCATTGTCATAAATTTAGGCCCAGCACCCAGGCAGAGGAGAGAGGTCCCGTAACAGAGGATCTGGCTTCATGTCAGCAGAGAATCAGTCTGCATGTCATAGCAGAGAATGAGGCTTCACGTCAGCCACCACTGCAACAGTCCATTGGCATATATTTAGGCCTAGCACACAGGCAGAGCAGAGAGGTCCCGTAACAGACAATCTGGCTTCATGTCAGCAGAGAATCAGTCTGCATGTCATAGCAGAGAATCAGGCTTCACGTCAGCCACCACTGCAACAGTCCATTGTCATAAATTTAGGCCCAGCACCCAGGCAGAGGAGAGAGGTCCCGTAACAGACAATCTGGCTTCATGTCAGCAGAGAATTAGTCTGCATGTCATAGCAGAGAATCAGGCTTCATGTCAGCCACCACTGCAACAGTCCATTGGCATATATTTAGGCCTAGCACACAGGCAGAGGAGAGGTTCATTCAACTTTGGGTAGCCTCGCAATATAATGGTAAAATGAAAATAAAAATAGGATTGAATGAGGAAGTGCCCTGGAGTCCAATAATATATGGTTATGGGGAGGTAGTTAATGTCTAATCTGGACAAGGGACGGACAGGTCCTGTGGGATCCATGCCTGGTTCATTTTTATGAACGTCAGCTTGTCCACATTGGCTGTAGACAGGCGGCTGCGTTTGTCTGTAATGACGCCCCCTGCCGTGCTGAATACACGTTCAGACAAAACGCTGGCTGCCGGGCAGGCCAGCACCTCCAAGGCATAAAAGGCTAGCTCTGGCCACGTGGACAATTTAGAGACCCAGAAGTTGAATGGGGCCGAACCATCAGTCAGTACGTGGAGGGGTGTGCACACGTACTGTTCCACCATGTTAGTGAAATGTTGCCTCCTGCTAACACGTTGCGTATCAGGTGGTGGTGCAGTTAGCTGTGGCGTGTTGACAAAAGTTTTCCACATCTCTGCCATGCTAACCCTGCCCTCAGAGGAGCTGGCCGTGACACAGCTGCCTTGGCGACCTCTTGCCCCTCCTCTGCCTTGGCCTTGGGCTTCCACTTGTTCCCCTGTGACATTTGGGAATGCTCTCAGTAGCGCGTCTACCAACGTGCGCTTGTACTCGCGCATCTTCCTATCACGCTCCAGTGCAGGAAGTAAGGTGGGCACATTGTCTTTGTAGCGTGGATCCAGCAGGGTGGCAACCCAGTAGTCCGCACAGGTTAAAATGTGGGCAACTCTGCTGTCGTTGCGCAGGCACTGCAGCATGTAGTCGCTCATGTGTGCCAGGCTGCCCAGGGATAAGGACAAGCTGTCCTCTGTGGGAGGCGTATCGTCATCGTCCTGCCTTTCCCCCCAGCCACGCACCAGTGATGGACCCGAGCTGCGTTGGGTGCCACCCCGCTGTGACCATGCTTCATCCTCATCCTCCTCCACCTCCTCCTCATCCTCGTCCTCCTCGTCCTCCAGTAGTGGGCCCTGGCTGGCCACATTTGTACCTGGCCTCTGCTGTTGCCAAAAACCTCCCTCTGAGTCACTTCGAAGAGACTGGCCTGAAAGTGCTAAAAATGACCCCTCTTCCTCCTCCTCCTCCTCCTCCTCCTCCTGGGCCACCTCCTCTTCCATCATCGCCCTAAGTGTTTTCTCAAGGAGACATAGAAGTGGTATTGTAACGCTGATAACGGTGTCATCGCCACTGGCCATGTTGGTGGAGTACTCGAAACAGCGCAACAGGGCACACAGGTCTCGCATGGAGGCCCAGTCATTGGTGGTGAAGTGGTGCTGTTCTGTAGTGCGACTGACCCGTGCGTGCTGCAGCTGAAACTCCACTATGGCCTGCTGCTGCTCGCACAGTCTGTCCAGCATGTGCAAGGTGGAGTTCCACCTGGTGGGCACGTCGCATATGAGGCGGTGAGCGGGAAGGCCGAAGTTACGCTGTAGCGCAGACAGGCGAGCAGCAGCAGGATGTGAACGCCGGAAGCGCGAACAGACGGCCCGCACTTTATGCAGCAGCTCTGACATGTCGGGGTAGTTGTGAATGAACTTCTGCACCACCAAATTCAGCACATGCGCCAAGCAAGGGATGTGCGTCAAATTGGCTAGTCCCAGAGCTGCAACGAGATTTCGCCCATTATCACACACCACCAGGCCGGGCTTGAGGCTCACCGGCAGCAACCACTCGTCGGTCTGTTGTTCTATACCCCGCCACAACTCCTGTGCGGTGTGGGGCCTGTCCCCCAAACATATGAGTTTCAGAATGGCCTGCTGACGTTTACCCCGGGCTGTGCTGAAGTTGGTGGTGAAGGTGTGTGGCTGACTGGATGAGCAGGTGGAAGAAGAGGAGGAGGAAGCCGAGAAGGAGGAGGTGGCAACAGGAGGCAAAGAATGTTGCCCTGCGATCCTTGGCGGCGGAAGGACGTGCGCCAAACAGCTCTCCGCCTGGGGCCCAGCTGCCACTACATTTACCCAGTGTGCAGTTAGGGAGATATAGCGTCCCTGGCCGTGCTTACTGGTCCACGTATCTGTGGTTAGGTGGACCTTGCCACAGATGGCGTTGCGCAGTGCACACTTGATTTTATCGGATACTTGGTTGTGCAGGGAAGGCACGGCTCTCTTGGAGAAGTAGTGCCGGCTGGGAACAACATACTGTGGGACAGCAAGCGACATGAGCTGTTTGAAGCTGTCTGTGTCCACCAGCCTAAATGACAGCATTTCATAGGCCAGTAGTTTAGAAATGCTGGCATTCAGGGCCAGGGATCGAGGGTGGCTAGGTGGGAATTTACGCTTTCTATCAAATGTTTGTGAGATGGAGAGCTGAACGCTGGCGTGTGACATGGTTGAGACGCTTGGTGACGGAGGTGGTGGTGGTGGTGTTGGTGGTACATCCCCTGTTTGCTGGGCGGCAGGTGCCAACGTTCCTCCAGAGGCGGAGGAAGAGGCCGAGGCGGCAGCAGCAGAATAGGCCGAGGCGGCAGCAGCAGAAGAGGTAGCAGGGGGAGCCTGAGTGACTTCCTTGGTTTTAAGGTGTTTACTCCACTGCAGTTCATGCTTTGCATGCAGGTGCCTGGTCATGCAGGTTGTGCTCAGGTTCAGAACGTTAATGCCTCGCTTCAGGCTCTGATGGCACAGCGTGCAAACCACTCGGGTCTTGTCGTCAGCACATTGTTTGAAGAAGTGCCATGCCAGGGAACTCCTTGAAGCTGCCTTTGGGGTGCTCGGTCCCAGATGGCGGCGGTCAGTAGCAGGCGGAGTCTCTTGGCGGCGGGTGTTCTGCTTTTGCCCACTGCTCCCTCTTTTGCTACGCTGTTGGCTCGGTCTCACCACTGCCTCTTCCTCCGAACTGTGAAAGTCAGTGGCACGACCTTCATTCCATGTGGGGTCTAGGACCTCATCGTCCCCTGCATCGTCTTCCACCCAGTCTTGATCCCTGACCTCCTGTTCAGTCTGCACACTGCAGAAAGACGCAGCAGTTGGCACCTGTGTTTCGTCATCATCAGAGACATGCTGAGGTGGTATTCCCATGTCCTCATCATCAGGAAACATAAGTGGTTGTGCGTCAGTGCATTCTATGTCTTTCACCGCTGGGGAAGGGCTAGGTGGATGCCCTTGGGAAACCCTGCCAGCGGAGTCTTCAAACAGCATAAGAGACTGCTGCATAACTTGAGGCTGAGACAGTTTCCCTGGTATGCATGGGGGTGATGTGACAGACTGATGGGGTTGGTTTTCAGGCGCCATCTGTGCGCTTTCTGCAGAAGACTGGGTGGGAGATAATGTGAACGTGCTGGATCCACTGTCGGCCACCCAATTGACTAATGCCTGTACCTGCTCAGGCCTTACCATCCTTAGAACGGCATTGGGCCCCACCATATATCGCTGTAAATTCTGGCGGCTACTGGGACCTGAGGTAGTTGGTACACTAGGACGTGTGGATGTGGCAGAACGGCCACGTCCTCTCCCAGCACCAGAGGGTCCACTAACACCACCACGACCATGTCCACGTCCGCGTCCCTTACTAGATGTTTTTCTCATTGTTATGGTTCACCACAACAACAAATATATTATTTGGCCCAATGTATTGTATTCAAATTCAGCGGGATATAAATTTGAGGCCTAGTATTTAGGCGCTGGGTGACCGGTATGGATTTAGTGACAGAATTAGACTTGGAAATGCACAGAAGCGTGTGTGTGAAGTTATTCTGAATGACCCTATGTGCACCTTGAATATTATATACCCTTTTAGGGATAGATTTCAAATAGCTCTGATATAGCAGAAACCACTAAATTATGAAATTGCTAAATTGGGAATTGTATTTCAACCCAGAACAAGAAATGTGCTTGAACGGACACTAAATAACTCGCCCAGCTACAGCACTAAGGACAGATTTAGCGGGATATAAATTTGAGGCCTAGTATTTAGGCGCTGGGTGACAGGTATGGATTTAGTGACAGAATTAGACTTGGAAATACACAGTAGCGGGTGTGTGTGAAGTTATTCTGAATGACCCAATGTGCACCTTGAATATTATATACCCTTTTAGGGATAGATTTCAAATAGCTCTGATATAGCAGAAACCACTAAATTATGAAATTGCTAAATTGGGAATTGTATTTCAACCCAGAACAAGAAATGTGCTTGAACGGACACTAAATAACTCGCCCAGCTACAGCACTAAGGACAGATTTAGCTGGATATAAATTTGAGGCCTAGTATTTAGGCGCTGGGTGACAGGTATGGGTTTAGTGACAGAATTAGACTTGGAAATACACAGTAGCGGGTGTGTGTGAAGTTATTCTGAATGACCCAATGTGCACCTTGAATATTATATACCCTTTTAGGGATAGATTTCAAATAGCTCTGATATAGCAGAAACCACTAAATTATGAAATTGCTAAATTGGGAATTGTATTTCAACCCAGAACAAGAAATGTGCTTGAACGGACACTAAATAACTCGCCCAGCTACAGCACTAGGGACAGATTTAGCTGGATATAAATTTGAGGCCTAGTATTTAGGCGCTGCGTGACAGGTATGGGTTTAGTGACAGAATTAGACTTGGAAATACACAGTAGCGGGTGTGTGTGAAGTTATTCTGAATGACCCAATGTGCACCTTGAATATTATATACCCTTTTAGGGATAGATTTCAAATAGCTCTGATATAGCAGAAACCACTAAATTATGAAATTGCTAAATTGGGAATTGTATTTCAACCCAGAACAAGAAATGTGCTTGAACGGACACTAAATAACTCGCCCAGCTACAGCACTAGGGACAGATTTAGCTGGATATAAATTTGAGGCCTAGTATTTAGGCGCTGGGTGACAGGTATGGGTTTAGTGACAGAATTAGACTTGGAAATACACAGTAGCGGGTGTGTGTGAAGTTATTCTGAATGACCCAATGTGCACCTTGAATATTATATACCCTTTTAGGGATAGATTTCAAATAGCTCTGATATAGCAGAAACCACTAAATTATGAAATTGCTAAATTGGGAATTGTATTTCAACCCAGAACAAGAAATGTGCTTGAACGGACACTAAATAACTCGCCCAGCTACAGCACTAGGGACAGACTTAGCTGGATATAAATTTGAGGCCTAGTATTTAGGCGCTGGGTGACAGGTATGGGTTTAGTGACAGAATTAGACTTGGAAATACACAGTAGCGGGTGTGTGTGAAGTTATTCTGAATGACCCAATGTGCACCTTGAATATTATATACCCTTTTAGGGATAGATTTCAAATAGCTCTGATATAGCAGAAACCACTAAATTATGAAATTGCTAAATTGGGAATTGTATTTCAACCCAGAACAAGAAATGTGCTTGAACGGACACTAAATAACTCGCCCAGCTACAGCACTAGGGACAGATTTAGCTGGATATAAATTTGAGGCCTAGTATTTAGGCGCTGGGTGACAGGTATGGGTTTAGTGACAGAATTAGACTTGGAAATACACAGTAGCGGGTGTGTGTGAAGTTATTCTGAATGACCCAATGTGCACCTTGAATATTATATACCCTTTTAGGGATAGATTTCAAATAGCTCTGATATAGCAGAAACCACTAAATTATGAAATTGCTAAATTGGGAATTGTATTTCAACCCAGAACAAGAAATGTGCTTGAACGGACACTAAATAACTCGCCCAGCTACAGCACTAAGGACAGATTTAGCTGGATATAAATTTGAGGCCTAGTATTTAGGCGCTGGGTGACAGGTATGGGTTTAGTGACAGAATTAGACTTGGAAATACACAGTAGCGGGTGTGTGTGAAGTTATTCTGAATGACCCAATGTGCACCTTGAATATTATATACCCTTTTAGGGATAGATTTCAAATAGCTCTGATATAGCAGAAACCACTAAATTATGAAATTGCTAAATTGGGAATTGTATTTCAACCCAGAACAAGAAATGTGCTTGAACGGACACTAAATAACTCGCCCAGCTACAGCACTAGGGACAGATTTAGCTGGATATAAATTTGAGGCCTAGTATTTAGGCGCTGCGTGACAGGTATGGGTTTAGTGACAGAATTAGACTTGGAAGTACACAGTAGCGGGTGTGTGTGAAGTTATTCTGAATGACCCAATGTGCACCTTGAATATTATATACCCTTTTAGGGATAGATTTCAAATAGCTCTGATATAGCAGAAACCACTAAATTATGAAATTGCTAAATTGGGAATTGTATTTCAACCCAGAACAAGAAATGTGCTTGAACGGACACTAAATAACTCGCCCAGCTACAGCACTAAGGACAGATTTAGCTGGATATAAATTTGAGGCCTAGTATTTAGGCGCTGGGTGACAGGTATGGGTTTAGTGACAGAATTAGACTTGGAAATACACAGTAGCGGGTGTGTGTGAAGTTATTCTGAATGACCCAATGTGCACCTTGAATATTATATACCCTTTTAGGGATAGATTTCAAATAGCTCTGATATAGCAGAAACCACTAAATTATGAAATTGCTAAATTGGGAATTGTATTTCAACCCAGAACAAGAAATGTGCTTGAACGGACACTAAATAACTCGCCCAGCTACAGCACTAAGGACAGATTTAGCTGGATATAAATTTGAGGCCTAGTATTTAGGCGCTGGGTGACAGGTATGGGTTTAGTGACAGAATTAGACTTGGAAATACACAGTAGCGGGTGTGTGTGAAGTTATTCTGAATGACCCAATGTGCACCTTGAATATTATATACCCTTTTAGGGATAGATTTCAAATAGCTCTGATATAGCAGAAACCACTAAATTATGAAATTGCTAAATTGGGAATTGTATTTCAACCCAGAACAAGAAATGTGCTTGAACGGACACTAAATAACTCGCCCAGCTACAGCACTAGGGACAGATTTAGCTGGATATAAATTTGAGGCCTAGTATTTAGGCGCTGCGTGACAGGTATGGGTTTAGTGACAGAATTAGACTTGGAAATACACAGTAGCGGGTGTGTGTGAAGTTATTCTGAATGACCCAATGTGCACCTTGAATATTATATACCCTTTTAGGGATAGATTTCAAATAGCTCTGATATAGCAGAAACCACTAAATTATGAAATTGCTAAATTGGGAATTGTATTTCAACCCAGAACAAGAAATGTGCTTGAACGGACACTAAATAACTCGCCCAGCTACAGCACTAAGGACAGATTTAGCTGGATATAAATTTGAGGCCTAGTATTTAGGCGCTGGGTGACAGGTATGGGTTTAGTGACAGAATTAGACTTGGAAATACACAGTAGCGGGTGTGTGTGAAGTTATTCTGAATGACCCAATGTGCACCTTGAATATTATATACCCTTTTAGGGATAGATTTCAAATAGCTCTGATATAGCAGAAACCACTAAATTATGAAATTGCTAAATTGGGAATTGTATTTCAACCCAGAACAAGAAATGTGCTTGAACGGACACTAAATAACTCGCCCAGCTACAGCACTAAGGACAGATTTAGCGGGATATAAATTTGAGGCCTAGTATTTAGGCGCTGGGTGACCGGTATGGATTTAGTGACAGAATTAGACTGGGATATGGCCAAAAAATAAACAGACTATTGCTGGTTAAATGCACTTGGTGTGACAGCTTCACCCTGATGTAGGCTTTAGCCAAAAAACAACCACACCATTGAGGGTTAAATGCACTTGGTGACAGGCGCAGCTTGCCCCTGATTTAGTATATGGCCAAAAAATTAACAGACTATTGCTGGTTAAATGCACTTGGTGTGACAGCTTCACCCTGATGTAGGCTTTAGCCAAAAAACAACCACACCATTGAGGGTTAAATGCACTTGGTCGCAGCTTGTGCTGGCGCACCACAAGACACAAAATGGCCGCCGATCACCCCAGAAAAATGTGACTGACAAACGGTCTGTGCAGCCTAAAAACAGTGAGCAATTGAGGATCAGCAGCTCAATGATCCACAGCTGCAGATCGATCAGTTAATCAAGTCCTTTGGAGGAGTTAATCTGCCTAATCTCGCCCTACTGTCGCAGCCGCAACCTCTCCCTACGCTAATCAGAGCAGAGTGACGGGCGGCGCTATGTGACTCCAGCTTAAATAGAGGCTGGGTCACATGGTGCTCTGGCCAATCACAGCCATGCCAATAGTAGGCATGGCTGTGATGGCCTCTTGGGGCAAGTAGTATGACGCTTGTTGATTGGCTGCTTTGCAGCCTTTCAAAAAGCGCCAAGAAAGCGTCACAAAAGCGCGAAGAAAGCGACGAACACCGAACCCGAACCCGGACTTTTACGAAAATGTCCGGGTTCGGGTCCGTGTCACGGACACCCCAAAATTCGGTACGAACCCGAACTATACAGTTCGAGTTCGCTCATCCCTACTCATATGCGACGTGCCCACCAGGTGGAACTCCACCTTGCACATGCTGGACAGACTGTGCGAGCAGCAGCAGGCCATAGTGGAGTTTCAGCTGCAGCACGCACGGGTCAGTCGCACTACAGAACAGCACCACTTCACCACCAATGACTGGGCCTCCATGCGAGACCTGTGTGCCCTGTTGCGCTGTTTCGAGTACTCCACCAACATGGCCAGTGGCGATGACACCGTTATCAGCGTTACAATACCACTTCTATGTCTCCTTGAGAAAACACTTAGGGCGATGATGGAAGAGGAGGTGGCCCAGGAGGAGGAGGAGGAGGAGGAGGAAGAGGGGTCATTTTTAGCACTTTCAGGCCAGTCTCTTCGAAGTGACTCAGAGGGAGGTTTTTGGCAACAGCAGAGGCCAGGTACAAATGTGGCCAGCCAGGGCCCACTACTGGAGGACGAGGAGGACGAGGATGAGGAGGAGGTGGAGGAGGATGAGGATGAAGCATGGTCACAGCGGGGTGGCACCCAACGCAGCTCGGGTCCATCACTGGTGCGTGGCTGGGGGGAAAGGCAGGACGATGACGATACGCCTCCCACAGAGGACAGCTTGTCCTTATCCCTGGGCAGCCTGGCACACATGAGCGACTACATGCTGCAGTGCCTGCGCAACGACAGCAGAGTTGCCCACATTTTAACCTGTGCGGACTACTGGGTTGCCACCCTGCTGGATCCACGCTACAAAGACAATGTGCCCACTTTACTTCCTGCACTGGAGCGTGATAGGAAGATGCGCGAGTACAAGCGCACGTTGGTAGACGCGCTACTGAGAGCATTCCCAAATGTCACAGGGGAACAAGTGGAAGCCCAAGGCCAAGGCAGAGGAGGAGCAAGAGGTCGCCAAGGCAGCTGTGTCACGGCCAGCTCCTCTGAGGGCAGGGTTAGCATGGCAGAGATGTGGAAAACTTTTGTCAACACGCCACAGCTAACTGCACCACCACCTGATACGCAACGTGTTAGCAGGAGGCAACATTTCACTAACATGGTGGAACAGTACGTGTGCACACCCCTCCACGTACTGACTGATGGTTCGGCCCCATTCAACTTCTGGGTCTCTAAATTGTCCACGTGGCCAGAGCTAGCCTTTTATGCCTTGGAGGTGCTGGCCTGCCCGGCAGCCAGCGTTTTGTCTGAACGTGTATTCAGCACGGCAGGGGGCGTCATTACAGACAAACGCAGCCGCCTGTCTACAGCCAATGTGGACAAGCTGACGTTCATAAAAATGAACCAGGCATGGATCCCACAGGACCTGTCCGTCCCTTGTCCAGATTAGACATTAACTACCTCCCCATAACCATATATTATTGGACTCCAGGGCACTTCCTCATTCAATCCTATTTTTATTTTCATTTTACCATTATATTGCGAGGCTACCCAAAGTTGAATGAACCTCTCCTCTGCCTGTGTGCTAGGCCTAAATATATGCCAATGGACTGTTGCAGTGGTGGCTGACATGAAGCCTGATTCTCTGCTATGACATGCAGACTAATTCTCTGCTGACATGAAGCCAGATTGTCTGTTACGGGACCTCTCTCCTCTGCCTGGGTGCTGGGCCTAAATTTATGACAATGGACTGTTGCAGTGGTGGCTGACGTGAAGCCTGATTCTCTGCTATGACATGCAGACTGATTCTCTGCTGACATGAAGCCAGATTGTCTGTTACGGGACCTCTCTGCTCTGCCTGTGTGCTAGGCCTAAATATATGCCAATGGACTGTTGCAGTGGTGGCTGACGTGAAGCCTCATTCTCTGCTATGACATGCAGACTGATTCTCTGCTGTCATGAAGCCAGATTGTCTGTTACGGGACCTCTCTGCTCTGCCTGTGTGCTAGGCCTAAATATATGCCAATGGACTGTTGCAGTGGTGGCTGACGTGAAGCCTCATTCTCTGCTATGACATGCAGACTGATTCTCTGCTGACATGAAGCCAGATTGTCTGTTACGGGACCTCTCTCCTCTGCCTGGGTGCCGGGGCCTAAATATCTGAGAATGGACTGTTCCAGTGGTGGGTGACGGGAAGCCAGATTCTCTGCTATGGAACCTCTCTCCAATTGATTTTGGTTAATTTTTATTTATTTAATTTTTATTTTAATTCATTTCCCTATCCACATTTGTTTGCAGGGGATTTACCTACATGTTGCTGCCTTTTGCAGCCCTCTAGCTCTTTCCTGGGCTGTTTTACAGCCTTTTTAGTGCCGAAAAGTTCGGGTCCCCATTGACTTCAATGGGGTTCGGGTTCGGGACGAAGTTCGGGTCGGGTTCGGATCCCGAACCCGAACATTTCCGGGATGTTCGGCCGAACTTCTCGAACCCGAACATCCAGGTGTTCGCTCAACTCTAGTCACCAAGTTATGCTTTGACGGTCTGTAAAGGTCAGAGGGGAGTGAAAAGAGCACCATTTCCATGGTGATCTTTTGGTCGTTGGCCAGGACTTTGTTGATTGTCTTGTTGACGTTTTCCCAAAATGGGACGATCAGAGGGCATGTCCACCAAATATGGGACAGAGACCCCTCTCCAACGCCACATCTCCAGCAAAGCCGATCTGGAGACAGACCGCATTTGTGTAAGAACTCTGGGGTTCTATACCATCTGGTGAGGAGCTTAAAATGATTTTCCTGTAGCCGTATACAAGGAGATGGCCCATGTGAGAAGGCCAATAGCTTTTTGGGGTCCTGATCCGGGAAAACCATGTCAAGCTCCCTCTCCCAGTCTCTGATATATAGAGGTTTTCCGGCCTCACTCTCAGCTCCCACCAAAGAGTACAATGCCGAAATTTTCCTCTGTTTACGGAGTGGGGACAGAAGAGTTTTTTCAAACTCTGTCAGTTGTCTCGCCAGATTAGACTTCTCTCTCAACTCACTGCACACAGCACCTATGTAAGCCCTTGTCAGAAAGAAGCTAGGTTTTTTTTTTAATTCTATCCGGCAATCTATTTATAATAGATGTTTCTGCGTCCGGAGCTAGCTTCCCTAGTCTGGCTTGGGCTAATGATGACCACACTTCCTGGTGTATGTCCCCATTTTTCCCTAGGAGGTCCGTAATAAGATTTGCAGGCAGAAGGGGGGACGGCTCTGGTGCTAGTTTTTTGCTCAATACTTTCCAAGTCTCTCTTATCCCTTTCAATAGGGGGTCACCCGTCTTGTCCCTGGAGTGACTGAAGTCAGTCAACCAAAGAAGCTGTTGGAGCGTAGGCCCTACACTGTGTCGCATAAGATTTGCTACGTCAGGTTGTCTCTGGGGGTCTACCGACTCCAGCCATCTATTTAGCTGTATTGCCTGATAATATCTCGGGACATCTGGGAATCCCAATCCGCCGCTCTTTTTATTCCTAACCAAGAGGTCATGTGCTAGTCTAGGTTTCTTCCTATTCCATAGGAACTTCTGGAAGAGTTTTCTGATTTCTTGGAAGAACGTTTTTGGTAGGTGTATCGGGACCAGTTGCATGACGTAGAGGATCTTGGGAAAGACGTAGGCCTTAATCACATTTTTCCTGCCCATCCAAGATAGGTAAGGCAAGTTGTATTTCAGTAGAAGCTGTGTTATATCCTTTTTAAGGGGAGCATAATTGCAATTGAACCGATCGTCCAGATTCCTCGGAATCTTTATTCCTAAATATTTTATTGGGCCCTTGGTCCAGTGGAAAGGGAGGCGTTTCTGCAGAGAGGAAGCTTTAGACTCTGAGAGCGAGATGTTAAATATTTTAGACTTAGAGTAATTTACCTTAAAGTCTGATATTTGGCTAAATATCTCGATCTTTTGGGCTAACTGGTCTAGTCCTTTTTCCGGATTGGTCACCAGGAAGAGAAGGTCATCTGCAAAAGCAGTGCATTTGAGCTCTTCCCTGTTATGTTTCACTCCTTCAATTTCTCGGGTCTGTCTAACTAGCTGGATAAGTGTCTCTACTACCAGAATAAATAATGAGGGGGACAGCAGACATCCTTGTCTTGTTCCATTGGAAATCTCAAAGACTGGGGATAGTGTTCCATTTACTTTCAGTCTAGCATGCGGTTGTCTATAAAGTGTGAATACTGAGTGTATGAAGGGATCTGGGATGGCAAATCTCTCTAGCGTTAGCCTCATGAAATCCCAGTTGACCCTGTCAAACGCCTTTTCGGCATCAATGCTCAAGAGGCTCAACGGGGATCCCGCGGTCCTGGCTTCCTGGATCGCATGTAAGATCCTGTGCGTGTTGTCTCTTCCCTCTCTGCCACTTATGAACCCCGATTGTTCTGAGCCAATCAAGTTAGGCAATAATCTGTTTAGTCTGGTGGCGAGGATTTTGGCCCAAATTTTCAAGTCCAAATTCAGGAGGGAAATTGGCCTATAACTTCTACAGTTCTGGGGGTCCTTGCCCTCTTTAGGGATTAATGTTACATGCGACTCCTGCGTCTGTCTGGGCAATGACCCTCCTTGCAGAAGTGCGTTACATACGTCCGTAAGTCGGGGGGTTAGGATGTCTTGGAAGCTTCTATAATAGAGTAAAGGAAATCCATCTGGTCCCGGGCTCTTTCCCGGGGGGAAACTGCGTATGATGGTGGCTACTTCCTCTAGAGTGATTGGAGCAGTTAGGAGGTCCCTGTCCGCTTGTTGAACTGTTGGGAGTTTGAGGGAGTTTAGGAATTCTCTGGTATGTGACTGTCTGGCGTCAGATTGGCCCGGGATATTAACTTGTTTAGATTATATAAACCCTCATAAAATTGCTGAAAAGCTTTTGCTATTTCTGGCGTATCTTGGGTTAGCTCTCCATTGGGGTGTTTTATTTTGGGGATATAGGTTACATTTTTTGTCTTTTTTAGAAGAGAGGTCATCAGCTTGCCCCCCTTGTCCCCATGTGCATATACTTTATGCTGAAAGTTTAGCATTTGCTTTTTCACTTTCTGTACTAAGAGATTTTTAAGTTGGAATCTAAGGTCTGTTAACTCCCCCTGCTTCTGTTTGCAAGTGGATAGTTTGTCTATTTTCTCTAGGGACACTATCTGAGTTAATATGGAATCCACTTTTTTCTGGTGTTCCCTTTTTACTTTTGTACCAATTGAGATAAAGCATCCCCTCACGTACGCCTTGTGTGCTTCCCATTCCATAGGTGAGGTGCCGTGTGCAGGGGAATTGATACCGAAATACAACTCCAAGTGAGATCTGACCTGTTCCCGATGTAGTTTGTTGTTCAGCAGAGATTCACTGAGTCTCCACGTCCATTCCCTCCTTGGTAGGGAGGCCAGGGCGAGGGTCAGATGACATGGTGCGTGGTCGGAAATGGTGATGCTCCCGATTTCGGCGTTGCTGGAAACAGGCAAGAGAGAAGAGGAGGTTAAGATGTGATCAAGTCTCTGGTATGAGCCATGTGGGTTAGAGAAGAAGGAGTAGTCCTTGACAGTTGGGTTGCTGTTTCTCCAAACATCTATCAGTTTGAGGTCATGGAGCTTTCTATGTAATCTACTGATATGTTTCTGTGCAATATGGGACTTAGATTTGGAGGAATCAAGGATTTGGTTTAGCACCAGGTTAAGGTCCGCCCCCAGAATCACTTGTCCTTCAGCAAAATGCTTGAGAGTGTCTAGAGCTTTAAGAAGCCATTGTACCGTGGCTGTGTTTGGAGCATAAAAGTTAGCTAGAGTATATTTCCTTGATGCAATTTCCCCTTTTATTATCAAGAGTCTCCCTTCCTCATCAGAAAGTTGATGAGAGAGTGAGAAAGGTATGGACTGATGAATGGCTATGAAGACGCCATTTGAGGCTGAGGTAGGGTGGGTACTATGAAACCACTGGTTGTATGGTCGGGAGGGCAGTTTTGGCAACTTTTTCTGGCGCAGATGTGTCTCCTGTAAGAAAACTATATGTGAGCCCATTTTTCTCAGGGCTAGCAACAGCTGACCTCTTTTCTGGGGTGAGTTGAGGCCCTTGATATTGAAGGTGGTCACCTTGATCTCTGCCATACTCCTCTTAGTTTGGATCTTCTACTTTTCTTACTGGAGTTAGAGGTTCACAACCTGTTCAGGTGGAAAAGGAAGAGGTAGGGGAGGCGGGGAAAGAGAGAGGTCAGAAGGAAGAAGGGAAGGTATATAGAAAGGGAAAATAGATGAAAAACACAAATAGAATACACTTAACACGTAGTATAACAGTAGCTCAGCCTGCTAATGATTTTTACTTGAATCGTACCAGTCAAGGGCAAATAAGGGGGGGGGTAGAGGGGTTGGAGGGTGAGGGTGTGGGCGTTAAGGAAATGGGAGTGGTGTGGCCTACACACCCAAGGTCGCAAACCAGATTGTGAGAAAGTGACTGGTTGGTGACCCAGTTGCTTTGTTCTAGGCTCATCGTCTTATATGATTCTTTTTTTTTTTTTCGTGATATTGCGGGGGGTTGGGGAATAGGAGGGGGGGGAAGGGGAAGGATACCTAGAGAAGTGCTGCATTATTGGGGGGTAATGCTAAGGATGAGGGGCTGTCTAAAGACAGCAGGGAGGGCACTCCACCCACTGGAAAAGACTATAGGAAAGAAGAAACGCTGTGGTGAGTAACCTGATCGCATCTTTACCCTTTACTTTCCATTGTGATTGGAGAGATGAGTAAAGGAATGGTTGAAGATGGTGAGGAATGAGGGGGGGGGGGGAGGGGGGGAGGGGAGAGACGATATCACCATTACCAAAGATTGGGTCATAAATAGGGGAGAAAGATGCAATGATTAATCAATAACATGAGACCTTGCTTAGGTCTAAGGCATATCCGGATTTGAACTAAACGAGAACATGGTAAGAACATAGGTGTTCGTTATTATAGACGAACTAAGGCCCTGGCGGTTCTCGTCAGGGTTTCCCCTGGAGTTGCGGTGTAGGGCAGGAGGGAAACATTACATGACCTGAGTCCCGAAAGTCGAACAGTGGTCGTAACAATATCGGAGCAGTTCTTTGCAGGTAACCCGTAGTGGCCGAACTTCCATGGCTCCTGGTCGCGGTTTCAAGGTGGAGGGGATCGGATCTCTGCTGCCGCTCTGTTTCCCCTGCACTTCCCCTTGGACACCTTCTTCCAGGTTTCAATCTGCGTGAGGCGGGGTAGGTCCGCAAGGTAGGCGATTGGCATCCAAAATGGCAGCTCCAACGGGTGGATACCTATGGTTTCCCAGGCTCTTTACAGGTCGTCTGGGGTAAGGATTGCTATGCGCTTTCCGTTTTTAAGGATCGCAATACCGAACGGGTATAGCCAGGCATATTGGATCTTCTGGGCTCTGAGTGCATCCAGCAGGGGCTTCATGATGCGCCGTTTCGCTAGGGTGGATGGCGCAATATCTTGATAGAGGGCAATGTCCACCCCGTCGTAAGAAATTTGCTGTTTTTCTCTAGCAGCAGCTAGTATACGTGCGGTGTCTACAAAGGACAGTAGGCCGCAAACGACGTCCCGGGGTCTCTCGTTTGGCCTCAGAGCTGGTCTTAAGGCCCTGTGTATCCTCTCAATAATTACCGAGGCAGCCGATTCTTGGCCCAACAGGTCGGCGAAGATCTCCATAGCCACTTTATTCAGCACTTCGGCGGCCCATGATTCAGGGAGGCCCTTGAGACGGATGTTCCGTCTTCTACTTCTATTTTCTTGATCCTCCAGCATTAGCATTGCCTTGTTCAGTTCAGTAGTATGGAAGTTGAGGTGCTCCTCAACTCCCGTAGCATGCGACACAAGCTCTTGCGCGGCCGTTTCTAGAAGCTCGACTCTATTCCCCACCTGAGTAATCTCTGATTTTATGTCGGAAAGTTCCGACAGTACTGGCTTTATTGCTTTTTCTAATGCTTGCCCCAGTACCTTAGTAAGAAAGGACTTCGAGATAGGTGAGGGGTCTCTGGAGTCTGCTGCGGCTTCCTGTGTGCTGTCTGCGTCTGAGTCCTCTCCTTCTTCAGCGCTTGCTGCTGTCGCTGCCATCTTAGAGCTCACGCTTGCTGGCTTTTTTGTGTTCTTGGGGTGTCAGGAGTGTCAGAACTCCTATCTCTCCCATATTCGACCATTTTGGAGTAGGTCACTGCTGAATAAATGGTTTTAAACGCTTGAGTGTGGAGGAGCCGAGGTCTCACACAGCCATCTGCAGAGCCGGCTAGGCTCCGCCCCCCCGTACATACAACTTTTTGATTACTGTTTATCCAATTTTGTTGTGGGGACAAGGTAACAAAATAAAATTGATAATGGGGCATTTAATTTTATTTCTGTTATGACATTTGAAAATATTTTAATAGTTTGGGCATTTTTGGAGGCGATGATACCTGTTATGCTTATTTTATTTATTTATTTATTTTTTATGTATAAATAGGAAATCGGGTCTTTTCATTTTTTTATATTTGTTTGTTTTTTTTACTTATTTTCTTATATTGTTTTTCAAAAAACGTAAAAAATATTCTTTACTGTAATTTTTACTCCTCTTAGGGGACTTATACATGTGGTTTTCTGATTGTTTATATTACCAATAGAATTAGAATAGAATACCATATAGGATTCTGACAGGCTGCCTGCCGAGCTGTGCCTCAGAAATAGCTTAGCAGGCAGTTTGCTATGATAGGCCTGGAAACCTTCCCAAGGCCCCAGGCTGTCAGAGCAACCAATCAGAACCCTGAGATTTCACCATGGAGGCTCCACTGGAGGACAGAGGGAGCCCCTCCCTCTGTCTAGCCCCATAGATACCATGGTTGGTATTGACAGCAGCATCTAAAGATCAGTACTGCAGTACTATACAACCAAGTTCAGCACATGAGCCCGCTCCATACATCCCCTGCACTCCAATGTTGTACAAGTGAATGTAAATGTTTTATTAAATCAATGGAAAAGCACAAAAAAATAAACTACTCCATATATTTGGTATTGTCGTGGCATAACCACCCACATAACTCAATTATCATGTAATTTATCCTGTATGGTGAATGCCATAAAAAATGAAAATAAAAAACAATGCCAGAATTGCTGCTTTTTGCATATTTGTCACAAAAATAAAAAAATAAAAAGCAATAAAAAAAGTGTTCTGAACTCCAAAATGAAAGCAATCAAAATATAAGTTGTCCTGCAAAAAATCAAGCCCTGACACAGCTCTGTGGAAAGAAAAATAACAAAAGTTATGGGATTCAGCATTATGAGCAAGCTTGCTGAACTGCTGCCAATGTCATGTCATCCTTTTTCATCTTCTCTGTCTATTGATCTATAAAATGGCAACTGCCATTTGGAGATTAATTTGGGACAAATCCCAAAATTCTCTGTAGGACGAATCCCGGTTTCTGACTCGTTGGCAGATTCATAATGAATTTGATATGTGTAGAATTGATTTGCTCATTCAGCTTTTATCAGAGTTGACTGATAGTCCTATATAACTCAAAATGAGTCATGAAGCCAAAAAAATATGCCCTGGTTCCTACAAATGCCTGAATACTAATATGCTAAGCTGCTTCCTATTTTAGGCCTTAAGGAACAAACTTTTTTTTATCTTTTTTTTTCATTGCCGCAGGAATTTAGCAGGAAGATTGTTCCAGACATCTTGGAGAACTAACCAGAAATCTTCTGTGGATATAGGCTTGCTCAAATCATCCTGTCTTAATGTAATCCCAGAAAGAATGGATGATGATGTTGAGATCGGGGCACTTTGGGGACCATGTCATATCTTCCAGAACTCCTTGTTCTTCTATACACTGGAGAGAGCTCTTAATGCCATTGGCTATAAGTTTTTTGTTGATGTCCTGCTGCAGAATAACTTTGGAGCCATTCAGATGCCTCCCTTATGGTATTGCATGGTGGAAAAGCATTGCAAGTGTACATTCACCTGCCACCATGCTAACAACTGAAGTCAACAAAAGCTTTATCCAATTGTGAATGAGGCTAAAAAAAACTGTGATTAACCCCAATTTCTGAAATGACAAAATCCTCCCTCCAAACCAAAATACTTGTTCAAAAGCAAATGTGCTATCCAGGTCCCAAGTGAGATCCTGGAAAAATAAAAACATGATTCATTGCATACCTTGACCTCATATGCAAGTTGATACAGTGATCCCATGGGCTGTTTTGTGTGCCAACTTATTTCAGAAATATTGATCCCCTAGTCAATGCTAGAACCAATGCCACTGTAAAATGCCATCAATTTATTTTTGATTGTAGAAAATTTTAAATTGAGAACTATAATATGGAATGATGTGGAAAAAAAATGTGTATTAATAAAATGTTAAAACTGTTCTTTTTTTTTTTTTTTAACAGTTATTGGTGATCATTGTTACCAGAATGACAAATTCAAGCTAGAAATGAACAACTTAAGACTCTCAAAGAGCGATTTTGGTATGATACTGTACATGACTTAGAGAATTTTCATTTAACAAAATATAACAAAATTAAGATTAAACAAAAATACACATTGATTACTTGGACCCTTGTTGATAGTACATAATTAGTGAGGTTGAAAAGAGACAGTAGTTCATATAGTTAAACCTATCGTACAGTGCTAGTGGTAATCTAGAGGAAATTCATTACACAAGTCTTAAATAGGCCTCAATGTTTGTGGTTAAATGTTTCTAGGCATAGAAGTCCACTTAATAAACGGATTATGAGGATCGCACTCTTTGAGGTGATCCAATAGTGAGCTTTCAGGGCATAAAAAAGAAGATGTATACAATTGCTCTGTGGACCCACCAGCAAAACACATACACAGAAAAAGCTCAAAACTGGCTTCCATGGCTATTTCAGTAAAAGGGAATGATTTTGAAAATGCCTTGTCATATTAATAAAAGTTCTTAGCTTTTTTTAAGAAGGGGTATCACTCATACAGGGAAAAAAAGGTTAATATAGCCCCCATAAAAAAGTATTAATATTTGCAGATATAATGCCTTCATGGAAATTAGCTTACCAGATTTGCAAGCATATGCTCATATTTGGTTGTCTGATACAAAATAATATTTGGTTTCCTTAAAGAGGTTGGCCCATCTGGGACATTGAAGGTACAGCTGTAGCAGGGGTAATACACATACTCTTAACTCAAATTTATTAAATTCATTGCGTTATCTTCTATCCTAGAAATATGCCATCAATGTCAGATAGTGGGTCCTTGATGTTAAGGAGAGCATGCCATGCATGCTCTCCATTTATTGCTATGGCAGTTCCGAGAATAGTGGAGTGAGCATGGCCGGCTATTTTTGAAGTCCAACAGAGGTGAATGGAGAACGTACCACACCGGTGTTCACCCCTATAGGACTGCCAGAAACAGCCAAGCATCCCTCAGCTAGCTATTTTTGGAACCCCTGCAGTAATGACTTGAACGCATTACTGCTCTCCGTTCCAGAGATAGGAGTGGGTACCACAGGTGGCATACACACTTATCTGACATTGAGAGCATATCTAAACCATATGCCATCAATGTCCCAGATAGGCCAACCTCTTTAAACAGTGTACACATGTTTTGCAGTGGATTCTAAGATACAGAAAAGATAGGATTATCAAAGGCTAAGTGAATATAAAGTTTACTGCACAATGATAAATGACATATACAGACAGATCAAGTACAGAGTAAAAAAAGAACAATCACTTAACCTTTATTTAATGGGGAAGCTTTTGATCGGCCAGGCCCGCTTTGGCTGACACTCAAAGGTGAATACAAATAAATGTGGTCACCAACATCTTCCTTGGAGCTTAAAGCTCTGTTACATGCATTTATCCTTTATACCTTCTAGTGACCCCTCCTAAAAGATCTCCAGTGCGTAGTATGCAATAGGACTTTGTACCTGCACACTAGCTAACACTAACAAATATAACTAAAAACAGCCTTGCAACACAACATGCACAAAATGCTTGCTACAGTAGGCTATTGAAATCTATGAAAAAATCTGGGTATATGCCAGGTAATTTTCCCAACTTATTTGTTTCTCACTGCACAGTAAACAAGGACAACATGCCAACAGAGGTGGGAGTTGTACCTCGTAGTGCTTTTGTAAAATATGATATAATTTACAAAAATCTATTGTTTGTGTATAGTCGCCATGTCTACCCAGAGCAGCAAATGCCACATGATTGTGAAGGTAATACTTCTGTTGATCTGCAAATTCCTGAGCTACTTAGAAACCTAGCCTTTTTTTTACATTTGTTTTACCATACCAAGTGAAACATTTTCCATAACAGGTGTTTTCTCTTGCAGTGGTGACGAATAATGAGTATGTCTGCAGTACCTGGGGTAATGGATACTTTAATACATTTGACGGGTATTATTATAATGGTAAAGGAAACTGCACATACATTTTTACTCAGCACTGTCATACACCGAATGAAGATTTTAATATACTTATTAAACGTAACACACAACAAGAGGAACCTGAAATACAAAATATATTTATGAAGCTTTTATACAATATCATTGAAGCCAACAACACGGGTATATATGTGAATGGGAAACAGTAAGTATTAGTTTTAAATTTCTATACATCTCTTGTGTATTTCACACTTTTATGCAATAATTTATTCATTTGCATATTAATGTATTTATTTTTTAGACTATAACATCAGCATGGGCATCTTTAAAGCCCAGGGGCAAAGGCTATTCAATTTCTGCTGACCAAAATAATACCGCCATACAATTGTTAACTAATACTATCACCATAGAGCCCATTTAAAGGCTCATTTACAATCATAGACTTTCTGCTTCGTACCTATCGACAAGATAGTAAGTCGATTGGTGCCTTTTCACTCCATTTACATTGAAAACTTAACTTTATTATATCGTTAATACGACCCTTTAGTCACATGCAGTTTTATTACTTTGAAAAGCACACACCTTTTTATATGAGGTGATCTGCTGAGATCTGCTGCTGACAACCAATGATTTTTATACCCACATAAAAGATTCGGTCAATGATAATTATGTACTGGATTTTTGGCTAGCTACTGAGCAATGATAGGGAATTATCGTTCAAAAATGCGATCATTTGTCCAATCAGCAGCTTATGTCAATGGTACAATGAATATATAATCAATAAATCATGATTTGTTGCTGTGTATGTCAATATATCATTAAAAATAAAAATGAATACATGGAAATCAATATTGCATAATAAAGAAATATAATGTACTGAATATCATTGATATCACACCTGTTTCATAATCCTGGGGCCCCAAAAAATTTCAGAATGTTTCGATCTGCTGCTGTATCCAGTAATGATATTTCAGCAGCCTATCAAAACAATATATCTATCTAATAGATGAGTAATCGTATTGATGTACATAAATCACATATCTAAAAATCCTGTATAAAAACACCACTTTCTTAACTTAACATGTAACTTCTTTCAAGAAAATGTATACCAAATATGTGAGAATTACATACTGTATGTGATATGTTGACAAATCAGAAATGAGAGCAATAGCCAAGATTTAAAGATGTTTTCTGAGATTTTTCAACTATCCTCTGGATCGGTCATTAGTAGGGATGAGCGAACTCGAACTGTATAGTTCGGGTTCGTACCGAATTTTGGGGTGTCCGTGACACGGACCCGAACCCGTAAAAAGTCCGGGTTCGGGTTCGGTGTTCGTCGCTTTCTTGGCGCTTTTTGAAAGGCTGCAAAGCAGCCAATCAACAAGCGTCGTACTACTTGCCCCAAGAGGCCATCACAGCCATGCCTACTATTGGCATGGCTGTGATTGGCCAGAGCACCATGTGACCCAGCCTCTATTTAAGCTGGAGTCACATAGCGCCGCCCGTCACTCTGCTCTGATTAGCGTAGGGAGAGGTTGCGGCTGCGACAGTAGGGCGAGATTAGGCAGATTAACTCCTCCAAAGGACTTGATTATTGATCGATCTGCAGCTGTGGGTCATTGAGCTGCTGATACTCAATTGCTCACTGTTTTTAGGCTGCCCAGACCGTTTGCCAGTCACTTTTTTCTGGGGTGATCGGCGGCCATTTTGTGTCTTGTGGTGCGCCAGCACAAGCTGCGACCAAGTGCATTTAACCCTCAATGGTGTGGTTGTTTTTTGGCTAAAGCCTACATCAGGGTGAAGCTGTCACACCAAGTGCATTTAACCAGCAATAGTCTGTTTATTTTTTGGCCATATACTACATCAGAGGCAAGCTGCGCCCGTCACCAAGTGCATTTAACCCTCAATGGTGTGGTTGTTTTTTGGCTAAAGCCTACATCAGGGTGAAGCTGTCACACCAAGTGCATTTAACTAGCAATAGTCTGTTTATTTTTTGGCCATATACTACATCAGGGGCAAGCTGCGCCTGTCACCAAGTGCATTTAACCCTCAATGGTGTGGTTGTTTTTTGGCTAAAGCCTACATCAGGGTGAAGCTGTCACACCAAGTGCATTTAACCAGCAATAGTCTGTTTATTTTTTGGCCATATACTACATCAGAGGCAAGCTGCGCCCGTCACCAAGTGCATTTAACCCTCAATGGTGTGGTTGTTTTTTGGCTAAAGCCTACATCAGGGTGAAGCTGTCACACCAAGTGCATTTAACTAGCAATAGTCTGTTTATTTTTTGGCCATATACTACATCAGGGGCAAGCTGCGCCTGTCACCAAGTGCATTTAACCCTCAGTAGTGTGGTTGGTCAAGCTGTCACACCAAGTGCATTTAACCAGCAATAGTGTGGTTATTTTTTGGCCATATCCCAGTCTAATTCTGTCAGTAAATCTATACCTGTCACCCAGCGCCTAAATACTAGGCTTCAAATTTATATCCCGCTAAATCTGTTGTTACTGCTGTACTATTCTGGCTGGGCAAGTTATTTAGCGTGCGTCAAAGCACATTTTTTGTTCTGGGTTGAAATACAATTCCCAATTTAGCAATTTCCGAATTTAGTGGTTTCTGTTGTATCAGAGCTATTTTAAATCTATCCCTAAAAGGGTATATAATATTCAAGGTGCACATAGGGTCATTCAGAATAACTTCACACACACGCTACTGTGCATTTCCAAGTCTAATTCCGTCAGTAAATCTATACCTGTCACCCAGCGCCTAAATACTAGGCCTCAAATTTATATCCCGCTAAATCTGTCGTTACTGGTGTACTTTTCTGGCTGGGCAAGTTATTTAGTGTCCGTCAAAGCACATTTTTTGTTCTGGGTTGAAATACAATTCCCAATTTAGCAATTTCCTAATTTAGTGGTTTCTGCTGTATCAGAGCTATTTGAAATCTATCCCTAAAAGGGTATATAATAGTCAAGGTGCACATAGGGTCATTCAGAATAACTTCACACACACGCTACTGTGCATTTCCAAGTCTAATTCCGTCAGTAAATCTATACCTGTCACCCAGCGCCTAAATACTAGGCCTCAAATTTATATCCCGCTAAATCTGTCGTTACTGGTGTACTGTTCTGGCTGGGCTAGTTTTTTAGTGTCCGTCAAAGCACATTTTTTGTTCTGGGTTGAAATACAATTCCCAATTTAGCAATTTCCTAATTTAGTGGTTTCTGCTGTATCAGAGCTATTTGAAATCTATCCCTAAAAGGGTATATAATATTCAAGGTGCACATAGGGTCATTCAGAATAACTTCACACACACGCTACTGTGCATTTCCAAGTCTAATTCCGTCAGTAAATCTATACCTGTCACCCAGCGCCTAAATACTAGGCCTCAAATTTATATCCCGCTAAATCTGTCGTTACTGGTGTACTGTTCTGGCTGGGCAAGTTTTTTAGTGTCCGTCAAAGCACATTTTTTGTTCTGGGTTGAAATACAATTCCCAATTTAGCAATTTCCTAATTTAGTGGTTTCTGCTGTATCAGAGCTATTTGAAATCTATCCCTAAAAGGGTATATAATATTCAAGGTGCACATAGGGTCATTCAGAATAACTTCACACACACGCTACTGTGCATTTCCAAGTCTAATTCCCTCAGTAAATCTATACCTGTCACCCAGCGCCTAAATACTAGGCCTCAAATTTATATCCCGCTAAATCTGTCGTTACTGCTATACTGTTCTGGCTGGGCAAGTTATTTAGTGTCCGTCAAAGCACATTTTTTGTTCTGGGTTGAAATACAATTCCCAATTTAGCAATTTCCTAATTTAGTGGTTTCTGCTGTATCAGAGCTATTTTAAATCTATGATATCTGATTGAGACTATTGGTGGAAACAGTCCCACTGATATTTCAAGGTTAACAAAGCTCTGAGTGGCCCACAATATAAGAATTGTGGGGAAATATCCTTATTTAAAAATTAGCTTTTATACGATATACATTAAAATATACACCTAAGGATGTATCACAAAACAAAACATGTAATCAAGGGGTTCTATGGTGTCGACCCCACTGCTGGCAGAAAAGAAAAGGTACTCGTTTACACTAATGCACCTGTGGGTGCACTAAAGTGTTACCCAGCTAACACACACAAACGACAATGTATTGAGGTTCAATGGTAGGTACCCCACTTCTGGTTGAACAAGAATAAATGTTACTGCTGCGCCACTAAGGACGCAAGCAGTCTTACCTTACCCACCAGGTAACAAGGATCAGCGCAGTAATGGATCAGGCCTGATGGAGGGGAGTGTAGACAGGAGATGTAGTCATGAAAATATAGGTTCTGTGCCCTATAACACCCTATATTCTTGGTAGGAGTGGGGGCCTATTTTCATGCTACCTGTCTATACAGAGCACTCGCCCTGAGAAGGGCGACCCCGTCCGGATGCCTGTCCCTAGTTCGGACCTGAACCCTATAATACAAAACAAAACAAAAATAGATACTGTAGTGACTACAAGCCTCCCGACGTGGCACGTTTCTGTCGTGTCGACTCCTCAGGGGGATTTAGAACATGTAGAGACAAAAAAGCAAAAACCGGGCTATGACCACAGGTAAGAGGTGAGTATACACTGCGGTTATGCGGTTATATGAAGTACTAGACTAACACAATATTGATAGAGGTCAAAGTCTAGGGGCAGGCATCCGTGGTGCTGGATCGCCATGCTGCAGAGGAATAGATGCTTCTCCGCTTCCTAGTGTGAGAGGATATGGTGGTCCTCAGTATGGTGGTGTCCCTATCGTTAAGGGGGTTCCTCAACCTATACCAGCCACCCTGACAAATACCTTAGTGGGATTTAAATACATCCCCAGCGCGCCTCTTCTTGTGAGACCGCCCTGTCAGCACCTGCGTCGGCGTGTGACGTCACGCGCATGCGCCACGACGCACAACACGCCGCTGCCTGTGCCACATGATTACGGCGGCCAATCAGATCCGGAGGCGGAACGGGATGGCGGTTACCTAGGAGAGTATGTCAACAGGAAGTAACCTCACAGTACGTCCCCTGATGGAGGCGTCCGTGACAGCGCTGCGATATAAAGTCGCAACCAAGTAAGACCGATATTTCTTGCATAATAACAGCGACATAAATACAACATAGAGAACTGGACACGAAACAAGGCATTTTATAAGTATTTTGGAGTGGAAAGACGTCTCATATATTAGCATATTATCCAAGGGGAGAAAATGCCATCAATGATGTAGGCACAGACTCCAGTGGAGGAGAATATAGATTGCCATCACCTCTGTGGGAATAATCACTATTGTTGAGGAGAATATTCCACCCATTTATATGAAGCACCCAAAATCCAGCCTTTCATTTAGGCCTAAGGGTGCAGATGTTTTGAGTAGGAAAATCCATCGAGATTCCTGTTGCAGCAGGCACCTGTCCCAATTGCCCCCTCTCACAGGCGGTTTGACCAGGTCAAAACCCAAAAATTTCAAGGAGGCTTTACCATTGTGTACAGTATGTACATGTTTCGAGATTGGGGTATCTCGTTTATGAGAGATATCCCCCAAATGCTCCCCTATCCGCCTCCTGAATTCACGTATTGTTTTACCAACATATTCAATCCCACATTCACATCGGATCCGATAGATGACCCCTCTAGATTTGCAATTAATGAAATGTGGGATTGAATATGTTTTGTTGGTGACATTGCTCACAAACGTCTTGGTGACGTCTATACGTTTGCATGCAATACAGTTTCCACATCTATAGCATCCCACACTCCTAGATCGCAACCAGGTGGTATTGGTGCGACCCGGTGTGTAGTGACTATGTACTAACTTATCGCGTATGTTCGATCCTCTACGGTAAGTGATTTGTGGTTGGTCACCCAGAACGTCTTGTAGGTCAGGATCCATTTTGAGAATTTGCCAATGGCGTCCTAAAATCTGTCTCACTTGTTTGGACCCCCTATCGAAATTGGCAATCATTCTCATGACCCTAGTTGGTGGAACAGAGGTTTGATTAGGAGTGAGCAATGGGCCTCTTGGTCGGGACAGGGCTGTCTGATATGCCGATCTCAAAACATGGTCAGGGTATCCCCTGGACAAGAATCTACTCCTCATATCCGCTGCTTGAATGACAAAATCACGTTTATCAGAGCAATTTCGTCTAAGACGCAGGTATTGGCCTCTAGGAATTCCTGTCCTGAGTGGGAGAGGGTGGTTGCTCTCCCATCTCAGGAGGGAATTCGTAGAGGTGGCCTTCCTGTAAATAGAGGTGTCTAGCTCCCCCCTCTCGTTCTTAGAGATTTTTATATCAAGGAATGGTAGAGTGGTGGGGTGGGACTCACTAGTGAAGCACATACCAATATTGTTACGATTGAGATGCTGGACAAAGGCTTCAAAAGTCCCCCGATCGCCATTCCAAAGAATGAAAATGTCGTCGATGTATCGCGCCCACAGACCAATCTCGTAGGTGTCCAGAGCTTCATCCTCCTTAAATACGATGGTCTCCTCCCACCAGCCCAGGAATAGGTTAGCATACGATGGGGCACAAGGGCTCCCCATCGCTGTACCCCTGAGCTGGTGGTAGGTCCTCCCATCGAAGGTGAAAAAATTACGTGTGAGCGTAAACTCAAGTAGACGCAGGACAAATTGGCTGTGGGCGCGATACTGACAACCCCGTGATCGGAGAAAGTATTCAACTGCGCTGAGACCCAAATTGTGTGGTATAGATGAATAGAGGGCCTCAACGTCAATACTGGACAAGAGACATGTCTCCTCCAATGTCAGCCCCTCAATACGCTTGAGAAGATCAGTGGTATCTCTAACATGGGAGGGGAGAGCCGTGACAAACGGTGCCAATACCCGGTCAATATAAATTCCCAGATTCTGGTTAAGGTTGTCCACCCCCGATACAATGGGTCTCCCCTTTAGGGGACTAACCCCCTTATGCACCTTGGGGAGACTATAGAAGGTGGATTTCCGAGGATGCAGAGGGAAAAGAAAGGCAAATTCCTCAGCGGAAATGATATTATTGGTTTTCGCTTCTTCCAAAATATTTTTAAGTTCACGCCTATAACCCTCAGTGGGGTCACTATATAGTACTTCATACGTTCCTGAGTCAGATAGTATATTCCTACACATATTCACATACTGTTCCGAGTCCATGACCACGACATTCCCCCCCTTGTCAGCGGGTTTGATGACGATTTGGTGGTCGTCGGCTAGTGATGAAATAGCAGTGGTCACCGACTCGGCGCAGTTGGAATGATGTGTGGACACCTGGAGATCCTCCAGGTCCTTAGTGACCATATTAAGGAATACATCTAAGCATGAAAGTTCATTCGCAGTGGGTGGCATCTTTGTACTCTTTACTTTTAAGTTTGTAAAGGGACCGTTACCCTGAGGGTTGTCCCTATTGGAATCTAGGGACTGCAGAAGTTCTACATCCCTAAGTAGTTCAATCGGGATCCCTAACTCAAGGCATCCCTAATCGGGATCCCTAACTCAAGCCACTAGTAGTTCCCTCAGGTTGATGAGGCTTCTGTTGGATGAAGAGAGAGCTAACCTAGCTACCCTTAGTCAGAAACTCACAGAACACACAGAGGTAGTGCAGACTTTTTCACAAGAAGCGGAATTTCAGAACAAAGAAAAGCAGCTCCATCTCACTTTAGAAAAATACCAATACCACCTTAAAGAAAGGAAACATCGACAGTTTATTAGAGATCTCTCAGACTTCAAAGAAAACCGTATATATTCCTCTCTTGGTAACACCAGAAGAGACACTGTACCAAGCAATTCTGAGAGATCTTCTACTGAAACTGATTTATCCGATTCTGAGAGAGAAACTGCCCCTAAAACGAGTCAACACCCCAACAGGGGTAGGTATAGGAGGGGTAGAGGTCGGGGCGCTTATAGAGGCCAGGATAATCGTTTTTTAGGCCAGTTCAACCAGAACGTGGAATATCCACTACGCAATCGCATACAGAAACCTCCGAATTAGTCTTGGGACCACAAATCCTAAATCTGTCCTCACGTGTCCTCAACACTGATGAGATTAAAGCTCTTGAATTAGGTCTGAGCTTTGTGCCTACCCCAAAATTTGATAGATTTTCGTCTGTTAAAGACGTCAATCTATTTATTCGCAAATTAAGGTGGCACAAACACTTTAGACTGATGGACCGTCGCCAATGCCTTGAGTTAGGGATCCCGATTGAACTACTTAGGGATGTAGAACTTCTGCAGTCCCTAGATTCCAATAGGGACAACCCTCAGGGTAACGGTCCCTTTACAAACTTAAAAGTAAAGAGTACAAAGATGCCACCCACTGCGAATGAACTTTCATGCTTAGATGTATTCCTTAATATGGTCACTAAGGACCTGGAGGATCTCCAGGTGTCCACACATCATTCCAACTGCGCCGAGTCGGTGACCACTGCTATTTCATCACTAGCCGACGACCACCAAATCGTCATCAAACCCGCTGACAAGGGGGGGAATGTCGTGGTCATGGACTCGGAACAGTATGTGAATATGTGTAGGAATATACTATCTGACTCAGGAACGTATGAAGTACTATATAGTGACCCCACTGAGGGTTATAGGCGTGAACTTAAAAATATTTTGGATGAAGCGAAAACCAATAATATCATTTCCGCTGAGGAATTTGCCTTTCTTTTCCCTCTGCATCCTCGGAAATCCACCTTCTATAGTCTCCCCAAGGTGCATAAGGGGGTTAGTCCCCTAAAGGGGAGACCCATTGTATCGGGGGTGGACAACCTTAACCAGAATCTGGGAATTTATATTGACCGGGTATTGGCACCGTTTGTCACGGCTCTCCCCTCCCATGTTAGAGATACCACTGATCTTCTCAAGCGTATTGAGGGGCTGACATTGGAGGAGACATGTCTCTTGTCCAGTATTGACGTTGAGGCCCTCTATTCATCTATACCACACAATTTGGGTCTCAGCGCAGTTGAATACTTTCTCCGATCACGGGGTTGTCAGTATCGCGCCCACAGCCAATTTGTCCTGCGTCTACTTGAGTTTACGCTCACACGTAATTTTTTCACCTTCGATGGGAGGACCTACCACCAGCTCAGGGGTACAGCGATGGGGAGCCCTTGTGCCCCATCGTATGCTAACCTATTCCTGGGCTGGTGGGAGGAGACCATCGTATTTAAGGAGGATGAAGCTCTGGACACCTACGAGATTGGTCTGTGGGCGCGATACATCGACGACATTTTCATTCTTTGGAATGGCGATCGGGGGACTTTTGAAGCCTTTGTCCAGCATCTCAATCGTAACAATATTGGTATGTGCTTCACTAGTGAGTCCCACCCCACCACTCTACCATTCCTTGATATAAAAATCTCTAAGAACGAGAGGGGGGAGCTAGACACCTCTATTTACAGGAAGGCCACCTCTACGAATTCCCTCCTGAGATGGGAGAGCAACCACCCTCTCCCACTCAGGACAGGAATTCCTAGAGGCCAATACCTGCGTCTTAGACGAAATTGCTCTGATAAACGTGATTTTGTCATTCAAGCAGCGGATATGAGGAGTAGATTCTTGTCCAGGGGATACCCTGACCATGTTTTGAGATCGGCATATCAGACAGCCCTGTCCCGACCAAGAGGCCCATTGCTCACTCCTAATCAAACCTCTGTTCCACCAACTAGGGTCATGAGAATGATTGCCAATTTCGATAGGGGGTCCAAACAAGTGAGACAGATTTTAGGACGCCATTGGCAAATTCTCAAAATGGATCCTGACCTACAAGACGTTCTGGGTGACCAACCACAAATCACTTACCGTAGAGGATCGAACATACGCGATAAGTTAGTACATAGTCACTACACACCGGGTCGCACCAATACCACCTGGTTGCGATCTAGGAGTGTGGGATGCTATAGATGTGGAAACTGTATTGCATGCAAACGTATAGACGTCACCAAGACGTTTGTGAGCAATGTCACCAACAAAACATATTCAATCCCACATTTCATTAATTGCAAATCTAGAGGGGTCATCTATCGGATCCGATGTGAATGTGGGATTGAATATGTTGGTAAAACAATACGTGAATTCAGGAGGCGGATAGGGGAGCATTTGGGGGATATCTCTCATAAACGAGATACCCCAATCTTGAAACATGTACATACTGTACACAATGGTAAAGCCTCCTTGAAATTTTTGGGTTTTGACCTGGTCAAACCGCCTGTGAGAGGGGGCAATTGGGACAGGTGCCTGCTGCAACAGGAATCTCGATGGATTTTCCTACTCAAAACATCTGCACCCTTAGGCCTAAATGAAAGGCTGGATTTTGGGTGCTTCATATAAATGGGTGGAATATTCTCCTCAACAATAGTGATTATTCCCACAGTGGTGATGGCAATCTATATTCTCCTCCACTGGAGTCTGTGCCTACATTAATGATGGCATTTTCTCCCCTTGGATAATATGCTAATATATGAGACGTCTTTCCACTCCAAAATACTTATAAAATGCCTTGTTTCGTGTCCAGTTCTCTATGTTGTATTTATGTCGCTGTTATTATGCAAGAAATATCGGTCTTACTTGGTTGCGACTTTATATCGCAGCGCTGTCACGGACGCCTCCATCAGGGGACGTACTGTGAGGTTACTTCCTGTTGACATACTCTCCTAGGTAACCGCCATCCCGTTCCGCCTCCGGATCTGATTGGCCGCCGTAATCATGTGGCACAGGCAGCGGCGTGTTGTGCGTCGTGGCGCATGCGCGTGACGTCACACGCCGACGCAGGTGCTGACAGGGCGGTCTCACAAGAAGAGGCGCGCTGGGGATGTATTTAAATCCCACTAAGGTATGTGTCAGGGTGGCTGGTATAGGTTGAGGAACCCCCTTAACGATAGGGACACCACCATACTGAGGACCACCATATCCTCTCACACTAGGAAGCGGAGAAGCATCTATTCCTCTGCAGCATGGCGATCCAGCACCACGGATGCCTGCCCCTAGACTTTGACCTCTATCAATATTGTGTTAGTCTAGTACTTCATATAACCGCATAACCGCAGTGTATACTCACCTCTTACCTGTGGTCATAGCCCGGTTTTTGCTTTTTTGTCTCTACATGTTCTAAATCCCCCTGAGGAGTCGACACGACAGAAACGTGCCACGTCGGGAGGCTTGTAGTCACTACAGTATCTATTTTTGTTTTGTTTTGTATTATAGGGTTCAGGTCCGAACTAGGGACAGGCATCCGGACGGGGTCGCCCTTCTCAGGGCGAGTGCTCTGTATAGACAGGTAGCATGAAAATAGGCCCCCACTCCTACCAAGAATATAGGGTGTTATAGGGCACAGAACCTATATTTTCATGACTACATCTCCTGTCTACACTCCCCTCCATCAGGCCTGATCCATTACTGCGCTGATCCTTGTTACCTGGTGGGTAAGGTAAGACTGCTTGCGTCCTTAGTGGCGCAGCAGTAACATTTATTCTTGTTCAACCAGAAGTGGGGTACCTACCATTGAACCTCAATACATTGTCGTTTGTGTGTGTTAGCTGGGTAACACTTTAGTGCACCCACAGGTGCATTAGTGTAAACGAGTACCTTTTCTTTTCTGCCAGCAGTGGGGTCGACACCATAGAACCCCTTGATTACATGTTTTGTTTTGTGATACATCCTTAGGTGTATATTTTAATGTATATCGTATAAAAGCTAATTTTTAAATAAGGATATTTCCCCACAATTCTTATATTGTGGGCCACTCAGAGCTATTTTAAATCTATCCCTAAAAGGGTATATAATATTCAAGGTGCACATAGGGTCATTCAGAATAACTTCACACACACGCTACTGTGCATTTCCAAGTCTAATTCCGTCAGTAAACATATACCTGTCACCCAGCGCCTAAATACTAGGCTTCAAATTTATATTCAGCTGAACTTGAATACAATACATTGGGCCAAATAATATTTTTGTTGTTATGGTGAACGATAACAATGAGGAAAACATCTAGTAAGGGACGCGGACGTGGACATGGTCGTGGTGGTGTTAGTGGACCCTCTGGTGCTGGGAGAGGACGTGGCCGTTCTGCCACATCCACACGTCCTAGTGTACCAACTACCTCAGGTCCCAGTAGCCGCCAGAATTTACAGCGATATATGGTGGGGCCCAATGCCGTTCTAAGGATGGTAAGGCCTAAGCAGGTACAGGCATTAGTCAATTGGGTGTCCGACAGTGGATCCAGCACGTTCACATTATCTCCCACCCAGTCTTCTGCAGAAAGCGCACAGATGGCGCCTCAAGTTATGCAGCAGTCTCTTATGCTGTTTGAAGACTCCGCTGGCAGGGTTTCCCAAGGGCATCCACCTAGCCCTTCCCCAGCGGTGAAAGACATAGAATGCACCGACGCACAACCACTTATGTTTCCTGATGATGAGGACATGGGAATACCACCTCAGCATGTCTCTGATGATGACGAAACACAGGTGCCAACTGCTGCGTCTTTCTGCAGTGTGCAGACTGAACAGGAGGTCAGGGATCAAGACTGGGTGGAAGACGATGCAGGGGACGATGAGGTCCTAGACCCCACATGGAATGAAGGTCGTGCCACTGACTTTCACAGTTCGGAGGAAGAGGCAGTGGTGAGACCGAGCCAACAGCGTAGCAAAAGAGGGAGCAGTGGGCAAAAGCAGAACACCCGCCGCCAAGAGACTCCGCCTGCTACTGACCGCCGCCATCTTGGACCGAGCACCCCAAAGGCAGCTTCAAGGAGTTCCCTGGCATGGCACTTCTTCAAATAATGTGCTGACGACAAGACCCGAGTGGTTTGCACGCTGTGCCATCAGAGCCTGAAGCGAGGCATTAACGTTCTGAACCTGAGCACAACCTGCATGACCAGGCACCTGCATGCAAAGCATGAACTGCAGTGGAGTAAACACCTTAAAAACAAGGAAGTCGCTCAGGCTCCCCCTGCTACCTCTTCTGCTGCTGCTGCCTCGGCCTCTTCCTCCGCCTCTGAAGGAACGTTGGCACCTGCCGCCCAGCAAACACGGGATGTACCACCAACACCACCACCACCTCCGTCACCAAGCATCTCAACCATGTCACACGGCAGCGTTCAGCTCTCCATCTCACAAACATTTGAGAGAAAGCGTAAATTCCCACCTAGCCACCCTCGATCCCTGGCCCTGAATGCCAGCATTTCTAAACTACTGGCCTATGAAATGCTGTCATTTAGGCTGGTGGACACAGACAGCTTCAAACAGCTCATGTCGCTTGCTGTCCCACAGTATGTTGTTCCTAGCCGGCACTACTTCTCCAAGAGAGCCGTGCATTCCCTGCACAACCAAGTATCCGATAAAATCAAGTGTGCACTGCGCAACGCCATCTGTGGCAAGGTCCACCTAACCACAGATACGTGGACCAGTAAGCACGGCCAGGGACGCTATATCTCCCTAACTGCACACTGGGTAAAAGTAGTGGCAGCTGGGCCCCAGGCGGAGAGCTGTTTGGCGCACGTCCTTCCGCCGCCAGGGATCACAGGGCAACATTCTTTGCCTCCTGTTGCCACCTCCTCCTTCTCGGCTTCCTCCTCCTCTTCTTCCACCTGCTCATCCAGTCAGCCACACACCTTCACCACCAACTTCAGCACAGCCCGGGGTAAACGTCAGCAGGCCATTCTGAAACTCATATGTTTGGGGGACAGGCCCCACACCGCACAGGAGTTGTGGCGGGGTATAGAACAACAGACCGACGAGTGGTTGCTGCCGGTGAACCTCAAGCCCGGCCTGGTGGTGTGTGATAATGGGCGAAATCTCGTTGCAGCTCTGGGACTAGCCGGTTTGACGCACATCCCTTGCTTGGCGCATGTGCTGAATTTGGTGGTGCAGAAGTTCATTCACAACTACCCCGACATGTCAGAGCTGCTGCATAAAGTGCGGGCCGTCTGTTCGCGGTTCCGGCGTTCACATCCTGCCGCTGCTCGCCTGTCTGCGCTACAGCGTAACTTCGGCCTTCCCGCTCACCGCCTCATATGCGACGTGCCCACCAGGTGGAACTCCACCTTGCACATGCTGGACAGACTGTGCGAGCAGCAGCAGGCCATAGTGAAGTTTCAGCTGCAGCACGCACGGGTCAGTCGCACTACGGAACAGCACCACTTCACCACCAATGACTGGGCCTCCATGCGAGACCTGTGTGCCCTGTTGCGCTGTTTCGAGTACTCCACCAACATGGCCAGTGGCGATGACGCCATTATCAGCGTTACAATACCACTTCTATGTCTCCTTGAGAAAACACTTAGGGCGATGATGCAAGAGGAGGTGGCCCAGGAGGAGGAGGAGGAGGAGGAGGAGGAAGAGGGGTCATTTTTAGCACTTTCAGGCCAGTCTCTTCGAAGTGACTCAGAGGGAGGTTTTTTGCAACAGCAGAGGCCAGGTACAAATGTGGCCAGCCAGGGCCCACTACTGGAGGACGAGGATGAGGAGGAGGTGGAGGAGGATGAGGATGAAGCATGGTCACAGCGAGGTGGCACCCAACGCAGCTCGGGCCCATCACTGGTGCGTGGCTGGGGGGAAAGGCAGGACGATGACGATACGCCTCCCACAGAGGACAGCTTGTCCTTACCCCTGGGCAGCCTGGCACACATGAGCGACTACATGCTGCAGTGCCTGCGCAACGACAGCAGAGTTGCCCACATTTTAACCTGTGCGGACTACTGGGTTGCCACCCTGCTGGATCCACGCTACAAAGACAATGTGCCCACCTTACTTCCTGCACTGGAGCATGATAGGAAGATGCGCGAGTACAAGCGCACGTTGGTAGACGCGCTACTTAGAGCATTCCCAAATGTCACAGGGGAACAAATGGAAGCCCAAGGCCAAGGCAGAGGAGGAGCAAGAGGTCGCCAAGGCAGCTGTGTCACGGCCAGCTCCTCTGAGGGCAGGGTTAGCATGGCAGAGATGTGGAAAACTTTTGTCAACACGCCACAGCTAACTGCACCACCACCTAATACGCAACGTGTTAGCAGGAGGCAACATTTCACTAACATATTGCAACAGTACGTGTGCACGCCCCTCCACGTACTGACTGATGGTTCGGCCCCATTCAACTTCTGGGTCTCAAAATTGTCCACGTGGCCAGAGCTAGCCTTTTATGCCTTGGAGGTGCTGGCCTGCCCGGCGGCCAGCGTTTTGTCTGAACGTGTATTCAGCACGGCAGGGGGCGTCATTACAGACAAACGCAGCCGCCTGTCTACAGCCAATGTGGACAAGCTGACGTTCATAAAAATGAACCAGGCATGGATCCCACAGGACCTGTCCGTCCCTTATCCAGATTAGACATTAACTACCTCCCCTTAACCATATATTATTGTACTCCAGGGCACTTCCTCATTCAATCCTATTTTTATTTTCATTTTACCATTATATTGCGTGGCTACCCAAAGTTGAATGAACCTCTCCTCTGTCTGGGTGCCGGGGCCTAAATATATGCCAATGGACTGTTCCAATGTTGGGTCACGTGAAGCCTGATTCTCTGCTATGACATGCAGACTAATTCTCTGCTGACATGAAGCCAGATCCTCTGTTACGGGACCTCTCTCCTCTGCCTGGGTGCTGGGCCTAAATTTATGAAAATGGACTGTTGCATTGGTGGCTGACGTGAAGCCTGATTCTCTGCTATGATATGAAAACTGATTCTCTGATGACATGAAGCCAGATTGTCTGTTACGGGACCTCTCTCCTCTGCCTGGGTGCTGGGCCTAAATATCTGACAATGGACTGTTGCATTGGTGGCTGACGTGAAGCCTGATTCTCTGCTATGACATGAAGACTGATTCTCTGCTGACATGAAGCCAGATTGTCTGTTACGGGACCTCTCTCCCCTGCCTGGGTGCTGGGCCTAAATTTATGAAAATGGACTGTTGCAGTGGTGGCTGACGTGAAGCCTGATTCTCTGCTATGATATGAAGACTGATTCTCTGCTGACATGAAGCCAGATTGTCTGTTACGGGACCTCTCTCCTTTGTCTGGGTGCTGGGCCTAAATTTATTTAAATTGACTGTTGCAGTGGTGGGTGACGTTAAGCCTGATTCTCTGCTATGACATGAAGACTGATTCTCTGCTGACATGAAGCCAGATTGTCTGTTACGGGACCTCTCTCCTCTGCCTGGGTGCTTGGCCTAAATATCTGACAATGGACTGTTGCATTGGTGGCTGACGTGAAGCCTGATTCTCTGCTATGATATGAAGACTGATTCTCTGCTGACATGAAGCCAGATTGTCTGTTACGGGACCTCTCTCCCCTGCCTGGGTGCTGGGCCTAAATTTATGAAAATGGACTGTTGCAGTGGTGGGTGACGTGAAGCCTGATTCTCTGCTATGATATGAAGACTGATTCTCTGCTGACATGAAGCCAGATTGTCTGTTACGGGACCTCTCTCCTCTGTCTGGGTGCTGGGCCTAAATTTATGAAAATGGACTGTTGCAGTGGTGGGTGACATGAAGCCTGATTCTCTGCTATGACATGAAGACTGATTCTCTGCTGACATGAAGCCAGATTGTCTGTTACGGGACCTCTCTCCTCTGCCTGGGTGCTGGGCCTAAATATCTGACAATGGACTGTTGCATTGGTGGCTGACGTGAAACCTGATTCTCTGCTATGATATGAAGACTGATTCTCTGCTGACATGAAGCCAGATTGTCTGTTACGGGACCTCTCTCCTCTGCCTGGGTGCTGGGCCTAAATTTATGAAAATGGACTGTTGCAGTGGTGGGTGACGTGAATCCTGATTCTCTGCTATGATATGAAGACTGATTCTCTGCTGACATGAAGCCAGATTGTCTGTTACGGGACCTCTCTCCTCTGCCTGGGTACTGAGCCTAAATTTATGAAAATGGACTGTTGCAGTGGTGGGTGACGTGAAGCCTGATTCTCTGCTATGACATGAAGACTGATTCTCTGCTGACATGAAGCCAGATTCTCTGTTATGGGACCTCTCTCCTCTGCCTGGGTGCTGGGCCTAAATATCTGACAATGGACTGTTGCATTGGTGGCTGACGTGAAGCCTGATTCTCTGCTATGACATGAAGACTGATTCTCTGCTGACATGAAGCCAGATTCTCTGTTACGGGACCTCTCTCCTCTGCCTGGGTGCCGGGGCCTAAATATCTGAGAATGGACTGTTCCAGTGGTGGGTGACGTGAAGCCAGATTCTCTGCTATGGGACCTCTCTCCAATTGATTTTGGTTAATTTTTATTTATTTAATTTTTATTTTAATTCATTTCCCTATCCACATTTGTTTGCAGGGGATTTACCTACATGTTGCTGCCTTTTGCAGCCCTCTAGCCCTTTCCTGGGCTGTTTTACAGCCTTTTTAGTGCCGAAAAGTTTGGTTCCCCATTGACTTCAATGGGGTTCGGGTTCGGGACGAAGTTTGGATCGGGTTCGGATCCCGAACCCGAACATTTTCGGGAAGTTCGGCCGAACTTCTCGAACCCGAACATCCAGGTGTCCGCTCAACTCTAGTCATTAGTATCTGATTGGTGGGGTCTGACACCCAGGATCAGCAGATTGAGTAGGTTCCTGTGAGCGCTGCGGCCTTATCTCAGCTTACCAAGCACAGGGACATACATTGTACTGCAGCTTAACCCTATTCACGTCAATGAGACTGAGCTGTGTCTAGGCAATGCGAAGATGAACATGACATCATATGGAACCATCATCTAGGAAAATCTGTGAGAAGGCCGTGGCGCTACAGCGAGCAGCAATGCCATCTCAAATAACTGATCAGTGGTGGTTCCGGGTATTAAGAGGATAGGTCATCAGTAGTGTTGAGCGAACTTGTGTTTCAGTTTCGGCGTACAAGGTTTGGGTTATCTAAGAATTCCGTTATGTTGGTAATGGAATCCATAACTGAATTCTTAGATAACCTGAACCTTGTACGCCAAACTTGAAACATAAGTTCACTCATGCCTATTTATCAGTAAAAAAAATTGGGAAAATCCCTTTAATCTGTTTTTGAGATACTGGCATCTTTCTACTTAGTTACAGAAGCTATTTTTGCAAAAATTGACAAGAGGGACGGAAAAAAAAAATTGCTGAACCCGGACATATCCCTTTTCATGCTCTGATGCTCTCCTTTGGCCTGTGCTGAATAGCGCAAGGCAAAGGCTTTTTGGGGGGATCCGGTGACGTACTGGGCTCTCCATAGGTAAAGCTATGCAGAGGCTTTCTCCTAGCAGTCTTGCCAGTGATGTCACCAGCACTAATGGGCGGGCTTCAGTGCGTCCCTAGTCTGTAAAAGACTAGGGTAGCGTTAAAGCCCGCCCATCAGTGTCGGTAATGTCATTCTTGAACTGACAGTAAGTGTTTTCCGAGAACTAGCTTTATTATCATTGCATCCCAGGTCTGAAAAAGTGTCACGGCTTACTTAAAAGAGTCATGATAATTAATGCCCTCGTGCTGTCCCCGCTCACCTGCTGATGACTGGCAGTTATCTCCTTAGTTTTCTCCCGAGAAGAGAACTGCCAATCATCAGCAGGTGGGTGGGGAAAGCAGGAGCTCATGAATAACCATGACTCTTCTCAGGCCACCGTGACCCTTTTCCAGGCTGCGATGCTTATAATGCTGGTTCTCAGCACTCACTTTTAGTTCATGAGAGACACACCGCTAAAATCAGCTCCTCTTTCACTATTTCATGCTGCTCCAGGGAGCATAAGGTTGCTAAAAGGTTCCCTTTAAAGGGATTGCCCAATAGCAACACAATACTTGTTCAGTGGTTGAAATGGGATAAATGAGATTTCTTTTAAGAATTTTAAGCCATTATGGATTATTTATGTACAATAAAACTGTATAACCTACAATGAGCATAGCTATAGATCTATTATCCTGTGTGTCTTCCTTCATTTATTACAGAGTGGATGTTCCATATAAAAGCTCAGATTTGAACATTGGCAGCGAAGGTGTGGATATAGTGTTTTCCAGTAGTGACATAAAAGTGAGGTGGAACACACTGGATTCTTTCCAGGTAACAATAAAATGCTATTTTATGAGTAATCTATAATATCTGTAATTCACTCATTGATCCATTTTTATCTGTTTTATTGCTTTTGTTCAAAGGGATACTGATAAATCCATCTGTGATTTTAGCACAAAATGTTGCAATCTAAGTGAAAATCTGGCTAAAAATTTTCTAGGCATCGCAAAGGGTGAAATAGATCAGCAGTGAAAATGTAAACATTAATGAGCTTGTTCTAGATATAAGAGCATTTTTCTGCTAAATGAGCACTGGGTTTTGAAAACCCCAGCAAAGTGAATTGTATTATATATTGCTGTAGATTTGCGGTACAGAATCCACAGCAATTCCACAACTTGTGGACCCAGCCTAATGGGTCTAAAGAGATAATGAGTTAGGTCATATTCTCCTTCATAAGGGTTATTGAAACAAAATAACTAGGCATAAGTTTAATACATTTCCAACACTTTCTTCTATAGTATAAGAATAATGCAGAGGCATTGTTGCTCAATTACAGTTTTTTTTTTCAAATATGAATGTTCAACGATAGATAATCCATTCAAATTGTTATCTGCCTTGTTGGATTTGTTTGGCTATCTATAGGCCTTAACCACAACCCCCCTAGCTGAAACACCCCTAATGACCAGGCCACTTTTTACACTTCTGCACTACACTACTTTCACCGTTTATTGCTCGGTCATGCAACTTACCACCCAAATAAATTTTACCTCCTTTTCTTCTCACTAATAGAGCTTTCATATGGTGGTATTTCATTGCTGCTGACATTTTTACTTTTTTTGTTATTAATCGAAATGTAAAGATTTTTTTGCAAAAAAAGACATTTTTCACTTTCAGTTGTAATTTTTTTTTTAAAAAACGACATCCATATATAAATTTTTCTCTAAATTTATTGTTCTACATGTCTTTGATAAAAAAAATGGTTTGGGTAAAAGTTATAGCGTTTACAAACTATGGTACAAAAATGTGAATTTCCGCTTTTTGAAGCAGCTCTGAATTTTTGAGCACCTGTCATGTTTCCTGAGGTTCTACAATGGCCAGACAGTACAAACACCCCACAAATGACCCCATTTTGGAAAGTAGACACCCTAAGGTATTCGCTGATGGGCATAGTGAATTCATAGAACTTTTTATTTTTTGTCACAAGTTAGCGGAAAATGATTTATTTATTTTATTTTTCTTACAAAGTCTCATATTCCACTAACTTGTGACAAAAAATAAAAACTTCCATGAACTCACTATGCCCATCACGAAATACCTTGGGGTGTCTTCTTTCCAAAATGGGGTCACTTGTGGGGTAGTTATACTGCCCTGGCATTTTAGGGGCCCAAATGTGTGCAAAGTAGTTTGAAATCAAAATCTGTAAAAAATGACCGGTGAAATCCGAAAGGTGCTCTTTGGAATGTGTGCCCCTTTGCCCACCTAGGCTGCAAAAAAGTGTCACACATCTGGTATTGCCGTACTCAGGAGAAGTTGTGGAATGTGTTTTGGGGTGTCATTTTACATATACCCATGCTGGGTGAGAGAAATATCTTGGTAAAAGACAACTTTTCCCATTTTTTTATACAAAGTTGGCATTTGACCAGGATATTTCTCTCACCCAGCATGGGTATATATAAAATGACACCCCAAAACACATTGCCCAACTCCTCCTGAGTACGGCGATACCCGATGTGTGACACTTTTTTGCAGCCTAGGTGGGCAAAGGGGCCTACATTCCAAAGAGCACCTTTAGGATTTCACCGGCCATTTTTTACAGATTTTGATTTCAAACTACTTCGCACACATTTGGGCCCCTAAATTGCCAGGGCAGTATAACTACCCCACAAGTGACCCCATTTTGGAAAGAAGACACCCCAAGGTATTCCGTAAGGGGCATGGCGAGTTCCTAGAATTTTTTATTTTTTGTCACAAGTTAGTGGAATATGAGACTTAGTAAGAAAATTATTTTTTTTTTAAATCATCATTTTCCGCTAACTTGTGACAAAAAATTTAAAATTCTAGGAACTCGCCATGCCCTTCACGGAATACCTTGGGGTGTCTTCTTTCCAAAATGGGGTCACTTGTGGGGTAGTTATACTGCCCTGGCATTCTAGGGGCCCTAATGTGTGGTAAGTAGTTTGAAATCAAAATGTGTAAAAAATGACCTGTGAAATCCTAAAGGTGCTATTTGAAATGTGGGCCCCTTTGCCCACCTAGACTGCAAAAAAGTGTCACACATCTGGTATCGCCGTACTCAGGAGAAGTTGGGCAATGTGTTTTGGGGTGTCATTTTACATATACCCATGCTGGGTGAGAGAAATATCTTGGCAAAAGACAACTTTTCCCATTTTTTTTTATACAAAGTTGGCATTTGTATATTTATCTCACCCAGCATGGGTATATGTAAAATGGCACCCCAAAACACATTCCCCAACTTCTCCTGTGTACAGCGATACCACATGTGTGACACTTTTTTGCAGCCTAGATGCGCAAAGCGGCCCAAATTCCTTTTAGGAGGGCATTTTTAGACATTTGGATCCCAGACTTCTTCTCACGCTTTCGGGCCCCTAAAATGCCAGGGCAGTATAAATACCCCACATGTGACCCCATTTTGGAAAGAAGACACCACAAGGTATTCAATGAGGGGCATGGCGAGTTCATAGAATTTTTTTTTTTGGGGCACAAGTTAGCGGAATTTTTTTTTATTTTTTATTTTCTCACAAAGTCTCCCATTCCACTAACTTGGGACAAAAATTTCAATCTTTTATGGACTCAATATGCCCCTCACGGAATACCTTGGGGTGTCTTCATTCTGAAATGGGGTCACATGTGGGGTATTTATACTGCCTGGCATTTTAGGGGCCCTAAAGCGTGAGAAGTCTGTAATATAAATGTCTAAAAAATTTTACGCATTTGGATTCCGTGAGGAGTATGGTGAGTTCATGTGAGATTTAATTTTTTGACACAAGTTAGTGGAATATGAGACTTTGCAAGAAAAAATTAAATAAAATAATTTCCGCTAACTTGGGCCCAAAAAATGTCTGAATGGAGCCTTACAGGGGGGTGATCAATGACAGGGGGGTGATCAGGGAGTCTATATGGGTGATCACCCCCCTGTCATTGATCACCCCCCTGTAAGGCTCCATTCAGATGTCCGTATGTGTTTTGCGGATCCGATCCATGTATCCGTGGATCCGTAAAAATCATACGGACGTCTGAATGGAGCCTTACAGGGTGGTGATCAATGACAGGGGGGTGATCAATGACAGGGGGGTGATCAGGGAGTCTATATGGGTGATCACCCCCCTGTCATTGATCACCCCCCTGTAAGGCTCCATTCAGACGTCCATATGTGTTTTGCGGATCCGATCCATGTATCCGTGGATCCGTAAAAAAACATATGGACGTCTGAATGGAGCCTTACAGCATGGTGATCAATGACAGGGAGGTGATCAATGACAGGGGGGTGATCAGGGAGTCTATATAGGTGATCACCCCTCTGTCATTGATCACCCCCCTGTAAGGCTCCATTCAGACGTCCGTATGTACTTTGCGGATCCGATCCATGTATCCGTGGATCCGTAAAAATCATACGGACGTCTGAATGGAGCCTTACAGGGGGGTGATCAATGACAGGGGGGTGATCAATGCCCGGGGGGTGATCAGGGAGTCTATATGGGGTGATCAGGGGTTAATATGGGGTTAATAAGTGACAGGGGGGGTGTAGTGTAGTGGTGTTTGGTGCTACTTATTACTGAGCTGCCTGTGTCCTCTGGTGGTCGATCCAAGCAAAAGGGACCACCAGAGGACCAGGTAGCAGGTATATTAGACGCTGTTATCAAAACAGCGTCTAATATACCTGTTAGGGGTTAAAAAAATCGCATCTCCAGCCTGCCAGTGAACGATCGCCGCTGGCAGGCTGGAGATCCACTCGCTTACCTTCCGATCCTGTAAACGCGCCTGTGTGCGCGCGTTCACAGGAAATCTTGCGTCTCGTGAGATGACGCATGGATGCGTCCAGGAGGAATCAATCGACCGCCTCCCGGACGCATCCGTGCGTTACATGGTCCGGAGGCGGTTAAAGGGGTTTTCTTGTAATATTGATTTTTAAGCAAGTTCCTTGAAATAGATTTATAGTTACCCCTCCGGTCCTCCTAGCTGCTTTGGTAGTGTTGAGCGAAGTGGACTTTGATAAAAAATGTAGGCAGCATTCGATTCGCCGCAAAGACGAATTTCCTTGTGCTTCATGGTAAAAAATAAATTTTCCCTGAAATGGTGGTAAAAAAACATACTCACCTCATCCATTTGAGCGTGAAGAAGCAAAAGCGGCCATCTTGATGGAAGATCCCACATGAAGTCTTTGCGCAAGATTTCACAAGTTGGCCGCGGCGCCCTCTTCTCACTGAAATGCATAAGTTGAGTATTAGTTATCATTTCTTTACCAATTATACCGTAAAATCCGTAATCAGCAAAGAACACAACATCTAAGGGGTTCAATAACGCGGAACGGTGCAATTGTGGCTCCTACTCAAGACAAAATTTGCTTTGTGATAAAGTAATTTGCCATGAAGCTAATTTATTTGTGAAATTCAGAGATGCAGCCGAATCAAATTTTTTAAAAGTTCCCTCATCTCTATGTTTCTGCCTTCTTCATGTTGCGGTCCCCACGCTGTTTACATCCGGAATTGTATGGCCAAACTAAAAGTGACAGGTAGATACGTCCCCTTGCCCCACCCATAACCCCACCCATTCCGCCCACAACCCCGCCCAGTTCATCCCAAAGTGCCGCCCATCGCAGCCCCAAACCACATCTAAATACCGCCCATTCGACGCCCCTTAGTCTGTTAGATCTGATATTGTGTCAGTAAGTCAATTAAGTTTTAATATCTTTAAAAATAAAATGATATTAAGCTTGTATTTGTATTTGTGTCACGAGGGCTTCAAGAGCCACGTCTGACTCCGTTATACCCAGGGTCAGGAAGTCGCAGCGGGTGGCTGCGTGCTCTTTGTCGAAAGATAGCGCTGTTACTTAATGTTAGCTTTCTGTGTTTGCCTTGCAATCCTTTTTGTCTCACTCAGAGATCCATAGCTTCTTCTCCTCAGCTGTTTCTTGTCCGGCACTCCCAACCTCCTTATATTCCACTCTCCCACTTCTCTAATTGCCAGATATAGAGCTTCCTGCCTGGACATCTATACTGACCCACTGGACCTGAGTTGCTGTTATCCCTGGTTCTCGTACCAGAGCATTACCCTCCGGATCCCTGTTAGTTGTTTGTTGTCGCCCACCTGGGACTATATGTTTTGTCAGAATTGTCTGTCCTCTCCCTAGTGTTTCCCTTTAGTGTTAGTGGTGCGGACTCGTGTTTACCCACCGCCCTATTCACTACGTAGGGCTCATCTTAGGTAAAGCTAGGGTTTAGGCACGTGATCGGCGTACGGGTGAGAAACCCGTCTAGGGATGTGGGACGTCAGGGCAGTCAGGTGCCAGCCTCAAAGTGAGTTAGGGGTCACCATCTTTTCCCTCTCCCTTGGACAGAGCCTTCCTTTTTCCTCCCTTTGCGTCACGTATGTGATCGACACGCCGGTCGTGATAATTTGTCTTATATTGGCATACTAAGCTAATATAAATATTGACAATGGCTAATTGATCCGTCTATCTTCCTAAAGCTAAAAAAGCTTTGATGATGTCACCACAGGTCCTGGAAGGTAACTGGTGCAGTCCCTTTGTTAGAGCCTACAGGACCTGTGATGTTGGAAATTTGCTTTAACTATATACAAGTGTGTTTAATAAAATCAAAGGCGTACGTGATTTAAGCAAAATATTTGATCAAAGCACAAATATATATCATTTATAAATATTAACAATAGCTAATTGCGGCACCCAACTTTCACAGGTGCCGATGACCCCTGGGTGCCGATAACACGTTGAAGCCATAATAGTCCTTATTTTTTGCCCACAGAGTCCATTTTGTGAAATACGGCACCCATTTTACAAAGCGCACAACTTTCCCGGGTGCCGATAACACGTTGAAGCTATATTCGTCCATTTTGTGAAATATGGCGCCCATTTTGCGAAGCATGTCAGGGTATGTTCGGACATGATGAAGGCATGTTCGGACATGTCCTAAGACACTGTTTAAGAGTCGCAAAATCATTTTGTCTCATTAGGAAATTTGCTTCGTTATAAAATTATGTTTAATAAAAATCAAAGGCATACGTGATTTAAGCAAAATATCTTTATTTATGACTAGGGTTGAGTGAACCCGAACTGTAAAGTTTAGGTTTGCACCGAACTTTAGAATTTTTGGACCCAGGAATCGAACCCGAACATTTCAGTAAAAGTTTGGGTTCGCGGTGCTGCTGGTGGAGCTCCTGTTGCAGGGAGAGGACATGGTCGATCTGTGCCAGCTACAGGCACAAGTGAAACACCTTCTTAAGGTTCAATTAGGCGACAGAACCTTCAGCGGTATTTGGTCGGGCCTAATACGGCTCTACGAATGGTGAGGCCAGAACAAGTACAGGCGATAGTAGATTGGGTTGGTGACAGTGCCTCCAGTTCCTTCACATTGTCTCCCACTCAGTCTCATTCTGAAAGACCACAGTTGGCACCTGCAGCCGATGTCCATCAGTCTATCACCTCACCCCCAAATCAGCCAAACAGTCTGAGCCCCAAGTCATGCAGCAGTCTCTTCTGCTTTTTGATGACTCTGTTAGCAGAGTTTCCCAGGGCCATCCACCTAGCCCTGCCCCAGAAGTGGAAGAGATTGAGTGCACCGATGCCCAACCACTTATCTTTTAAGATGAGTACATGGGAGGACCATCGCAGCACGTCTCGGATGATGATGAAACACAGTTGCCAACTGCTGTGGCTTTCGAAAATGTGCAGACTGACAAGGAGGGCAGGTGTGAAGACTGGGTGGAAGATGATGTAGAGGGCGATGAGGTCCTCGACCCCACATGGAATCAAGGTCATGCGAGTGACCTGTGTAGTTCAGAGGAAGAGGTCACACAGAGCCACCAGCACAGCAGTTGAGGGAGCAGGGTACAAAAGCGGAGCGGCCGTCCTCTAGACAGTACACCTGCTACTGCCCACCGCAGCAAGGGACCGAGCACACCAAATCCAGCTCCAAGGAGTTCCCTGGCATGGCTGTTCTTCAGACAATGTGCTGACGACAAGACACGAGTGGCTTGCACGCTGTGCAATCAGAGCCTGAAGCGAGGCATGAGCGTTCTGAACCTGAGCACAACCTGCATGACCAGGCATTTAAGTGCAAAGCACGAGCTGCAGTGGAGTAGACACCTCAAAAACCAAGAAAGGTCTCTGGCTCCTCCTGCTTCCTCTTCTGCTGCAGTCTCGGCCTCTTTATCCACCTCTGGAGTGACAGTGCCATCTGCCACCTCGCAAACAGAGGATCTGCCATCTGGGTCACCAAGCATCTCCACAATGTCCCACGGAAGTGTTCAGGAAGATGAAGTACCCCCTACCCACCCGCGATCCCTGGCCCTGAATGCCAGCATTTCAAAATTACTGGCCTTTGAAATGCTGTCATTCCATCTGGTAGAAACAGAGAGTTTTAAAAGCCTTATGGCGGTGGCTGTCCCACAGTACGTCGTGCCCAGCCGCCACTACTTTTCCAGGCATGCCGTCCCTTCCCTGCACAACCAAGTGGGGGACAAAATCAGTGCGCAAAAATATCTGTGGCAAGGTGCACCTCATTACGGATACGTGGACCAGTAAGCACGGTCAGGGACGTTATACCTCCATAACAGCACACTGGGTAAATGCAGTGGCGGCTGGGCCTAAGGCAGATAGCAGTTTGGAGCATGTTCTTATACCACCGACGATTGCAGGGCGCTTTAGTTTGCCTCCTGTTGCTTCCTCCACTTTCTCCGCTTCCTCATCCGGTCAGCGTAACACCATCACCACCAACTTAAGCACAGCCAGGGGTAAACGACAGCAGGCAGTTTTAAAACTTATCTGTTTGGGGACAAACCCCACACCGCGCAGGACCTGTGGACAGGCCTTGAACAACAGACCGATGAGTGGTTGGTGCCAGTGAGCCTCAAGCCCGGCCTGGTGGTGTGCTATAATGGGCGAAATCTCGTAGCAGCTCTGGAACTAGCTGGTTTGATGCACATTCCTTGCCTGGCGCATGTGCTCAATTTGGTGGTGCAGATTGCTTAAAAATTAACCTGATATGTCAGAGCTGCTGTATGAAGTGCGGGCCGTCTGTGCATGCTTTCGGCGTTCTCACCCTGCTGCTGCTTGCCTGTCAGCGCTGCAGAGTAACTTTGACCTTCCCGCTCACCGCCTCACGTGGGATGTGCCCACAAGGTGGAACTCCACCTTGCACATGCTGGCCAGACTGTGCGAGCAGCAGCAGGCGATAGTGGAGTTTCAGCTGCAGCATGCACGAGTGAGTCGCTCTGCAGAACAGCACCACTTCACCACCATTGACTAGGCCTCCATGCGAGACCTGTGTTCCTTGTTGCGCTGTTTCGAGTACTCCACCTACATGGCCAGTGCCGATAACGCCGTTCTCAGCATTACTATCCCACTTCTATGCCTCCTTGAAAAATCGCTGCTGGCAATGATGGAAGAGGATGTGGTACATGAGGAGGAGGAGAAAGAGGAATCATTTCATAGGGTTTCCGGCCAGTCATTCACAAGTGGCTCCGAGAGTGGGTTCCTGCACCCACAAACGCCAGGTACACAATTCTCCAGCCAGGGCACAGTTCTGGAGGATGATGAGGTGGAGGATGAGGAGGAGATGGAGGAGGAGGAACCATGTACACTGCAGAGTGGCACCCAGACCAGCTCATGGCCATCACTGGTGCATGGCTGGGGGGAAGCAGAGAACACAGACGATACACCTCCCACAGGACAGCTTTTCGTTGTCTCTGGCCAGCCTGGCACACATGAGCGATTACATGCTGCAGTGTTTCTGAAATGACCGCCAAGTTGCCCACATTCTAACTTGTGCTGATTACTGGGTGGCCACGCTGCTGGATCCCCATTATATGGACAACGTACCGTCCTTAATTCCCTCACTGGAGAGTGATCGTAAGATGCGCGAGTACAAGCGCACACTGGTAGACGCGCTGCTGGTGGCATTCCCACCTGACAGCAGGGGCACAGTGAAAGCACAAGGCGAAGGCAGCGGAGGAGGTCGCCAATGCAGCTGGGGCACCACCAGCACCTCAGAAGATAGGGTTAGCATGGCCAAAATGTGGAAAAGCTTTGTCAACACGCCACAACAACCAGCAACTTCAGCTGATATGGAACGTCTTAGCAGGAGTCAGCCTTTCACCAACATGGTGTAGCAGTATGTGTGCATACGCCTACACGTACTAAATGACGAGTTTGCCCCCTTCAACTTCTGGGTCTCCAAATTGAGCACATTGCCTGAGCTTGCCCTTTACGCCTTGGAGGTGCTGGCCTGCCCTGCAGCCAGTGTATTATCTGAATGTGTGTTTAGCACGGCAGGGGGCGTCATTAAAATGAACCAGGCATGATCCCTCTGGACTTATCTGTACCTTGTGCAGAATAGACACGTATACCGGCACTAACCAGCCATTGTTATACTGCAGCGATATTGTTCATTCTTGTATTTTGGATATTTCACACTCTTTTAGAGTGTACCCTAATTTAAAAAAAATTAAATTAACACCAAAAACCTGTGTTGGCTACCTCGCCCTCCTCCACCGCCGCTTCCACCTACACCGCTGCGTCCACCGCCTCCTCAAACTCCTACTCCATATGGAACTCCACCTCATAAATCTAATTTTTTTTTGTATGTATTTTATTTTATATCATTTCACTACTTTGTCATTTAAATTTTCGGGGTGAAATTCACCAATTTTTGTGTCTATAGTACCACTGTTATACCTAGTAGGCCAGTTAAAAAAAAAATTATTGTCATTTTCATTTTCAGGTGAAATTCGCTAATTTTTGGGTGTATAGTCCACTGCTATACCTAGTATGCCGGTTAAAAAAAAAAAAATAATTGTCATTTACATTTTCAGGAGAAATTCACCAATTTTGGTGTGTTTAGTACCACTGCAATACCTAGTAGACCGGTTAAAATAAATAAATAAAAAGTCAGTTACATTTTCCGGTGAAAGTCACCAATTTTTGGGTGTGATGTACCACTGCTATACCTAGTAGACAGGTTTAAAAAAAAAAATTGTCAGTTACATTTTTTGTTGAAATTTACCAATTTTTTTCACCCTCCTCTACCTAGTTGACAGCTTAATAAATTTCAATAATTTTTCTGTTACATTCTTGGGTTGACATTATACAATTTTAGACGTGAATAAACACCTGCTATGCATAGGTGACAGGGAATAAAATGTAATATATTATTCAGTAATTAATGCGCGCCACATCTTTTCATTCAATGCTTAAACTTTGAAAAGTTGTTACACTTTTACGCTTTAATAATTTCTCCCATATTTTAACTCTATAATTTTACATTTGAAAAAATGAATCCTCACTTGGATGTGGTCTCTCTTTCTCACTCGCTCTCTCTGGCCTGGAACCCTGATTCCCCGCCACCCATGATCACCGTGGTAGGCGCATAAAAGAACACCGAAAGTTGATAGAGCAGATATCAAATTGGATCGTGAACATCACGGAGACGTGCAACATGGTGGGGCAGTATATGTGCACACGCCTACACAAACTAACTGACAGGGGTCAGCCCCTGCAACTTCTGGGTCTCCAAATTGGGCACATGGCCTGAGCTTGCCCTTTACCCCTTGGAGGTGCTGGCCTACCCTGCAGCCAGTGTATTGTCTAAACGTGTGTTTAGCATGACTGGAGGGGGTTATCACAGGTTATATTTCCCAATGTACCCTAATTAATGTACCCTAATAATAAAAAAAAAATTTAAACCAAAAAGAAGTGTAGGCTACCTCGTCCTCCTCCACCGCCACTTCCACCTACACCGCCACATCCACCTACACCGCCACATCCACCGCCTCCTCAACCTCCTACTCCATATGGACCTCGTCCTCCTAGATCAAGATTATATTTTTTATTTTTACCAATTTTATGTTATTTAAAGTCATTTCCCTATCCACATTTGTTTCCAGAGCACTTGTCATGCTCTTAACCACATTTTGATGCCGTTTGCAGCCCTCCAGCCCTTTCCATAACATTTTTACAGCCATTTTAGTGCTCAAAAGCTCGGGTGCCCATTGACTTCATTTGGGTTCGGGGTCAAGTTCGGGTCAAGTTCGGGTCCCACACTCAAACTTTTTTCTGAAGTTCGGCCGAACACGTCGAACCCGAACATCCAGGTGTCCGCTCAACTCTACTCTGAACCTAAGCCATTCCAATATTTATATGTGGACATTACATTAAGTGCACAGATTTGTCCACCACAAGAACGTCTATCTGTGAAATTATATGAATGGCCGAACTTGAGCCATTCCCACATGTATATATATATATATACAGTCATGTGAAAAAATTAGGACACCCTTTGAAAGCATGTGGTTTTTTGTAACATTTTTAATAAAAGGTTATTTCATCTCCGTTTCAACAATACAGAGAGATTAAAGTAATCCGACTAAACAAAGAAAACTGAAGAAAAGTCTTTTCAAGATCTTCTGTAAATGTCATTCTACAAAAATGCCTATTCTAACTGAGGAAAAAGATAGGACACCCTTGCCCCTAATAGCGAGTGTTACCTCCTTTGGCTGAAATAACTGCAGTGAGACGGTTCTTGTAGCCATCTACCAGTCTTCGACATCGGTCTGAGGAAATTTTACCCCACTCCTCAATGCAGAACTTTTTCAGCTGTGAGATGTTTGAGGGGTTTCTTGCACGTACAGCCCTTTTCAAGTCACCCCACAGCATCTCAATGGGATTCAAATCTGGACTTTGACTTGGCCATTCCAGGACTCTCCATTTCTTCTTTATCAGCCAATCTTTGGTTGATTTACTAGTATGTTTTGGGTCATTGTCATGTTGCATGGTCCAGTTCCGCTTCAGCTTTAATTTTCTAACTGATGGTCTCACATGTTCTTCAAGCACCTTCTGATACACAGTAGAATTCATCGTGGATTCTATGATGGTGAGCTGACCAGGTCCTGCTGCAGCAAAGCAGCCCCAAACCATGACACTTCCACCTCCATGCTTCACAGTTGGTATGAGGTTCTTTTCTTGGAATGCTGTGTTTGGTTTACGCCAAACATGTCCTCTGCTGTTGTGTCCAAATAATTCAATTTTGGACTCATCTGTCCAAAGAACATTATTCCAGAAGTCCTGGTCTTTGTCAACTTTATCTCTGGCAAATGTCAGTCTGGCCTCGATGTTTCTCTTGGAAAGCAAAGGTTTCCTCCTTGCACACCTCCCATGCAAGTTAAACTTGTACAGTCTCTTTCTGATTGTAGAGGCATGTACTTCTACATCAACAGTAGCCAGAGCCTGCTGTAGTTCTCGAGATGACACTTTAGGGTTTTTGGAGACCTCTTTTAGCATCTTGCGGTCTGCTCTTGGGGTGAACTTGCTGGGGCGACCAGTCCTGGGCATGTTGGCAGTTGTTTTGAAAGCCCTCCACTTGTAGACTATCTTCCGGACAGTGGAATGGCTGATTTCAAAATCTTTTTAAATCCCTTCCCAGACTCATAGGCTGCTACAATCTTTTTTCTGAAGTCCTCTGACAGCTCTTTTGCTCTCACCATGGTGCTCACTCTCACTTCAACAGTCAGGAGCACACCAAACTAAATGTCTGAGGTTTAAATAGGGCAAGCCTCATTCAACATGCAGAGTAACGATCTACTAATTATGTGCACCTGGTGTGATATACCTGTGTGAGATCTGAGCCAATTTAAGAGGGAATACATGTGAGGGTGTCCTATCTTTTTCCTCAGTTAGAATAGGCATTTTTGTAGAATGACATTTACAGAAGATCTTGAAAAGACTTTTCTTCAGTTTTCTTTGTTTAGTTGGATTACTTTAATCTCTCTGTATTGTTGAAACGGAGATGAAATAACCTTTTATTAAAAATGTTACAAAAAACCACATGCTTTCAAAGGGTGTCCTAATTTTTTCACATGACGGTATATATATATACCGTAGATATGCGCATTATACAAACCGGATTCCAAAAAAGTTGGGACACTATACAAATCGTGAATAAAAACTGAATGCAATGATGTGGAGGTGCCAACTTCTAATATTTTATTCAGAATAGAACATAAACAAAAGTTTAAACTGAGAAAATGTACCATTTTAAGGGAAAAATATGTTGAATCAGAATTTCATGGTGTCAACAAATCTACAAAAAGTTGGGACAAGGCCATTTTCACCACTGTGTGGCATCTCCCCTTCTTCTTACAACACTCAACAGAAGTCTGGGGACCGAGGAGACCAGTTTCTCAAGTTTAGAAATAGGAATGCTCTCCCATTCTTGTCTAATACAGGCCTCTAACTGTTCAATCGTCTTGGGCCTTCTTTGTTGCACCTTCCTCTTTATGATGCGCCAAATGTTCTCTATAGGTGAAAGATCTGGACTGCAGACTGGCCATTTTCAGTACCCGGATCCTTCTCCTACGCAGCCATGATGTTGTGATTGATGCAGAAGGTGGTCTGGCATTATCTTGTTGAAAAATGCAGGGTCTTCCCTGAAAGAGATGACGTCTGGATGGGAGCATATGTTGTTCTAGAACCTGAATATATTTTTCTGCATTGATGGTGCCTTTCCAGACATGCAAGCTGCTCATGCCACACGCACTCATGCAACCCCATACTATCAGAGATGCAGGCTTCTGAACTGAGCGTTGATAACAACTTGGGTTGTCCTTGTCCTCTTTGGTCCGGATGACATGGCGTCCCAGATTTCCAAAAATAACTTTGAATCGTGACTCGTCTGACCACAGAACAGTCTTCCATTTTGCCACACTCCATTTTAAATGATCCCTGGCCCATTGAAAACGCCTGAGCTTGTGGATCTTGCTTAGAAATGGCTTCTTCTTTGCACTGTAGAGTTTCAGCTGGCAACGGCGGATGGCACGGTGGATTGTGTTCACTGACAATGGTTTCTGGAAGTATTCCTGAGCCCATTCTGTGATTTCCTTTACAGTAGCATTCCTGTTTGTGGTGCAGTGTCGTTTAAGGGCCCGGAGATCACGGGCATCCAGTATGGTTTTACGGCCTTGACCCTTACACACAGAGATTGTTCCAGATTCTCTGAATCTTCAGGTGATGTTATGCACAGTTGATGATGATAGATGCAAAGTCTTTGCAATTTTTCGCTGGGTAACACCTTTCTGATATTGCTCCACTATCTTTCTGCGCAACATTGTGGGATTCGTGATCCTCTACCCATCTTGGCTTCTGAGAAACACTGCCACTCTAAGAAGCTCTTTTTATATCCAATTATGTTGCCAATTGACCTAATTAGTGTTAATTGATCTTCCAGCTCTTCGTTATGCTCAAATTTACTTTTTCCAGCCTCTTATTGCTACTTGTCCCAACTTTTTGGGATTTGTTGACACCGTGAAAATTTGAATCAACGTATTTTTCCTTTAAAATGATACATTTACTCGGATTAAACGTTTGATCTGTCATCTACGTTCTATTACAAATAAAATATTGACATTTGCCATCTCCACATCATTGCATTTAGTTTTTATTCACAATTTGTTTAGGGTCCCAACTTTTTGGGAATCCGGTTTGTATTATATTATTAACTGCACAGAATTGTGCACTACAAAAAAGGCTAACTGCCAAAGTACATGAATGGCATATAACCCTTCCTTCAATTTGGCAGATACCCGTTCTTGTAGGGGACAAACCTGTGCTAATGACATACAGTAGTGTGCATACACTTATAATATAATGATATAGTGCACATATATATATATATATACAGTAAGCATTGATGGAAGCGTTGACCACTAGTTATATTAGTTTGCACACAACATATATCGCTACTAGTTATACCAGTCTACACAGAGGAGACTGACCTCTCCACAGCACTTGTAGTTCCACCACTATAAACCACAAGGGTTATATGCCATTCATGCAATTTAGTAGGTAGCCTTTTTTGTAGTGGACAATTCTGTGCATTTATAAATATAATATAACGCGCATATCTACAGTATATATATGTAGGATTGTCTCAAGTTCGCCCATTCATATAATTTAATAGATAGCCGTTTTGTGGTGAACAATCGTGTATCTTGAATAGTGGTTATCTGCTCACTACAGTACTATTTTATGGTAGTAATAACATGGGTTTTTGTGTTTTTATGCACTGTATATTATTGTATATTTACAATATTTATATTGCATATATTTACATATATACAAAAGGGTAGACACGGTACTTTCTTGTTTAATGTGTTTTGTCCCTATTAATAGTGCCAACATACTGTACAATAAAAGATGGATACTTTACTTTCAGTGAGTCCGCGATCCCCAGATATGTATGTGGTGGTATAGGGTTGTCCCCTCCCCCTTCCACTGCAGCATTGGAGCCCCCAGCATGGCATGTGCACACCTGCTTGTTATAGCAATATTTTATTGATTACAAAAAATCGATGTATAAAATTCATCATTAATTAATAAAGTAAAAAATATTACAGAGTGGATATATATGTAGAAAAATATGTACTAATTAATAACTTTTGCCCCCCTACACTAGACACTTTCTTACCACATGTAGCATTTTCTTCTGTTAATCATTGCCGCAGCACACATACAACAGGTGCTCAGTGTGATCCTGCTATGTAGTTAGGATTGCACTCTCTGGCAGCATTACCATCTAAAGTCCCCATCAAAATCTCTCCCCACCTGAACCCACCATAGCACCATCTCCCAAGATCCAGAGTAACAATGTTAACTCCTTCTTAGCTGAATTGACTATTAAACAAAGTACCATTTATTAATATTATTATAAACACACCGCGGGACCGCGCTCCTTCTGCTGCCTAATCGCACTTTTCGTTACCTATGCATATCTATGTATATATAGTACACCTTCTCTCCGCAGATTTAGTGTAGATATCCCTGCAATTAAGATATAGATCTTCTCTCTATCACATAATTAAGATATTGTGGATATCTACACTAAAGCTAGGGAGACTATATTACCGGACTAAGGATCGGAGAGACTAATACTCTGGCTCAGTGGAGAAATTCACAACTATATATGGAACATTAGGATATATAGAGATTGATGATATATACCGGGACATACAGATATATGGCTGTGATTACATATATCAAATAACTATATATATATTTGAAGGGAACTCAAATGTGTAGCAAAAATATATTAATATCTACACCTTATTAAGTATAAGTAGATCTTATACTTAATAAGGATTATTGAATACAACTTTTTAAATCTTTCTTTTATTAATGGTCTTTTATTATACAGTCCTGATCAAAAGTTTAAGACCACTTAAAAAATAACAAAAAATCATATTTTACATTGTTGAATCTTAACAAGGTTCCAAATAGAGCTTCAACATGCAACAAGAAGAAATGAGAGTGAGACTCAAAATTTTTTTGAGCATTCAATTAATTTAAAATAACGATTAAACAGAAACAGGCTGTTTTTCAGCTTATCCAAATTTTAGGACCACATGCCTTTAAAAGGTCAAATATGTGCAAAGATGTGGATTTATTGTCATTTTCTGTCAGGTAGTCACACATTGTGATGGCAAAGGCAAAAAAACTCTCCCTTCTTGAACGTGGTCGGGTTGTTGAACTGCATAAGCAGAATCTCTCACAGCGCGCCATCGCTGCTGAGGTGGGACGCAGTAAGACAGTCATTTGGAATTTCCTGAGGGTTATGGAACAAAAAAGTTAAGTGGAAGACCCAAAAAAATGTCATCAGCCCTGAGCCAGAGGATCCAATTGGCTGTCCGTCAAGACACTGGACGATCCTGGACCCAAATAAAGGCCCTTACTGGTGCTGACTGCAGCCCCATAACCATCAGACGGCATCTGAGACTGAAAGGCTTCAAAAACAAAAAACGCCTTCAAAGTCCTCGTCTCCTTGAACGCCACAGAACTGCTCGTTTGGACTTCGCAAGAGAGCACCAAACATGGGACATTCAAAGGTGGAAGAAAGTTTTATTCTCTGATGAGAAAAAATTTAACCCTGATGGGCCTGATGGTTTCCAACGTTACTGGCATGACAAGCAGATCCCACCTGAGATGTTTTCTACGCGCCACAGTGAAGGGGGCCCCATAATGGTCTGGGGTGCTTTTTCCTTTAGTGGAACAATGGAGCTTCAGGAAGTGCAGGGGCGTCAAACAGCTGCTGGCTATGTCCAGATGTTGCAGAGAGCATTCCTCATGACTGAGGGCTCTCGTCTGTGTGGTAACGACTGGGTTTTTCAACAGGCCAATGCTACAGTACACAATGCCCGCAGGACAAGGGACTTCTTCCAGGAGAATAACATCACTTTTTTGGCCCATCCTGCGTTTTCCCCTGATCTAAATACAATTGAGAACCTTCGGGGATGGATGGCAAGGGTAGTTTACAAAAATGGACAACAGTTCCAGACAGTAGATGGCCTTCGTGCGGCCGTCTTCAGCACTTGGAGAAATGTTCCCACTCACCTGAAACAAATTTTTGAAGTGATAAACAATAACGGCCGAGCTACTCATTACTGAGTTCATGTTTGGAAGTTGGATTTCTGTTTTTGGGGGGGGGTTTAGTTTTTTTTTTGGAGGTGTGGTCCAAAACTTTTGATCAGCTGAAACAGCCTGTTTCAGATTTTTTGTTGTTTTCATTATGCAGTTCAACAACCCGACCACGTTCAAGAAGGGAGAGTTTTTTGCCTTTGCCATCACAATGTGTGACTACTTGACAGAAAATGACAATGAATCCACATCTTTGAACATATTTGGCCTTTTAAAGGCATGTGGTCCTAAAATTTGGATCAGCTGAAAAACTGCCTATTTCAGTTTAATCGTTATTTTCAATTAATTGAATGCTCAAAAAAAGTTTTGCCTCACTCCCATTTCTTCTTGTTGCATGTTGAAGCTCTACTTGGAACCTTGTTAAGATCCAGCCATGCTAAATAAGATTTTTTGCCATTTTTCAAGTGGTCTTAAACTTTTGATCAGGACTGTATAACAAATTTTTATGACTGTGTTTATATATTAATAAATGGTACACTTTTTTTTATAATCTCATCTATATGCCAGCAGCAGGGTGCGCTAGAAGGGTTACCCATGTAGTTCCATGCGCCATCTGGTGTTCACAAACCTAAATTGCACCCTGAATTTTCTCACTATTTACGCGCTTCAGGTTTGTTAATGAAATTAGATATCCGTATGAGCTCACGCGAGTCTGAAGGGAGCGTTATTGATGCTATATGTGTAGGAGTCGATTGTATATCAGGCTCCTCTCAGTCTATGACAGGCAGTAATATATTGTGCTGCTGTGGCCGCTGTGGTCTCCTCTTCCCCCAGCAGTATGGAGAGTCTCTCTTCCTCCTCCATGAGATGAAGTCTGGGCAGAGATCAGACAGTCTCCTGAAGTGGGTGTTTCTCACTGCTGAATATTTGGGGCACAGCAGCAGGAAATGAGCCTCATCCTCCATGGCTTCCTGGTCGCACTGCTGGCACAGTCTGCTCTCCCTGTGCATTTACCTCTGTCGGTGATGCCCGGATTCAATGAGCAGGCTGTGGGTGCTCAGTCTGTACCGACTCACGATCTGTCGGTCTTTTGGATTGGGGAGTTTCTCCGGATATGGGGCCAGTTTGTACTCCCTCTGCAGGCTCTGCTATACTGTCAGCTTCTGGGATGTTCTTATGTCGTTCCTCCAGACGCTAATATACTCCTTTTTGTACTTGTGTATGGTCCTCTGGATTTCGCACTTTGTCAGGCTATATTGGTTGGTGGCTTGGGCAGGCTGGGTTTGGTGACTTGTGGCAGGAGCTGGGACTGCTGCTATGAAGATGGGCTCTGAATGATAGCGCCCTCTTCTGGACAGCAAAGTAGAGTGAGAATCTGCCCAGTTCTGCACGACAGGCACTGTTTGAGGTGCTCCTGTGTACCTGGAGAAAGTGTTTGCAGCGTTCTAGGTGGAATAGTTATGTTGGCCCAGAGTCCCACTTTGCCCGGTCTGGGTATATGTTTGGGCCCCAGACTTTGCTGCCATATAGGAGGATTGGGCGATGATGGTGTAAAGGATTTTAAGCCAGATGGTCACTGGTACTTTAAGGTGATACAGGCGTCTTCTGATGGCATAGAAGGTTTTTCTCACCTTGTCTTTCAGTGTTTCCATAGCTTTCTTAAAACTCCCTGATTGGCTGATTTCTAGGCCGAGATAGGTGTAGTTGTCGGTTTCTGAAAGTGGACAGTTGTTTAGCAGGAAGGGAGGACGCTCGGCTGCTTTTCGGTTTCTTCTCTGGAATACCATGATGTTGGTTTTCTTTGGATTGATGGGCAGTGCCCACATGTTACTGAACTTCTCCAGGAATTTCAGGCTATCCTGGAGACCTTTCTTATTTGGCGATAGTAGCAGAAGATCATCTGCACAAAGGAGAAATTTCACCTCGGTGTCATGTCGGGTAAGACCAGGTGCTGTGGAGGACTCCAGAGCCACTGGCAGCTCATTGATGTAGATAAACAGGGTTGGACTGAGGCTGCAGTCCTGTCTGACTCCTCGGCTCTGCTGGAAATAAGCCGTTCTCCTCCCATTTACCTTCACGCTGCATCTGTTCTCAGTGTAGGAACTTCTGATGACATCATATGTTTTTTCTCCTATTCCGCTTTCAAGAAGTTTCAGGAATAGGCCCGGATGCCACACTGAATCAAAGGCCTTATTAAAGTTCACAAAGCAGGCATAGATCTTTCCATAAGAACAGAATGAACTGGGCACTCTCAGATATCTCGGCCAATACTGAATTTATTATAAGATAAACCTAGTACTACCCAATAGTGTATACAGTTGCAATAAAAAGTATGTGAACCCTTTGGAATGATATGGATTTCTGCACAAATTGGTCATAAAATGTGATCTGATCTTCATCTAAGTCACAACAATAGACAATCATAGTCTGCTTAAACTAATAACGCACAAAGATGTTACCATGTTTTTATTGAACACACCATGTAAACATTCACAGTGCAGGTGGAAAAAGTGTGTGAACCCCTAGACCAAGAGCTAATTGGAGTGAGGTGTCAGCCAAATGGAGTCCAATCAATGAGATGAGATTAGAGGTGTTGGTTACAGCTGCCCTATAAAAAACACACACCAGTTCTGGGTTTGCTTTTCACAAGAAGCGTTACATGATGTCAATGATGCCTCGCACAAAAGAGCCCTCAGAAGACCTACGATTCAGAATTGTTGACTTGCATAAAGCTGGAAAGGGTTATAAAAGTATCTCCAAAAGCCTTGCTGTTCATCAGTCCACGGTAAGACAAATTGTCTATAAAAGGAGAAAGTTCAGCACTGCTGCTACTCTCCCTAGGAGTGGCCGTCCTGTAAAGATGACTGAAAGAGCACAGCGCAGACTGCTCAATGGGGTGAAGAAGAATCCTAGAGTGTAAGCTAAAGACTTACAAAAGTCTCTGGCATATGCTAATATCCCTGTTAGCGAATCTATGATACGTAAAACACTAAACAAGAATGGATTTCATGGGAGGATACCACAGAGGAAGCCACTGCTGTCCAAAAAAAACCATTGCTGCACCTTTACAGTTTGCACAAGAGCACCTGGATGTTCCACAGCAGTACTGGCAAAATATTCTGTGGACAGATGAAACCAAAGTTGAGATGTTTGGAAGAAACACACAACACTATGTGTGGAGAAAAAGAGGCACAGCACACCAACATCAAAACCTCATCCCAACTGTGAAGTATGTTGGTGGGGGCATCATGGTTTGGGGCTGCTTTGCTGCATCAGGGCCTGGACGGATTGCTATCATCAAAGGAAAAATGAATTCCCAAGTTTATTAAGACATTTTGCAGGCGAACTTAGGGCCATCTGTCCACCAGCTGAAGCTCAATAGAAGTTAGGTGTTGCAACAGGACAACGACCCAAAGCATAGAAGTAAATCAAAAACAGAATGGCTTAAACAGAAGAAAATACGCCTTCTGGAGTGGCCAAGTCAGAGTCCTGACCTCAATCCGATTGAGATGCTGTGGCATGACCTCAAGAAAGCAATTCACACCAGACATCCCAAGAATATTGCTGAACTGAAACAGTTCAGTAAAGAGGAATGGTCAAGAATTACTCCTGACCGGAGTAAGTCTCATCTGCAATTACAGGAAACGTTTGGTTGAAGTTATTGCTGCCAAAGGAGGTTCAACCAGTTATTAAATCCAAGGATTCACATACTTTTTCCACCTGCACTTCGAATGTTTACATGGTGTGTTCAATAAAAACATGGTAACATTTTATTCTTTGTGTGTTATTAGTTTAAGCAGAATGTGATTGTCTATTGTTGTGACTTAGATGAAGATCAGATCACATTTTATGACCAATTTGTGCATAAATCCATATCATTCCAAAGGGTTCACATACTTTTTCTTGCAACTGTATATATCTTATAATAAATTCAGTATTGGTCGAGATATCTGAGAGTGCCCAGTTCATTATGTTCTTATTGCTATTTAATTGAGTAGATAGGGATAACCTATTATACTGAGAGCACCTCATATGATCTCTGGTTCCTCCTGTGCTCCACATTATTTATATTTTCTATAGATCTTTCCATGCTTTGTGTTGTGGACATGGCTCTTGATGAGGCTCTGCAGGGTGCAGATGTGGTCCGTGGTGTGGTGGTTTGGTATGAAGCCTGCTTGGCTTCTGCTGAGGATGTTGTGCTGGGTAAGAAAGCTGAGGATCCTCTTATTCAGGATACTGCTGAGGAGTTTTCCCAGGTTGCTGCTGACGCATATTCCTCTATAGTTGGCTGGGTTGTACCTGTCTCCGCCCTTGTGTATGGGGGTAATGATGCCCTGGTTACAGCTCTGGGGGAAGTAGCCATCACTCAGCACAACATTGTAGATTTTTACTAATGCGGCCTGGATACCTGGTGGGCTGTATTTGATCATTTATGAAAGGATCCCATCTGGGCCACTGGCTTTTTTACTCTTTATCGTTGAGATCCTCTCTGTTATCTCCTGCAGCGTGATCGGTGTGTCTAAAGGGTTTTGGAAATCTTTCATTTTTTCCTCCATATCCTTCAGCTTTTGCGTGATTTCTTTTTGTTCTGGGCTTTGGTCCTCCCTCAAGATGGCTTTGTAAAGATCCTTGAAGTTCTGGAGCCAGATGTTGCCATTTTGGATGTGGAGGTTGGTGTTTTTGCTGGTTTTGTTTTTGTATTGTCTTTGAATGTTGTTGTAGGCTTCCCTCAGACTGGGGTTGTTCGGATGTTGGTGTTTCCTATTTGAGGCCATTCTTAGCGCCTTCCTTATATCTTTACACTCCCGGTCGAACCAACTGTTGAGTTGTTGCTTTTTTGGCCTTTTGTTGCATCTTTTGAGGTCAGACATTTACGCCATGGTGCGAAGTATATTATTAAAGTCCCTTACTGCGAGATTTACTCCTTCTGGATTCAGCTCATACACTTTCCTATGGTAGTCATGGAGCATCTCCTGGATCTCTGCGCTGTTTATGGTCTCCTTATACTTTGGGTTGACATCTTGGACCATTTAAATAATGGAGGTAGGTTAAAGAGGCTGGTCTGCTGAGATGTTTGTGCCAGTAGTTTACTTGTGGATTTAATGTATAGGAGCAGTTGGTTGTGGTCTGACAGATGTGTCTGTGGGGTGACTATGAAGCCACCAGCATTTTTGGGGTCCATATCTGTGATGGCATAGTCTACCGCACTGTTGCTTACATGGGAGTTTAGGGAGTTTATCTATCTATCTATATATTACCTAATATCCATCTAGCTATCACATATATACATATATATATATATATATATATTTATATATATATATTTATATATATTCACCGAATGAAGAGGCAGCACTTCCAGTTATTGGTGACAGGGTGACGACCCCAAACTTTATTCCCAGCAATGTTTCGGCCTTCTCACTGAGGCCTTTGTCAAGCTACAACAATGCTAAAATGTGGGCTCTATATACCCACAATTCATTACAAAATCAGTGCAATTAGTGAAATCCAGTGTAAGCAATTAAGTCACATGACCATCCAACGTTATACTGTCACATGACTATATAAGTGCATATCTTATTTATATCACATAATAAAACCATCATAAAACATCATGTTGCATAAATACACAGTGTGGATCTTACATCATAAGTGTCACATATCATGTATATGATGTACAGATATCAGTACTAGAGTTGAGCGAACACCTGGATGTTCGGGTTCGAGAAGTTCGGCCGAACATCCCGGAAATGTTCGGGTTCGGGATCCGAACCCGATCCGAACTTCGTCCCGAACCCGAACCCCATTGAAGTCAATGGGGACCCGAACTTTTCGGCACTAAAAAGGCTGTAAAACAGCCCAGGAAAGAGCTAGAGGGCTGCAAAAGGCAGCAACATGTAGGTAAATCCCCTGCAAACAAATGTGGATAGGGAAATGAATTAAAATAAAAATTAAATAAATAAAAATTAACCAAAATCAATTGGAGAGAGGTTCCATAGCAGAGAATCTGGCTTCCCGTCACCCACCACTGGAACAGTCCATTCTCAGATATTTAGGCCCCGGAACCCAGGCAGAGGAGAGAGGTCCCGTAACAGAGAATCTGGCTTCATGTCAGCAGAGAATTAGTCTGCATGTCATAGCAGAGAATGAGGCTTCACGTCAGCCACCACTGCAACAGTCCATTGGCATATATTTAGGCCCAGCACACACACAGGCAGAGGAGAGAGGTCCCGTAACAGAGAATCTGGCTTCATGTCAGCAGAGAATCAGTCTGCATGTCATAGCAGAGAATGAGGCTTCACGTCAGCCACCACTGCAACAGTCCATTGGCATATATTTAGGCCCAGCACACACACAGGCAGAGGAGAGAGGTCCCGTAACAGAGAATCTGGCTTCATGTCAGCAGAGAATCAGTCTGCATGTCATAGCAGAGAATGAGGCTTCACGTCAGCCACCACTGCAACAGTCCATTGTCATAAATTTAGGCCCAGCACTAGTGTTGAGCGGCATGTCCCATATTCGAATTCGCGAAATTTTGTGAATATTCGAAAGAATATTCGTAAAATATTCGCGATTATTCAAATTCGTTATTATTTCGCATATGCGATAATTCGAATTTTCGCATCGCATAATACATATGCTATGCAAAATTCACATGTGCGCTAATGAAATCGCCTTACGAAGATTCGCAACTCAATTCAATCACTAATGTATGAATGCAATGCCCTTTGCCTCTGTTCTGGGACAAGTGTAGATATTCGCATGTGCGCTAATAAAATCGCCTTACGAAGATTCGCACCTCAATCACTTTCTAGGGAATGTGAGACTTTTGGGAATCAATCGAGATACAGTGGGGGGTGATGACAGTAGTTGACAGAGTACAGATCAATGTAATCTGTAAGGTGGAAAGTAAAATAAAAAATACGAATATTCGTAAATCGAATTTTACGAAGTTCTACGTATTCGCGAATATGGTGCTATACTATATGAATGCACAGGCCTTTGCCTCTCTGTTCTGGGGACAAGTGTAGATATTTGCATTTGCGTTAATAAAATCGCCTTACGAAGATTCGCAGCTCAATTCAATCACTAATGTATGAATGCAAAGCCCTTTGCCTCTGTTCTGGGACAAGTGTAGATATTCGCATGTGCGCTAATAAAATCGCCTTACGAAGATTCGCAACTCAATTCACTAATGTATGAATGCAAAGCCCTTTGCCTCTGTTCTGGGACGTGCCGATATTCGCATGTGCGCTAATAAAATCGCCTTACGAAGATTCGCAACTCAATTCACTAATGTATGAATGCAAAGCCCTTTGCCTCTGTTCTGGGACGTGCCGATATTCGCATGTGCGCTAATAAAATCGCCTTACGAAGATTCGCAACTCAATTCACTAATGTATGAATGCAAAGCCCTTTGCCTCTGTTCTGGGACGTGCCGATATTCGCATGTGCGCTAATAACATCGCCTTACGAAGATTCGCGCCTCAATCACTTTCTAGGCAATGTGAGTAAGATCTGAGCTGTTGGACCTTTGGGAAACAATCAATTATATGTGTACTGTAATTTTGTGGGGGGGGGGAAAAAACAAAAAACGAATATTCGTTTTTACGAATATATAGCACTATATTCGAAATATTCGCGAAATCGCGAAGTTGCGATATTCGCGAAAAAAATTTGCTTTTCGAATATTCGCGCTCAACACTACCCAGCACCCAGGCAGAGGAGAGAGGTCCCGTAACAGACAATCTGGCTTCATGTCAGCAGAGAATCAGTCTGCATGTCATAGCAGAGAATGAGGCTTCACGTCAGCCACCACTGCAACAGTCCATTGGCATATATTTAGGCCCAGCACCCAGGCAGAGGAGAGAGGTCCCGTAACAGACAATCTGGCTTCATGTCAGCAGAGAATCAGTCTTCATATCATAGCAGAGAATCAGGCTTCACGTCACCCACCACTGTAAGAGTCCATTTTCATAAATTTAGGCCCAGCACACAGGCAGAGGAGAGAGGTCCCGTAACAGAGGATCTGGCTTCATGTCAGCAGAGAATCAGTCTGCATGTCATAGCAGAGAATCAGGCTTCACGTCACCCAACATTGGAACAGTCCATTGGCATATATTTAGGCCCCGGCACCCAGACAGAGGAGAGGTTCATTCAACTTTGGGTAGCCTCGCAATATAATGGTAAAATGAAAATAAAAATAGGATTGAATGAGGAAGTGCCCTGGAGTCCAATAATATATGGTTAAGGGGAGGTAGTTAATGTCTAATCTGGACAAGGGACGGACAGATCCTGTGGGATCCATGCCTGGTTCATTTTTATGAACGTCAGCTTGTCCACATTGGCTGTAGACAGGCGGCTGCGTTTGAGGCCTAGTATTTAGGCACTGGGTGACCGGTATGGATTTAGTGACAGAATTAGACTTGGAAATGCACAGAAGCGTGTGTGTGAAGTTATTCTGAATGACCCTATGTGCACCTTCAATATGATCTACCCTTTTAGGGATAGATTTCAAATAGCTCTGATATAGCAGAAACGACTAAATTATGAAATTGCTAAATTGGGAATTGTATTTCAACCCAGAACAAAAAATGTGCTTTGACGGACACTAAATAACTTTCCCAGCCACAACAGGACAGCGGTAACGAGAGATTTAGCGGGATATAAATTTGAGGCCTAGTATTTAGGCGCTGGGTGACAGGTATGGGTTTAGTGACAGAATTAGATTTGGAAATGCACAGTAGCGGGTGTGTGAAGTTATTCTGAATGACCCTATGTGCACCTTGAATATTATATACCCTTTTAGGGATAGATTTCAAATAGCTCTGATATAGCAGAAACCACTAAATTATGAAATTGCTAAATTGGGAATTGTATTTCAACCCAGAACAAGAAATGTGCTTGAACGGACACTAAATAACTCGCCCAGCTACAGCACTAGGGACAGATTTAGCGGGATATAAATTTGAGGCCTAGTATTTAGGCGCTGGGTGACAGGTATGGGTTTAGTGCCAGAATTAGACTTGGAAATACACAGTAGCGGGTGTGTGTGAAGTTATTCTGAATGACCCAATGTGCACCTTGAATATTATATACCCTTTTAGGGATAGATTTCAAATAGCTCTGATATAGCAGAAACCACTAAATTATGAAATTGCTAAATTGGGAATTGTATTTCAACCCAGAACAAGAAATGTGCTTGAACGGACACTAAATAACTCGCCCAGCTACAGCACTAAGGACAGATTTAGCGGGATATAAATTTGAGGCCTAGTATTTAGGCGCTGGGTGACAGGTATGGGTTTAGTGCCAGAATTAGACTTGGAAATACACAGTAGCGGGTGTGTGTGAAGTTATTCTGAATGACCCAATGTGCACCTTGAATATTATATACCCTTTTAGGGATAGATTTCAAATAGCTCTGATATAGCAGAAACCACTAAATTATGAAATTGCTAAATTGGGAATTGTATTTCAACCCAGAACAAGAAATGTGCTTGAACGGACACTAAATAACTCGCCCAGCTACAGCACTAGGGACAGATTTAGCGGGATATAAATTTGAGGCCTAGTATTTAGGCGCTGGGTGACAGGTATGGGTTTAGTGCCAGAGTTAGACTTGGAAATACACAGTAGCGGGTGTGTGTGAAGTTATTCTGAATGACCCAATGTGCACCTTGAATATTATATACCCTTTTAGGGATAGATTTCAAATAGCTCTGATATAGCAGAAACCACTAAATTATGAAATTGCTAAATTGGGAATTGTATTTCAACCCAGAACAAGAAATGTGCTTGAACGGACACTAAATAACTCGCCCAGCTACAGCACTAAGGACAGATTTAGCGGGATATAAATTTGAGGCCTAGTATTTAGGCGCTGGGTGACAGGTATGGGTTTAGTGCCAGAATTAGACTTGGAAATACACAGTAGCGGGTGTGTGTGAAGTTATTCTGAATGACCCAATGTGCACCTTGAATATTATATACCCTTTTAGGGATAGATTTCAAATAGCTCTGATATAGCAGAAACCACTAAATTATGAAATTGCTAAATTGGGAATTGTATTTCAACCCAGAACAAGAAATGTGCTTGAACGGACACTAAATAACTCGCCCAGCTACAGCACTAAGGACAGATTTAGCGGGATATAAATTTGAGGCCTAGTATTTAGGCGCTGGGTGACCGGTATGGATTTAGTGACAGAATTAGACTGGGATATGGCCAAAAAATAAACAGACTATTGCTGATTAAATGCACTTGGTGTGACAGCTTCACCCTGATGTAGGCTTTAGCCCAAAAACAACCACACCATTGAGGGTTAAATGCACTTGGTGACAGGCGCAGCTTGCCCCTGATTTAGTATATGGCCAAAAAATGAACAGACTATTGCTGGTTAAATGCACTTGGTGTGACAGCTTCACCCTGATGTAGGCTTTAGCCAAAAAACAACCACACCATTGAGGGTTAAATGCACTTGGTGACAGGCGCAGCTTGCCCCTGATTTTGTATATGGCCAAAAAATGAACAGACTATTGCTGGTTAAATGCACTTGGTGTGACAGCTTCACCCTGATGTAGGCTTTAGCCAAAAAACAACCACACCATTGAGGGTTAAATGCACTTGGTCGCAGCTTGTGCTGGCGCACCACAAGACACAAAATGGCCGCCGATCACCCCAGAAAAATGTGACTGACAAACGGTCTGGGCAGCCTAAAAACAGTGAGCAATTGAGGATCAGCAGCTCAATGATCCACAGCTGCAGATCGATCAGTTAATCAAGTCCTTTGGAGGAGTTAATCTGCCTAATCTCGCCCTACTGTCGCAGCCGCAACCTCTCCCTACGCTAATCAGAGCAGAGTGACGGGCGGCGCTATGTGACTCCAGCTTAAATAGAGGCTGGGTCACATGGTGCTCTGGCCAATCACAGCCATGCCAATAGTAGGCATGGCTGTGATGGCCTCTTGGGGCAAGTAGTATGACGCTTGTTGATTGGCTGCTTTGCAGCCTTTCAAAAAGCGCCAAGAAAGCGTCACAAAAGCGCGAAGAAAGCGACGAACACCGAACCCGAACCCGGACTTTTACGAAAATGTCCGGGTTCGGGTCCGTGTCACGGACACCCCAAAATTCGGTACGAACCCGAACTATACAGTTCGAGTTCGCTCATCCCTAATCAGTACTCAAAATATTACATCCAGTATCCACTATAACCTAAGTGATCAAAAGTGTACTAACCGTAAAGAGTTAAAAACAACAATTAATTATACAGCTGTATCATGTTATTAAAAACTGATGAGACCAACCGTCATGGAGTAGCCAAGTGTGCCTGCTTCAGCGTCTCCCCGTCTGCCAGGCGCATGCGCCGCGACGTGCGTCATCTGTCGTCCTCCCCACACGGCCGCATCATCTATGTATCTATTAAGCTATTTAGCCATTTATCTACCTATCATCTGTTTCTCTATCTATTTATTTTCTAATATCTATCTTCTAATATGCTATATATCTATCAATTTGTACAAACACTAACCAAATGTAGAAGGCTTAACCAGACCACCCCCACACTGTTTGGACATGTGTTCTGATGCACCAAAAGCCAAAAGAGCCAGAATAACAGTCCTAATTAAAGCAGTTGTCAAGGCATGCCAGGACACGTGCTAAAATGATATAGTCAGAACACATATTTTAATATCTTTAAAAATAAAATGATATTAAGGTTCTATCAAGCTCTTTTATCAGACTATTAAAACACTATTAAACCCCTTTTTATATCTTTTTACATTTTAGGCTACTTTCACACTCGCGTTTTGGGAGGATCCGTTACAATAATACAACCGCATGCATCCGTCCTGAACGGATCAGTTTGTATTATCTTTAACATAGCCAAGATGGATCCATCATGAACTCCATTGTGCCAGATTGTGTCAGAGAAAACTGATCCATCCCCATTCACTTACATTGTGTGCCAGGACAGATCCGTTTGGCTCAGTTTCGTCAAGCGGACAGCAGGCAGCGTTTTGGTGTCCGCTTCCAGAGCAGAATGGAGACTGATTGGAGGCAAACTGATGCAATCTGAGTGTATCCTTTTCCATTCAGAATGCATTAGGGCAAAAGTGATCTATTTTGGACCACTTGTGAGAGCCTATGACGGATCTCACAAACGGAAAGCCAAAACGCGAGTGTAAAAGTAGCCTTATTTTAGCATTTTAATTTTAACATTAGATTCATTTTATTGTAGCGCTATTTTTCAATATTTTTGCATTTTTATTTACCATAGCATTAGACTATTCATATTGTAGAACAAATCTTCAATATTTTTTACATTTTCATTTTTATATCTTTTTTTTTACATTTTAATATTACCATTTTTATTTTAGCATTAGACTAATTTTATTGTAGTCTTATTTTTAATTATTTTTGCACTTAAAAAATTATAGAATTCTAGCTACAACCAAAAGCAAGGCCCTTCACCCAATACATTACAGGTTTGCTGAAACCTCTGTACTCCCCAATGATCTTTACTACTGTACATGTCATGTATCTTCAGTGCTTATATATCTTGGGTTATTTTTCATATGGTGGTTTTGGGGGTCAGTAAATCTGCCTAGTCACACCGTGATATTGGGTTAGGGGCCTTGCTTTCGGTTATAGCTAGAATTCCATAATTTTTCAAGTGCAAAAATATTGAAAAAATAGCGCTACATTAAAATTAATCAAATGCTAATATTTAAATGCTAAAATAAAATGCAAAACGATACAAAAAGGGGTTTGATAAAAGAGCTTGATAGAACCTTAATATCATTTTATTTTTAAAGATATTAAAATATGTGTTCTGACTATATCATATTAGGACGTGTCCTGGTATGCGTTGACAACTGTTTAGCTTTAATTAGTACTGTTATTCTGGCTCTTTTTGCTTTTGACGTGTCAGAGCACATGTCCAAACAGTGTGGGGGTGGTCTGGTTAGGTATTCAACATTTGGTAAGTGTTTGTACAAATTGATAGATATATAGCATATAAGAAGATAGATAGATAGACAGATAAATATATATTAGAAGATTGAAAAAATAAATATATGATAGGTTGATAGATGGCTAAATAGCTTGATAGATAGATAGATTGATAGATAGATTGATAGATAGATTGATAGAATGATAGATAGATATGTGATAGCTAGATAGATATTAGGAAATAGATAAATAGATAGATATCCAGATAGATAGATAGATATACGCATAGATAGATATCCAGATAGATAAATAGATATGTGGTAGATAGGTGGATCGCTAGATAAATATAAATAGCTATTAAAAGATGAACACAAGATTTATAAGATTTCAATAGCATCATAGGATTTTAATAGCTTCATAAGATTCACAGGGCTTTAATAGGCTTTTAATAGCCTTGATAAAAGAGATTGATAGAACCTTAACCACTTTACGTCCGCCCATAGGATATAAACGTCCTATGGGTGGACCTCTATTTCTGAAAGCACATTTTAAAACGTCCTTTCAGAAACAGCAGCTGCACGCTAATCGTGCAGCTGCTAATCGGGTTGCCCGCTGTCAGTGACAGCAGGGCAACCCAGAGATAAGGCAGGGACAGTTCCCAGGTGTCCCTGCCTTCCGGATCGCTGCAGACACAGCGCTCACCGAGCGCTGTGTATGCAGAGCAGGGACTGGAGAGTGCAGGAGCTGTGTGAGGTCTTTCACAGACCTCGATCAGCCCTGCTCTGAGGCTGTACAGCGCAGAATCATGCTATACAGCCTCTCTGGGGGGTGCATTTCTTCTGTAACTGGGGCTACTATGTCAGCCCCAGTTACAGTGAAAAAAAAATGAAAAAGTGAAGCAAATGTCCCCCAGAGGTCTTGAATGACCTTATGGGGGACGAAAAGTGTAAAATAAAGGGTTGAAAAAATAAAATAAAAAAAGTTTCACATGTAAAAAAAAAAGGTCCCCAAGTAAGGAATAAAAATAAAAAAATTAAAAATAGAAAAAATAAAATAAAATAGACATATTTGGTATTGCCGCGTCCGTAAAATCCAGCTCTATAAAAATATCACATGACCTAACCCCTCGGGTAAACACCGTAAAAAAAAAAAAAAAAAAACTGTGTCAAAACAAGCAATTTTTGTCACCTTGCATCACAAAAGGTGCAACACCAAGTGATCAAAAACGCGTATGTCCCACAAAATGGTACCAATAAAACCGTCACCTCATCCCGCAAAAAATGAGCCCCTACATAAGAAAATCTCTCAAAAAATAAAAAAACTATAGCAATTAGAACATGGAGACACTAAAACATCATTTTTTGGTTTCAAAAATGCTATTATTGTGTTAAAGTGAAACAAATAAAAAAAAGTATACATATTAGGTATTGCCGCGTCCGTAAAAACCAGCTCTATAAAAATATCACATGAGCTAACCCCTCAGATGAACACCGTAAAAAAAAAAAAACTGTGTCAAAACAAGCAATTTTTGTCACTTTGCATCACAAAAGGTGCAACACCAAGTGATCAAAAACGCGTATGTCCCACAAAATGGTACCAATAAAACCGTCACCTCATCCTGCAAAAAATGAGCCCCTACATAAGAAAATCTCTCAAAAAATAAAAAAACTATAGCTCTTAGAACATGGAGACACTAAAACATCATTTTTTGGTTTCAAAAATGCTATTATTGTGTTAAAGTGAAACAAATAAAAAAAAGTATACATATTAGGTATTGCCGCGTCCGTAAAAACCAGCTCTATAAAAATATTACATGAGCTAACCCCTCAGATGAACACCGTAAAAAAAAAAAAAACTGTGTCAAAACAAGCAATTTTTGTCACTTTGCATCACAAAAGGTGCAACACCAAGTGATCAAAAACGGGTATGGCCCACAAAATGGTACTAATAAAACCGTCACCTCATCCTGCAAAAAATGAGCCCCTACTTAAGAAAATCTCTCAAAAAATAAAAAAACTATAGCTCTTAGAACATGGAGACACTAAAACATCATTTTTTGGTTTCAAAAATGCTATTATTGTGTTAAAGTGAAACAAATAAAAAAAAGTATACATATTAGATATTGCCGCGTCCGTAAAAACCAGCTCTATAAAAATATCACATGAGCTAACCCCTCAGATGAACACCGTAAAAAAATAAATAAAAAAAACTGTGTCAAAACAAGCAATTTTTGTCACCTTGCATCACAAAAGGTGCAACACCAAGTGATCAAAAACGCGTATGTCCCACAAAATGGTACCAATAAAACCGTCACCTACATAAGAAAATCTCTCAAAAAATAAAAAAAACTATAGCTCTCAGAACATGGACACATTAAAACATTATTTTTTTGTTTCAAAAATGCTATTATTGTGTAAAACTTTTATAAATGAGAAAAAGTATACATATTAGGTATCGCCACGTCCGTAACTATCTGCTCTATAAAAATGTCACTTGACTGAACCCCTCAGGTGAACGCTGTAAAAATAAATAAATAGAAACTGTGCTAAAACAACCAATTTTTTGGTCACCTTGCCCCATAAAGTGTTATAATGAATGATCAAAAAATCATATGTACCCAAAAATAGTACTAATAAAACTGGCACATTATCCCCTAGTTTCCAAAATGGGGTCACTTCTTGGGAGTTTCTACTGTAAGGGTGCATCAGGGGGCTTCAAATGGGACATGGCATCTAAAAACCATGTGGAGTTCCTTTTCTTCTGCGCCCTGCCATGTGCCCATACAGCAGTTTATAACTACATGTGGGGTGTTTCTGTAAACCGCAGAATCTGGGTAATAAATATTGAGTTTTGTTTGGCTGTTAACCATCGATGTGTTAAAGAAAAAATTGGATTAAAATGGAAAATCTGCCAAAAAAGTGAAATTTTAAAATTTGATCTCCATTTTCCTTTAATTCTTGTGGAACGCCTAAAGGGTTAACAAAGTTAGTAAAATCGGTTTTGAATACCTTGAGGGGTGTAGTTTCTACAATGGGGTCATTTATGGGGGTATCCACTATGTAGGCCCCACAAAGTGACTTCAGACCTGAAATAGTCCTTATAAAGTGGGTTTTGGCAATTTTCTTAAAAATTTGAAGAATTTCTTCTAAACTTCTAAGCCTTCTAACGTCCTAAAAAAATAAAATGACAATTCCAAAATGATGCCAACATAAAGTAGACATATGGGGGAATGTTAAGTAATAAATATTTTATGAGGTATCACTTTCTGTTTTAAAAACAGAGAAATTGAAATTTAGAAAATTGCGAATTTTTCAAATTTTTGGGTAAATTTGGGATTTTTTCATAAATAAAGGTGAAATATTTTGACTATGAAGTACAATGTGTCACGAGAAAACAATCTCTGAATGACTTGGATAAATAAAGGCGTTCCAAAGTTATTACCACATAAAGTGAGATATGTCAGTTTTGCAAAATTAGGCCTCGTCAGGAAGGGGGCAAATGGCCCAGATGGGAAGTGGTTAATACAATTTTATTTTTAAAGATATTAAAACGTCTGTGACTATACCATATTTTGTCAACTGTTTAGCTTTAATTAGGACTGTTAGAAACCGGGCAACTATAGGCTAGTAAGTCTGACATCAATAGTGGGGAAATTAATGGAAACCATACTTAAAGAGGACCTTTCATTACGATAAAAAATATAAACTAAGTATACAGACATGTAGCGCAGCACCCAGGGATCACCTGCACTTAATATTATCCCCGGGGCGCCGCTCTGTTCTCCCGGTATATGCTCTAGTATCTTCAGATTTTCAGTTCAACTGGGAGGAGCCTGCTCTTGTTTTCCTGGGCGTCTCCTTCTCCCAGGCTGTAGCGCTGGCCAATCGCAGCACTCAGCTCATAGCCTGAGAGTTTTTTTTTCTTCCAGGCTATGAGCTGAGTGCTGCGATTGGCCAGCACTCCAGCCTGGGAGCAGGAGACGCCCAGGAGAACAAGTGTAGGCTCCCCCAAGTTGAGCCGAAAATCTGAAGATACCAGAGCCTATACCGGGAGAACGGAGCGACCCCCGGGGATAATAGTAAGTGCAGGGAGATCCCTGGGCGCCGCTCTCCTTGTCAGCATACACAGTTTAGATTTTTTATTGTAAGGAAATGTCCTCTTTAAAGGGAACCTGTCACCTGGAAAAGACAATTTACACTAATCACAGTACCTTAAAGTATCTCTCATAGTGTGCCCAAAGATGTATTCATATCTTCTTTCTGCGTTGTGCTGTCTCATAAAATCGACTTATAAAACTGTGTTTGGCACCTTTTTGAAGTCGTGCTGAAGTCACGGGGGCAGCGGCCTCCTTGACTCAACCGTCGGATAAGCCCGCCCCTATGCCGCTCCTCCGCATATTGATGGACATTTTTCCCTGTAGCCGCGACCACGCTCTTCTCGCGCGTGCACCGTGCGCGTCCTGCCGCAGCATGAACCCGGCTACGGCTCCCTCCCTCCCTGGCATCTGCATATTCACTGTGCCTGCGCTGCAGTGGAAGCAGACAGTGATTGCGCTCACGCCACAGGGGAGAAGCGATGGGCGCGAGCGCGCTGTATAGGAACGGCACAGGCGCAGTGAACAAGAAGATGCCAGGGAGGGAGGGATCCGTTGCCGGGATCATGCTGTGGCAGGACACGCACGACGCATGCGCGAGAAGAGCGCGGTCCTGGCTACAGGGAAAAATGTCCATCAATATGCGGAGGAGCGGCATAGGGGCAGGCTTATACGACGGTTGAGTCAAGGAGGACGCTGCCCCCGTGACTTTAGCATGACTTCGAAAAGGTGCCAAACACAGTTTTATAAGTCGATTTTATGAGACAGCACAACGCAGAAAGAAGATATGAATACATCTTTGGGTACACTATGAGAGATACTTTACGGTACTGTGATTAGTGTAAATTGTCTCAATGGTAAGGTGTGTCTTTTTGCTCATGACGCAAAGATTTGTAACAGGATTGATGTTCCTGGAGGGATACACCAAATGGAAAAGGATTTAGGAAAACTAGAGGAATGGTCAAATATCTGGCAACTAAAATGTAATATTGAGAAGTGGAAGATAATTCACCTGGGGCATAAAAACCAAAGAGCAGAATATGAAATCAGTGATACAGTCCTAACCTTAGTATCTGAGGAAAGGGATTTAGGGGTCATTGTTTCAGAAGACTTAAAGGTAGGCAGACAATGTCATAGAGCAGCAGGAAATGTTAGCAGAATGCTTGGGTGTATAGGGAGAGGCATTACCAGTAGAAAGAGGGAGGTGCTCATGCCGCTCTACAGAGCTCTAGTGAGACTTAATTTGGAGTATTGTGCGCAGTACTGGAGACCATATCTCCAGAAGGATATTGATACTTTGGAGAGAGTTCAGAGATGAGCTACTAAACTGGTACATGGATTGCAGGATAAAACTTACCAGGAAAGATTAAAGGACCGTAACTTGTATAGCTTGGAAGAAAGACGAGACAGAGGGGATATGATAGAAACCTTTAAATACATAAAGGGAATCAACACAGTAAAAGAGGAGAGAATGTCTATCTTGAGAGACCAAGGTGGATTGTCAGCTTCCTGAATGGTCAAATTACAGTTGTCCATAGAAATCTATGGAGATTGGAGTGGGAGGAGGATTGAGCATCATGCCTTATATGATGCTTGTTAGTGAATGAGGGTATACCCATGCAATACATTTTTGGCATGGATTTTGTTGTGGATACTGTGCCAAAAACACATGCAGATCTTCCCCATTGACTGAAATTTTTTTCAGCTTGTGGTTTAAAGTGCCCTCTCTGTTTTTGATGTGATATTTGCATCCAGAATTCCTTTTGAAAAAAGGCAGGAAATAAAATCCACACAAAAAAACGCATTTAAAAACATGCCAGGAAAAAAATGCATAAAAAATGTAAATGTAGATTCCGCATCAGTTTTTTTAAGCGCGTAATACTCCCTGTAGACATACCCTGAGAGTTAATGAGCAGGATCTTTATCTCTTTCTGTATTGTATGGAAACACCATAGCAGCTAGCCTCTACCCACTAACTCAGGGACAAATAATAATTAGAGATGAGCTTTAAAGGGATTTCCATGCCTTTTGTATTGATGGCCTATCCTTAAGAAAGGTCATCTATATCTGATTAGCGGGTCTCCGACCTTTCATCTGCTACAGGGTAGCTGAACTCGGTTCCTGTACTACTCCCCTTTGCTCCATCTGCTACAAAACAGTCAGAGCTGTGCAGCTCCAGCAATGTTAATCAGCGAAGGTGCAGGGTGCCGATCAGAGGATTGGCCATAAATATAAAAGGAGTGGACAATCCCTTTAAGTCATCACTTTGCCATGTCAGGTGGCATGGCAGAAATACACTGTAGAAATGTAAATACATGTAACCAATACTCTGCAAAGGATTAAACATTTTAGAAGATACTAAGTACAATTTCTCATCCACTCTAATGCACATGCAAAGATTATTGGACAGGACCAGTGCTTTTCGTATCTGATTTTATAAGCAAATCAAACCATGTTTTTCTTTTATTAGGTGGCGTTACCTGACAGATACAAAAATGAAACATGTGGCTTATGTGGAGACTATAATGGCTTTAAAAATTACAATGAGGGTTTCAAAGATGGTAAGTATTTCAAATTAAGCAAATATTTTATTAATGGAAATGGGCACTGACAGGAAATGGGCACTAACACCTTAGCACAAATTTATCAACATTAACCCTTTATGACCAAGGGTCATTGATACCCCTGTGACCACGTCTAATTTTGCAAATCTGACATGTGTTACTTTATGTGGTAATAACTTTGAAACACTTTTACTTATCCAAACCATTCTGAGTTTTTTTTTCTCGTGACACATTTTACTTCATGATAGTCATAAATTTGAGTCAATATATTTCAACTTTGTTTATGAAAAATCCCAAATTTACCAAACATTTAGAAAAATTCACAATTTTCTAAATTTCAATTTCTCTGCTTTTAAAACAGAAAGTGATACCTCATAAAATATATTTATTACTTAACATTCCCCATATGTCTACTTTATGTTAGCATCATTTTGCAAATGTCATTAATTTTTTTTAGGACGTTAGAAGGCTTAGACGTTTAAAAGACATTCTTAAAATTTTTAAGAAAATTTCCCAAACCCACTTTTTAAGGACCAGTTCAGGTCTGAAGTCAGTTTGTGGGGCTTACATAGTGGAAACCCCGCATAAATTACCCCATTTCAGAAACTACACCCTTCAAGTTACTCAAAACTGATTTTATAAACTTTGTTAACCCTTTAGGTGTTCCACAAGAATTAAAGGAAAATGGAGATGAAATTTCACTTTTTTGTCAGATTTTCCTGTTTAATACATTTTTTTCTTTAACACATTGATGGCTAACAGCCAAACTAAATTCAATATTTATTAACCCGATTCTGCAGTTTACAAAAAACATCCCAATGTAGTTGTAAACTGCTGTACGGGCAAACGGCAGGGCACAGAAGAAAAGGAGCGCCAGATGGTTTTTGGAAGGCAGATTTTGCTGGACTGGTTTTTAGATGCCATGTCCCATTTAAAGCCCCCCTGATGTATCCTTACAGTAGAAACTCCCAAAAAGTGACCCTATTTTGAAAACTAGGGGATAAGGTGCCAGATTTATTGGTACTATTTTGGGGTACATATGATTTTTAATTGCTCTATATTACTTTTTTTTGAGGCGAGGTAACCAAAAAATGGCTGTTTTGGCACCATTTAGATTTTTTTTTACAGCATTCATCTGACAGGGTAAATTGTGTGCTATTTTTATAGAGCAGGTTGTTACAGACACAATGATACCAAATATGTTTTCTTTCTTTGTTTGTTTCAGTTATACATAATAAAGCATTTTTGGAAAAAAAAGTTATGTTTTTGTGTCTCCATTTTCTGAACGCTTTATTATTATTATTTTTTCTGCCGATTGTCTTGTGCAGGGGCTCGTTTTTAGCAGAAAGAGTTGATGTTTTTATTGGTACCATTTTTGGGCACATATGATTTTTTTGATCATTTATTATTACACTTTATGCCATGGCAACCATCAGGCGCTGCCATCGCAGCGCTGCAGCCCGGTGGTTGAGAGAGGGAGCCCCCTCCCTCTGTTTACCCCCTGGATGCCGCTGAGAGCAGCATCTAAGGGGTTACAGCAGAGTGTCAGCATACAGCTGACACTCTCTGTTGATGGAGGCGGCTCAGGAACAGAGCCGCCGCCATAACAAGTAGCAGGGGCATGGAGCAGGGGGGCGGAGCAGGGGGACCCACAGGGGGGGAGCGCAGGGTCAAAATGGGGGCAGGGCCGGCAAAGATGAGAGCAGAGCATGGAGGAAACAGCAAGCAGGGAAGACATAAAGGGGCAGATGGACACCAGGGTAGACATCAGGGGCACAGATTGGGGGGCACATATCGGGGGGCACACAGCAGCCAGCGCCTAATTTCAGGCTCTGATCTGCAGAGAGCAGATCAGAGCATGAAACTGGCATTTTAACACTGCCGCGATCCGATTGCTTACTAACCAATCGGATCAATTTCAGGAAAGGGACCACTCTGATTGGTGCCTTGCCGGCATTACTGGACTGTATGCTGTCCATGACAGCAGCAGTGCAGGGACAGAAGCTTTAATCCAAGCGTTTTGCAGCGCTTGGATTAAAGAGCTGCCATGACGTCTATTCACGTGCTAGCTGCACTGGGTATGTGCAGTTAGCACGTATATAGCCATTTGGCAGTCGGGAAGGTGTTCAAATCCCAATTCGTGCTCACTCTCTGCACACCCCTAAACTGAAAGAAAAGTCCTTTCAGTTCAGTGATGATGATCATAAAGTCAAAATGACATTGCTTTAGCTCATCTACACATCTATATAGAAGTACCTAATGAAGAAAAATGAAAAATATATAGGAGATCTCCTACAAACACTTAAAAGGATTGTACCACCATTAAATGTTATTTTAATGTAACTCAGCATGAAAAAATTGTTTTTTACCTGTCAAAGGTTTGAAGCTAGGTTTACGAAACCCTGTCCACCCATGACAGTCAATGGCTGCTAGAATTTAAAGGTAATACCTCCATTAACTCGCAAATTTGTTGTGGGCCTTTTGGAAGCGCTGCCTAAACGTTATGACTGATTGATGCATATATAAACATCAGGTAGTCATAAATGATGCTCTACTAGCTTGCTAGTCTTTCCACAGTCCCGAGATTAAAGGAAACCTGTCACCTCTACTGTGGTACCCTCACTGAGCGTTTCTAAATGTTCATTGTGTTACCCTAAACATATAAATTACACTTTTAATTTCATTTGCAGACAAATTCAATAAGTATTATTCATTTTTTTACTTCCTGCCTTTTATGCAAATTAACATAAAAGAGTCATATCTTACTTGTGTGACCAGAGAAGAGTCATATTTTCAAGCTCTGACTCATCTCAGGCTAATTTGCATATGTATCAAATCAGTTTTTTTACACAATAAAAGCACACAGAGCTATGGGGACTGGGTATTGCAGATGTGCTAGTGGCCATCTAGCAATCCATGTCCTCAGCTCTATACCCAAAATCCTGGTGACAGGTTCCCTTAAAAGAGGTATTCTGGTTTTGCAGTTTTCATCAATAAATGATAGGAAAAATTACGTTATCACTAGTAATTGTTTATCTGCAATGCCCCGTTTTCCTGCAGTCTATGGCAGTCACATAACATTTTCTGTTGACCAAATGTTCCACTCGTAGAAGTAACAGTGCCTGCAATCAAATTTTCCCTCCCCCTAAAGAGTTGTATATATAAATTAGGAAAGGGGGGACACGTTTCACAGCACTCTGATTCTTCAGAATTTTTCATGTCTATTTTCCCCAGGGATGCACAGAGCGCAACATAAACAACCACTTATTTTTAATTTTTTATTACTAGACTTTAGTATTGGACAAGGTTGGAGCTAATATTTTTCATGATTTTATAATTACTAATATATATGTCTGTTTCACAGAGGACCAGGAAAGTATAGAAGACTTTTTGGCCAAAAACTCTGTAGAAATTCCTGGAGAAGCTTGTGAGCAAAGCAGCTCCCCAATTTTACCAAACTGCAAAAATGCTGTAAGTTGCAAACACATGTATATGTTATTAACGAATACAATGGGGAGATTTACTAATACTGTTTAAAAGTAGCACAGTGTAAACTTAGGGGTAATGTATTATGAGTAGAGATGAGCGACGTTATGAAAAATTTTATTCAATTGCTTTGCCAAATTTCAAAAAGAAATTCAATTTGTGACAAATTACTTTGTCGCAAATCGCATTCCTTTGTATGTAGCGGGCGCAATCCCGTCATTGAACCTCTCAGATGCAGCGATCATTGTTGATCTCGGCATCTGAGATTAAAATTAAGGCCCTTCAGGGGCTTATCCGGTTTAAAAAAATCATACTCACCTTATCCATTTGATCACAGAGAGGCAATCTTGATTGAAGATATTGCACAAAATCTCATGACGTCATCACTCTGGCTGGAACGATGACATCATCACTGATGATGTCACCATGCCCGGCCAGTGTGGTGACGCGTGCGTCAGCCCTGCACAAGATTTTGCACGGTTTCTGCAATTAAAATAGCGAAGTGAGTACGTTTTTACCTCAATTTCAGGAAAACTTACCACAAAACCACAAAGAGTGAGGAAATTTGGCTTTGCGGTGAATCAAATATTTCCTGAAATTCAGATTGTCCACTTCGGATACTTTGATTCGCTCAACGCTAATTATGAGCATAATATTTCGAAGCCACGTTTTTGGAGTGCCTGTTTTTTAATAGCATTTTTATATGACAAAATTACCAAATGTGACATGCCATTCATTAAATTGCAACTTTTTTATGCAACTTTTAAAAAAAGTTCCAATACATAAATCGGGCTAAAAATGTAATTCCACCCAAAAATATGCTTGCCCATTTGTAAATACAAAATGCGTATAACACAGTAAAAAATGTCCCAAATGTGTCTTAAATTTGTCACAAAATCTACTACACCAACAAAAGAGCCAAAACATTTTTATGGTTACAAAACCTTTCTTATAGTATCCACTAAGTTTACACCACTTATTCCTCCCCAAAAAGTTTTTGGGTGAATTTTCGAGTGCAAAATGACTTTCCAGAGAAGCCACAGCTATTTCTAGAGAAACCGCATTCTCATGTCAAGCGAGTCACAAAGAGTGTCTAAGGCTACTTTTACATCTGCGTTTTTGCTGGATGCATCATGGATCAGCAAAAATGCTTCCATCATAATAATACAACCGGCTGCATCCGTTATGAACACATTCAGTTGTATTATATCTGAAATAGCTATTGTAAGTTAATGGGTGTCGGATCTGTTTTCTTTTGTGTCCGAAAACAGGTTCGGCAACATTGACTTACAATGTATTTCATGCCGGATCCGTCTTGCTCCACATCCCATAATGCACTGAAAAACACTGCTTGCAGAGTTTTTCTGGCTGTCTGGGGAATGCAGCCAAACAGAACAGAATGCATTCTGGTGCACTCCGTTCTGTTCAGTTCAGTTTTCTCCCCATTGACAATGAATGGGGACAAAACTGAAGTGTTTTCCTCCAGTATTGGCATCCTATGACGGATCTCAATACAGGAAAGGAAAATGCAGATGTGAAAGTAGACTGAAACATTGTGGTGCAAAGTATGTATGGTCCAAATTTGCACCAGAATACTGACACATTTTGATTAGTACAGAAAATCTCTCCAATTATGATTTTATTATTATTTTGCATGCAAACACTAAATGATTGGTACAACTTTCGTTGACCAAGGTATGATTTGCGTATACTGTAGTACTTAAGTGGAGTATTGACTTCAGTAGATTCTCATGCCAACATTTTTCCAGGTCCAGAGTCACAAATATTAATAGTACCACTATCTTCTCTAGCCTCATATTCATTAGAGTAGAAGGGGTAACCAACTACTATGCATCAATGTTGTGGAAGCTGCTAAGAGATTAACACTGTACTATAACTCCAATCCATTATATTTTATGGGAGGTACAGAATGAGCTGAGCAAAGCTGGATATATTTCAGTGAACGGGTTGTTGGATAAGAAATCAAGGCTGGTAACTGATGCACTTAGCTTTTAAATGTCCTTGGCAAAATTGTTCTTTAAAGGCTATGAACACCTTTGGATCAATTATTTTCTATCATTCTTTTTTACTCCTTTTGTAGTGATGATCGAGCATGCTCGGCTGAACACCTGTTCGGCTCGAGCATCTCGATGCTCGGCACATCACGGTACTCAGCTTGAGTCTCCTCCCCACACATTTCTTGGCTGATACGCAGCGAATAAACGTGCAGGTAAGTACATTCTTCACTGTAATGCCAGTAGCCATGTTGGCTACTGGCATTACAGTGATTGGCTGCCCGGAACGCTTCATCGGGTGCTATATAGAACCCAATGACGCATGATCGGCTCATTCGCAGTCAGGGAGAGCTGAGCATAGGAAGAGCATGTTTCAGAGACCCAAAAGTCCTTGTAAGGACTATTGTGTGTGACAGCAGCAATATATATTTTTAGGTCATCCTAAACTAAATACCATGTAATAGGCCGCTGTGGACAGTTAAATTATCCGCGCCACATCTCCTGTTTAAACTGTGCGCATCCCTAAAATATCAGTGACATCCAGTGCACTTTTTACGTAGACGGTTTCCGCTGCGGACCGTTAAATTATCAGTGCCACATCTCCTGTTTAAAGTGTGTGCATCCCCAAAATATCAGTGACATCCAGCCTACTTTTTTCCATAGACACTGCGAACAGTGACATTACCTATGGTACCTGTCCTGCATAACCACCCTCTCTTCCACCAATTCAAGTCTCAGTAGCCAGGAGTCTGGTCAACACAATCCTCACCCTGATTCTACTTCCTCCCACCATGTACAGTCTGGCCAAACAAATGATCCCACACTCGGATATTCCGAGGACCTCTTTTCATCACCATTACTTAATTTGGCCCTCTCGCCAAGCACGCTTGAAGAGGGACATGAGATCTAGTGCCCTGATTCCTAACTTTTTGAGCATCCACAGTCGAAAGAACATGACGGTGGGGAATGGCAATTAGTGTTTAATGAGGTGGATGATGATAATACACAGTTGCCAATGAGTCAACCGCAAATACTGTCTCAAGAGGTTGATGAAGAGGATGAGACACAATTGTCAATCACTGAGGTTGTGGTTAGGTCAACAAATTATGAGAATGATCAGAGTGAAGAAGTAGAAGAGGAAGTGGTGGACGATGAGGTCACTGACCCAACCTGGGAAGGTGGAAAGCTGAGTGAGAACAGCAGTACAGAGGTGGAAGGATCTGCAGCACCACAACAGGCTGGAAGAGGCAATGGGTGGCAAAACGCAGAAGGTGGGCCACACCAAACAGGCCCGCAACTGTTCCACGGAGCACCCCCTTGCAGAAATCTCCCTTGCCAAGGGGTAGATGTTTCACATTATGGCGCTTTTATGAGGAAAGTGCGTGCGACAAAAGAAAAGTACCACCAGCATGATCTGCCACATGGCATCTGCACCGTAATAAGTGGGACGAACGCCTGGGTCCACAATCTGTGTCTGCGGGTCACACCACTGCCTTCTCTACCCCTATGTTACCTGCTGGCCAATCCTCTGTTGAAGGCGCAGGACCGGATGCCACCCGCCATGCACCTGGAACTTCGCAAGCACCATCAGCAACCACATCCACTTCCATGTCCAAGCGCAGTGTCCAAATGTCCTCACCCCAGGCCTTTGAACGCAAGTGAAAATACCCAGCCACTCACTCACAGGCTATAGCAATAAATGCACAGCTTTCCAAATTACTGGCCCTGGAAATGTTGCCATTTAGGCTTGTGGACTCTGAGGCCTTCCGCAGCCTGATGTCGGGGGCCGTCATGTGTTACGCAGTCCCCATCTGCCACTATTTTTCAAGGTGTGCCGTGCCCGCCTTACACCAACATGTGTCCTGCAACATCACACGTGCCCTGACCAACGCAGTTACTGGGAAGGTCTACTTAACCACGGACACATGGACAAGTGCATTCGGCCAGGGACGCTGCATTTCCCTGACGGCACACTGGGTGAATGTTGTGGAGGTCGGGAGTGAGTCATACCCTGCGATGGCCCAGGTGCTACTGACGCCAAGGATCATGGGCCCTACATCGATCAGGGTTTCCGCCAGCACCTACATTTGTGGCTCCAAACTCCACTTCTTCTCCTCCTCCACTTCCACCTCCAATTTATCTGCGTGCAGCACCAGTCAGTCATCAGTCGGTAGCTGGAAGCAATGTAGCACTGCAGTGGGGAAGCGGCAACAGGCCATGCTAAAGCTGATATGCTTAGGGGACAAACAGCACATCGCCACATAGCTGTGGCAAGGGATAAGAGACCAGAATAAGCTGTGGCTCTCACCACTCAACCTAGAACCAGGCGTGAATGTGTCTGATAATGGCCGTAACTTGTTGGCGGCTTTGGAGCTCGGCAAACTCAGACACATCCCATGCCTAGCTCATGTGTTCAACCTTGTGGTTCAGTGGTTTCTCAAAACCTACCTCAATTTGCCTGAGCTACTGGTGAAGGTGCGCCATGTGTGTGCACATTTCCACAAGTCATCAACAGCTTCAGGTGGTCTGTCAATGCTGCAGCAACGCTTGAAATAGCCAGTTCACCGGCTGTTATGCGACGTGAGTACACATTGGAACGATTCACAAGTGAGGAGTGGGCATGGATGTTTGACCTCTCTGGGGTTTTAAGAAACTTTGAGGAATCAACACAGATGTTGAGCGGCGAAAACGCTATTATCAGCGTAACCATCCAACTTCTGTGTCTATTCAAACGCTCGCTGCTCACAATTAAGGATGATGCTTTGCATGTGAAAGAGGTGTAAATGGGGGAAGACATTACACAGGGAGATAGCCAGACCACCCTCAGTACGTCTTCTCAGCACAAACTGGACGATGTAGAGGAGGAGGAGGAGCAGGAGACGGTTGCCTCTGCTACAGAGGGTAGTACCCATGGAAGTTTAATTCCATCTGTTCAGCATGGATGGGCAGAAGAGGAGGAAGAGGATAAGGAGATTGAGAGTGATCCTCCTGATGACGCCAGCGAAGTCTTGCTTGTTGGTACTCTGGTGCACATGGCTGACTTCATGTTAGGCTGATTTCCCGCTATCGGGATTACTGGATGTTCACTAGTTGTACCCGGATTACTAGTTGTTCACCCTCCTCGACCCCCGCTACAAGGAGAACTTCTCATCTCTCTTTCCTCTGGTGGAGGGGAAGAGCAAAAAGGTGCATTACCTGAAGATCCTTGTTGAAAAATTGCTCCACAAATTTCCATCTGACAACGGTGGAGGCAGAGTCCATAGCTTCTTGGCCAACCGAGGAGGTGAGACAAGGGGAACACACAGCAGTTCCAACAGAGGCAGGGCAACACTCTCCAAAGCCTGGGACAGTTTCATGACAACCCGCCAGCACCCTCACCCTGATGCATGGCCTAGTGTCACAAGGAGGGAAACATTTTGGAAGATGGTGAAGAAGTACATAGCAGACCGTGTCAGCGTCCTCAATGATCCCTCAGTGCCTTACAACTACTGGATGTCTAAGCTGGACGCGTGGCACGAACTGGCGCTCTATGCCTTGGAGGAGCTGGCCTGCCCTGCCACCAGTGTTTTGTCTGAGCGGGTATTTAGAGCTGCTGGTGGCATTATACCAGAAAAGCGTATCTGTCAACTGAAAATGCTGACAAGGACTGGATTGACCATGACTTCTCGACTCCACCAGAGGAAAGCTGATGAACATAAAGGCGCTTAAAATGTGTTGTTTATAATGTACTGAATACACTGTATTCCCATGCACCCCTTCCACCACAAACAAGGGTATATGGTTGAATCTTCCTTTTCTCATCCTCCTTCTCCTCTTCCATCATATCAACACATGCTCATTCGCCACATATAATGCCCTTTACAGGGTCAGCTCAGCTGCATGCCCTCGCATATAATGTTTTACAGGGTCAGCTCACCAGCAGGCCCACACATATAATTTTTTAGAGGGTCAGATCACCAGCAGGCCCTCGCATATAATGTTTTACAGGGTCAGCTCACCAGCAGGCCCTTGCATATCATTTTTTACAGGGTCAGCTCCTCAGCAGGCCTTCACCTACAATGTTTTACAGTGTCAGCTTAGCAGCAAGCCTGCACCTAAAATCTTTTACAGGGTCAGCTCACCAGCAGGCCCGCACCTAAAATCTTTTACAGGGTCAGATCACCTGTAGTCCCTCACCTAATTATACCTAATAGGTAATTTGCACGCATGGTGCCTTGCTTGGATGTGGTAGCTGTAGCTGTTTCTCAGGCTCCCTCTCCGGAATCGAACCATGATTCCCCGTTACCCGTAGTCACCATGGTTTGCGCTGACAATAACATCGAAAGTTGATAGGCCAAACATCCGAATGGATCATCTCGCCATCACAGGGACGTGCGATCAGCCCCAGGTTATCTAGAGTCTCTAAAGTGGCACCAGGCCCTCACCCATAATGTTTTAGATGGTCAGATCAGCAGGCCCTTGCTCCAAATATTTTTGAGGGTCACCAGCAGTCCATCAATCATAATTTTTAAAGGTTGTGTATGATGCCCTCCTTTATGTGTAACAAAGGGATTATTGGAGTGCCAGTTCCTTGTAATTTTTGGCAGCCTTTTCACTTGATGCATAGGCTTTATGAGTGTAGGAGTCCTACTACATGAACAATTGTACAACAATGTGAATGAGGCCCTCCTTTATGTGATATACAGGTTGTATCCGAGTGCCTCTTCCTTGCAATTTTTGGCAGCGCTTGCACTTTATATACAAGTAAATGTTCATGAAAGAATGTTTCCTAACAATTTTTCATCTAAAATCGATTTTATCTTAGGTTTTGTGCATATTATTGTCAGTCTGTAAAAGTGGCGTACTACTCGGACAACATCGTTCCCAGCAGCGACCTGGGAGTCCAAGATGCATCCAGACATCCTCACCATGCTATTTCCGAACCATTTTGCAGATGTTTCCATCAATTTCTGACCTTTTGCTATGCACCAGGCACCCTCTTCAGAGCAGGGGGTGCCTGGTTTAATGCTCGGGTTCTCCCATTGACTTCCATTATATCCCGATGTGTTCGTCCCGAGCCCCCAAGCACTATGGCGCTCGATCAACACTATCCTTTTGGAGCCCAAAAACATTTTTCAAAATGGTCTTTGATAAATATTTTCAACCGTTTTTGTTCTACAGCCTTCACTTTCAGTGTATTTGCAGAATATTGTTTTCTATTTTAACCGGATCATGGAGCTGTTCTGATGGCTCAATGTGTAGCTCTTATCTCTGAACTTCTGATAGCTCATAAACACTCATTTAAGCTAAATTCTTATCAAACTGATAAACATATGGCTTATAGGGAATCTGTTACCAGCGACCATCCTATCGAACTGTTTGCATAAATACATGGGCTGCTGGCATGTATACAAATAGCACAACCAATTGAAACAAAAGACACACATGTACAATTATAACACAAATATTTTATTAAATAATAAATATAACAACAGACCATAGGCAATGAGAAAATGAGAAGCAGCAGTGCAGACAAGCACTGCGATAAGCAGCTCAGCCGCCTGACTCTGGGTAAATGAATCCAAAAATCCAAAGGGGAATAGGGAAACAGTGTATGCTGCACTGAGCAGGCAATATAAACCCTACCCCCAATAGACGTACAAGCCTCCAACCCCCACAGATAAACATACAACAACTGCAAAATAGGAGCCAGAAAATAGGGTGAAATAACAGCACCTATAGCTAGCCCATAAGCAGTATGGAGGGACAACAATAGTAGTAATAAACATTGAATAAGAAAATAATATAATATAACTTATTACCTAGAGTTGATAGGAGGCACAGATGGAACAAACCCAGGTCTGGCAAAGAGCGCACCCCGACGCACGTTTCGCTCCTCCTCTTTCTCAGGGTGGCGTAGCTCATAAACACTCATTTAAGCTAAATTCTTATCAAACTGATAAACATATGGCTTATAGGGAATCTGTTACCAGCGACCATCCTAACGGACTGTTTGCATAAATACATGGGCTGCTGGAATGTATAGAAATAGGTAATATCTGGAACGGGGAGAAAGACTGTATATTTTATGACATCATAGTAAAGTGACAGATGAAAATTACCAAAATGTGTTTCTCCCTATTTTTCAGCATAAAGCATGTGCAATACTGCACAGTCCTGAACTGTCTAACTGTGCTGCACACTACGATATAAATCCCTACCTACAGATCTGTGAAAGTGACAGCTGTGCTTGTAACAGTAGTGAGAGTCAGGCTTTGTTTTGCATCTGTAGCACCTTGTCTGAATTCTCCAAACAGTGCGCCAATGCTAATGGAAAGCCAGAAAACTGGAGGAGCCCACAAATCTGTGGTAAGTACCTGAAATACGATGACTTACATGTTCCATAGCTCATATAGTGCTTACAAATTCAGCATTGCTGGACACAGAATATATTCACTCACATTGATTTCTCTCTCCAGTGAAGCTCACAATCAAATCCCCAAATCTAAGGGTCCCTTTACATGGGCAGACTTCTGCCCAGAGCAAGCACCAAGCAGCCATACGAACATTCATTCACTATATATGATCGCTCGTATCAACGATCATTGACAATATTGTCAGCAGCACATCCTAGAGATATGCTGCAGACAAACGAACATTTTTATGCCTGCGTAAAAGATCCTGCTTATTTATCAGCTGATGGCAGGTTATTTACATGAGGTAATGCAAGATAGAAAGGGAATTACAATTTTTGGCACATTCTTGTGTTTTAAATGTCCTTATGTGATATTTCCATGTCTCTGATGAAGGGGCCAGATCGGGCCTGAAACGTGTCATTTATCATCTTAATTAAGAAGTCCTTTTTGGAAATGAACTGGCAATACTTACCTTCAACAAGATGAGTAACACGCAAATCCTTTTTTCATACTGTCCTTCTGTACTTATACAAGGGGTAATAGTCAGGAATAACTTTAAAAAAATGAGTGCTCTATCAGCTGATTATCGGTCTGTGTCAAAGGCCATTCAGACACATTAGGGTCACTTTCCTAAGAGGCCAATTAACATGTTAGGATCAGAAAAACAGACAAAGATCAAACAGAAGTTGCCATAGATCAGATTAAAGCCCAGGACTAACCAGTGCTAACCACTGTGCTGTAGACCCATTTATTTGATTTTACTTAGCTAAAGAGTGTCAATGCTATCCACCTCCTCTTTGAAACTAGGTCATCCTAAGGATCTATGAATATCCTAAAACTGTTGGCAGAGATCAGCAACCTTCGGCTCTCCAGCTGCTTTGAAACTACAACTCATGCATGCACAAATAATTGGCTGTTCTTGTATTTCCCATAGAAATGAAAGGAGGATTCTAGGACTTGTAGTTTTAGACCATCTGGAATGCTGGAGATTGCTGATCCCTGCTGTAGACCTTAAACAATCCTGTTGGGCGAGCATGCTCGGCTGAACAGTTTTTTACTCGAGCAATCACGATGCTCGGCACATCGCAGTGTTCTGCCGAACACTGAATGTGCTCGAGCGTGATGCTCGAATCTCCTCCCCGCACGTTTGTTGGCTGCTACACAGCCAATAAACATGCACAGAGGTACTGGCACTCACTGCAATGCCGTAGCCATGTTGGTTACTGGCATTACAGTGATTGGCTGGCCGGAACGTGTCATCAGGTGCTATATAGCAACCAATGACACGTAGTTTGGCTCAGTCTTAGTCAGGGAGAGCTGCAGCAGAAGGGACAGATAGTGTAGGGACAGGAATAGTTGTTTTTTTTAGACAGGGTTTACTGGTGAAAGGTGATAGAAACCCAAAATTCCTTTTAAGGACATATATATAATTAGCGCAACCTGCGCTAAATTGAGTGCAATTGTTTGGCCGCTGCTGACAGTGACACAACCTCTGCTACATCGGTTGTGTTACATTTGCGCTGGGAAATTAAGTGGAATTGTTTGGCCGCTGGTGACAGCGACATTACCTGCGCTAGATCTCCAGTATAACGTTAGCGCATCCGAAATATCAGTGATATTTAGTGTAATTTTTTCGCCGCTGGCAACATTACCTGCGCTACATCTCCTGTATAACGTTTGCCCATCCTAAATATCTGTGACATTCAGTTTAATTTTATGGATGCTGGTGACAGTGACATTACCTGCGCTACATTACCTGTATAACATTTGTGCATCCTAAATATCTGTGACATTCAGTTTAATTTTATGGCTGCTGGTGACAGTGACATTACCTGCGCTACATTACCTGTATAACATTTGTGCATCCTAAATATCTGTGACATTCAGTTTAATATATTTGCACATACACTTACAAAACCTGCGCTACTGTACGTGTGACATACTTGCAAGCATAAACCATTTAATTTGCTGCTCAAGGCGAGCAGTAAGGGACGAGGAAGTGGCCCGGCTGCTGATGGTGCATGCAGAGGCCGTGGCCATGGCGGGGTCCTCTGCTGCCAGAGGACAAGAAACGCACTCATCTACGATACCTAGCTTCATGTCCCAGTTTGCAGAGCGGCACAGGAGACCACTCTTCAATTCACACCAGTGCAACTGGATTGCAGCAGATAATGCTTCCAGTCGGTTAAGCACCACCCTGTCTTCCACAAAGTCCAGTCTCAGTAGCCAAGAGTCTGGTCAACAGAATGCTCACCTTAATCCTCCTTCCTCCCACCATGGAGAGTCTTGGCAAACAAGTGATCACACACTCGGATATTCTGAGGAGCTCTTTTCAGCGCCATTCCTTGATTTGGCCCTCTCGCCAAGCCCGCTTGAAGAGGGACATGCATTGATTCACAAACTCTTGAGCATCCACAGTCAGAAAAAGATAACGGTGGGGAACAGCAATTAGTCCTTCATGAGGTGGATGATGATGATGATGAGACACAGTTGCCAATAAGTCAAACGCAATTAGTATCTCAAAATGATGAGGATGAGACACAGTTGTCAATAAGTGAGGTTCTTGTTAGGTCAACAAGTCAGGAGGATAACCAGAGTGAGAAAGTGGAAGAGGAGGTGGTGACCAATTAAATCACTGACCCAATCTGGGAAGGTGGCAAGCCGAGCGAGGACAGCAGTACAGAGGGGTAGGGATCTGCAACACTGCAACAGGCTGGAAGAGGGAGTGGGGTGGCAAAACTGAGAAGGCGGGCCACACCAACTGTTTCCCGGAGCACCCCCTTGTGGAAATCTCCCTTGCCAAGAGGTAGGTGTTCGGCAGTCTGGCGCTTTTTTAAGGAAAGTTTGGACGATAAAAGAATTGTCATTTGCCATACCAAAATGAGCAGGGGCATGAATACTAACAACTGCAACACCACCAGCATGATCCACCACATGGCATCAAAGCACCCTAATAGGTGGGCCGAACACCTGGGTCCACAACTAGTGTATGCGGGTCACACTACTATAATAATTTTTAACATAAATTTACATACACCCAGCCCGAAGGCTGAGACCCTTGTGCTGCACAACACTGGCCTCTCCGATGGATACAGGAGGAAAGTGTGGCAATTTACCTACTGGCGGACATGACTAAACCTCCACACCTTATCTGTTATTACCCTAAAAAACAAGAACTGTTTGGGTGTGTGGTACAGGCTAGCCTGCGGTGCAGCACAACAGCTTACAATCTTACAACGCTCTACAGTATTCCACCTCCCATAACTAGTCTTATAGAATGTGCCTGAGCATTCCTCCTGAGCAAAACACCTGCCTGGCTTGAGCTTGTGGGAAGTTTATCAGCTCTCCAATGTGAAATGTTACTTTAAGTTATGGAGTCCTTGCAATGAACAGTAGTAACACTTGTGGCCTGACACAAACAGAGACCCTAACTAACTAACTACAGGCCTGGTCTCAGTCTGTAGGCACCAACACTGTAATGAGGTGTGTGCACGATCTTACCGACCCGGGTTCTGCTCTGCGTTCCTGGAAGCAATCCCCATTCCTCTGGACAGGATCAGGGTCTTGGACATGATCAGCTTCATTTAGCTGCAGCTTTGGTCACTGAGGTATGCTTCCACACCTGGATGCCGTCGGATGCTCTGCTGACACAGTTCCTCAGTCTCAGCTTCCTTTAAGGTGGCTGCTTCCTTTTCTTCTCCAGGCTCTGAAACTCCATCTCATAAATATGGAAATATATGGAAAAAGGATTTAGGAAAACTAGAGGAATGGTCAAAAATCTGGCAACTAAAATTTTATGTTGATAAGTGCAATATAATGACATAGAGCAGCAGAAAATGCTAGCAGAATGCTTGGATGTATTAGGGGAGGTATTAACAGTAGAAAGAGGGAGGTGCTCATGCCGCTCTATAGAGCACTAGTGAGATCATATCTCCAGAAGGATATTGATACTTTGGAGGGAATTCAGAAAAGAGCTACTAAACTAGTACATGGATTGCAGGATAAAGCTTACCAGGAAAGGTTAAAGGACCTTAACATGTATAGCTTGGAAGAAAGACGAGGCAGAGGGGATTTGATAGAAATGTTTAAATACATAAAGGGAATCAACAAGGTAAAAGAGGAGAGAATATTTAAAAGAAGAAAAACTACTACAAACTGCTACAATAGGACATAGTTTTAAATTAGAGGGGCAAAGGTATAAAAGTAATATCAGGAAGTATTACTTTACTAAGAGAGTAGTGGATGCATGAAATAGCCTTCCTGCAGAAGTGGTAGCTGCAAATACAGTGGAGTTTAAGCATGCATGGGATAGGCATAAGGCCATCCTCCATATAAGATAGGGCCAGAGGCTATTCATAGTATTCAGTATATTGGGCAGACTAGATGGTATATTGGGCATTCTATGTTTCTATATGCAGCCTGTCAGCTGTGTTTAGGAAACAGCAGCATCTTGTGGCCAAACAGCAGAATGTCAATCTAGATCATTTGATTTAATCTATTCAAACAGTGTTCAGACAATGAGAGCTGTTTCCCTATCTCACATGCCACCCCACTAGAGTATTCAGAAACCCTCCCCATACAAACTCATCCTGGGCATAGCGCTGTGAGGGGACACCAGCATTGGGCCTCGTTGACCTTTGCAGAGTCATAGGCTCAGAAGCACTGGGGACATCAGGCATATCTAATGGGGGAAGAGCTGCTGTCTGCTTAACACTTTTCCTGGCAGGAAAACGTCTACGGCCGGAACTTCTGTGGGTACCGGGGCAGGGACAACCCACCATTTCCCCTCCTTCTTCTCTAACAGTATTTTCTCTGAACTCTGAGCAGGAGGAGGCATCTCCTCCATGCACACTGGCTCATCAAAATTACAACACCTTAACATGTTACGGTGCAAGTTTTGTGAGGGCCCCCAGTCTCTATTGGCTCTACCTCATAGACAGGGATTGCAGGGTCTACCCTCCTCTTCACCGTGTATGGGACCGCCTCCCACCACCCATCCAACTTCCCAGACGGCAGCTTGGCTTTGCCCATCACTCGATCACCCAGGGCATACCCATCCCTCTGCACTTATCTTGGTTTAGGGTTTACCACTTTTTCCAGGCGCTCCCCCACAACCTTGTGGATTGCTCTCAGCCGGCTGTGCTCTTGCACCCATGCGGTGGCATTTCTCGGTGGTGGCTCCATCGGATCGGGTATTTGGAGATCTTCAATCTCCTGTCTGGCTCTCCCAAACATGAGCATATGTGGGGAGTATCTGGTGGTACTTTGTACCCGGTTTTTATAGGCCCACGTCAGTTCAGGTAGGTACTCGGGCCACCAAGCCTTTTGGCTGTCCTCCAGAGTCCGCAGCATCTGGAGGAAGGTGCAGTTGAACTGCTCGCACGCCCCGTTTCCCTGTGGGTGATACCGGGTGGTGTGGGACTGTTCGATCCCATACAGTTGGTACAGCTCATTCAGTAGAGTACCCTGAAAACATGCTCCCTGGTCTGAATGTATCCTCAGTAGACACCCAAACACCTTAATAAAGTGTTTGCAGACCGCTTCAGCAGCCGACTATGCCGTCTGGTCTCTGGTAGGTACAGCCACTGCATACTTTGTGAAATGATCTGTCATGACTAGACAGTACGAGTGTCACGAATGTCAGTCCAAATTATTTAATTTAATCTATACAGTGTTCAGACAATGAGAGCTGTTTTCCCATCTCACAACAAAACACTAAGTATGACATTAAAGACTGTTCACAACCTCCATACATCCGTGACCTAATCTCCAGAGTCCTTCCCACACACAATTTCCGATCCTCACAAGACCTCCTTCTCTACTCTACTCTTATATGCTCTTCCCACAATCACCTCAAATATTTCTTCTGGGCATCTGCCATACTCTTGAACTTTCGACCCAAACATATCAGACTTCACCTACAGTGGAATCCTTCAAAATAAACTTGAAAAACCCACGTCTTCACAATAACCTCCAATATTTCTGCTGAGTATCCGCATACTCTGGAACCCTCTACACATCAGGTTAATAGCTATAGTGGAAACCCTCAAAAGAAACCTGAAAATGCCACTGTACTGCCATATGAGCAGCTTCTAACCTCACCTACTGTATGCTTCCCTCTTCCTTTGTAGATTGTAAGACCTTGCAGGCAGGGTCCTCTCTCCTTCTGTACCAGTTTGTAAATGATCTTGTTCATGTTTATTGTACTTGTTTGTACATCCTTTTTCCATATGTACAGCTCCATTGAATAAATTGTCCCATAATATTTAATAATAATAATAATAATAATAGTAGTAGTTTTGTTCGTTTACATACAGCACAAAGAGTTTGTAAAGTTATACTGTTGTTTCCTGCTTTAGGACTAAAATGCCCACGAACCATGGTATATAAAGAATGCGGTTCAGCTTGTGAGAAGACCTGCAGCAATCAAGAGCCGGGGGCTTGTATAAAAATATGTGTTACTGGTTGCTTTTGTCCGAATGGTAGGTGTTTATTAAATTTTTTCTTCAATAGCTAGAGTTTTCCTTTATTAAACCACTACTCTATTGCTACATTAACACTACCCAACCGAGCAGGCAATTAATTATCGGAAAGAGACTGTTCCATTCTGATAACTGCCTGCTCATCAGTGAAGGAAAGAGCTTTCTTTACATGCAGAGATCACCTCTGCTGTATGGGAATGAAAGAGGTCTACTGCAGTCACTTGCTTCATACAGATTTATTGTTTCTGGGCAGCAGAACACAGTTCACAAAGCATGATCTGCTGCCCAAGAAAATTATTATCTTTATTCACTTGCTGTTTGCAAATATCATTAATTTTAATATAGGGCAGAGTAGGACTTGAGATACTGCAGCCTGTTTGGGCTTGGCCACGCAGTGGTAACTGATTGGAGGAGATTTATCAAACTTGGTGTAAAGGAATACTGGGTTAGTTGCTCACAGCAACCAATCAGATTCCACCTTTCATTTTTTAGAGCACCTTTGGAAAATAAAAGGGCAGGAAAGGTCATCAGTATCTGATCGGTGGGGGTCCCACACTCGGAACCACTACGATCAGTTGTTTGAGAAGGCACCGATGCTCCTGTGAGCACCACGATCTTCTCAGTGCTCACCAAGCACAGTGCCGTACATTGTACAGTATAGCGGCTGTGCTTGGTATCGTGACTCAGCCCCATTCAATTCAATGGTACTGAGCGTGATACCAAGCACAGCCATTATAAAATGTAAGGCACTGTGCTTGGTGAGCTGCGAGAAGGCCGCAGTACTCATAGGAGTGCCTGTACCTTCTCAAACAGCTGTTCGGCTGGGTTCCCGGTTATAGGACCCCCACTGATTAGACATTAAGGATAGGTCATCAGTATCAAGATCTCGGAAAACCTCTTAAAGTTCAAGTGAAGCATCCAACATGTCTTCTTTTTATATCCAGGCACTGTGTTTGATGACATCAGAGATAAAGGATGTATTCCACCATCTGAATGTTTTTGCAAGTACTCAGGAGACATCTATCGTTCAGGGGAAATATTGGATCTTCCATGTGAAAACTGGTAAACATATATGAATTTAATATCTAAAAAAGTGACATAATGAAGTAGAGAGGGTATTTTGCAAGACCCTGTTCACACCCTACCCCTCACCTCCACCTCAAGATCAGGGTCCAAATGCATATTAAGGCTTCTTTCACACGACCGTATGGCTTTTTCAGTGTCTTGCCGGCCGTTTTTTCCGGATCTGTTGTTCTGTTTTTTGTTTCCGTTGTGTTCCTGTTTCGGTTCCGTTTTTCCGTTCCGTTTTTCCGTATGGCATATACAGTATACAGTAATTACATAGAAAAAAATTTAGGCTGGGCATAACATTTTCAATAGATGGTTTCTCAAAATACGGAACGGATACGGAAGACATACGGATGCATTTCCGTATCTGTTACGTTTTTTTTGCGGACCCATTGACTTGAATGGAGCCACGGAACGTGATTTGCAGGAAATAATAGGACATGTTCTATCTTTCAACAGAACGGAAAAACGGAAATACATAAACGGAATGCATACGGAGTACAGTCCGTTTTTTTTGCGGAGCTATTGAAATGAATGTTTACGTATACAAACCATGTACGGAACACAAAAAACGGCACGTAAATGAAAATAAAAATAAAAAAGGTCGTGTGAAAGAGGCCTTAACGACAAAATGCACTTACGTTTTGGTATGCCATGGATATCCTTTTGTGGTCCTCTTTTGTGGTGTACCTAAAAAGGGAAAATCCATATTTTCCTGTGTGAACTCATCCTGTAATCATAACGTCTTACGTCACTGTTGCCTATTCACCCCTTAAGGATCTTGCAAATACCATTATTTTTTTTTTCTCCCTGTCGGAGCTATAGCTTTTTGGTTTTTCGATTCACATAGCCATATCAAGGCTTTATTTTTGCAAAACAAGTTGTTCTTTCTAATGGCACCATTCAAAATTGCATATGATGTAGTGGCAAGCTGGAAATAAAAATCCAAATGGGGAGGAATTAGAAAAAAAAAAAATATTCTGCCACAGTTTTATGGGTTTTGTTTTTACGGCGTTCCCTATGCAGTAAAACTGATCTATGCCTTCATTTTCTGAGTCCGTTTTCATGTGTCTCAATAATAAATAAAAAAATAAAAACTTTAGAAAGTACATGTTTCAGAAAGAATGCGCCTGGGGCTGTTGTAACAATTTTCATAGCCCAGTGTTCTGTATTTTGCTGCCAAAGTGAGACTAGAGAAGGCGACTTAATTTTGGCAACTTCTATACAACCCAGCAAGATGCAGTCATTTTGTTGCTCCCTGTTTTAAGGCAGAACTTCTCAACTGAATGACTACCTTTTGTAACGGCCTCATATTACAGGGTCAGGTACGGTCTCCTTTTAGCCCAAATGACATTAAAAACAAAAACCATGAGAGGAGTGCTCCCCACCTTTCTCAGGGTATTTGACAGGCTGCTGTGTACCTATATTAACATCAGGCAGCTGTTGGTTTTTAGTGCTGTTTTTCTGCATGTTTTTTGCACCAGGGCTTTTTGTCACTTTTTGGCTTTTTTGTGTCACTAGTGAGAGTACAGGGAGAAAAAGGTAGGGGAGCGTGCCCATCGTGCATAAGCCAAAAGCCAATAGCAGCACAGCTTTCATTCCTTATTCTGCTGTTCAAAATTGAAAGCTGTGCTGTAATTGGTTGCTAAGGGCAACAAATCTCTTCAAGCATGTTACATGGTTCTATGAGGCCCAAAACGATACACACTGATGGCACTCCTGTAGATATGGAGTCTCCCCACAGTGGTTCCCCTTTCCCCACTGGCACACATCTCTCACCAGCTAGTAGTGCTCTGCAATGTCACAGGTTTTGTTTGCCTTACAAAATCAGGGCAAGATGTAAGAGGCTCTGTTCATTAACTTCCTAATGTAGAGATTTTTGGAGATATAGTCCCTCAGCATTAGTGTCGGGTACCAAGCAGTAAATAAGCTGAAAACAGTCTTTGCTTTATCGAACCTCATGAGAAACACCCACACTGGCATCACGTATGTTACAGGTCTAGTAGTTGCACCGTCCTGAGGGAGCTAAATCCTCTACGCCACATAAGATGGCCACCATTATTATAAATGTCACATGATAGGTGGAGGGCCCTGTTATATATTTTGTTTTGGGGTCCATGAGCTTCAAGTTACGCCTCTGAAGGGATACCCGAACCAGGGGTATAACTATGGGAGAAGCAGGGGTAGCAGCTGCTATGAGTCCCAAACTCAGAAGGGGCCCATAAATGATTTTATTGTCAGAGCCCCCTCAAAAGTATTATACAATGGCATTATATACAGTGACACTATAGGAAACGGATGTAGCGGCTACTAGGCCTCATCTGAGAGCGCGATCTTAACTAGCCACAGGAGTGGGGGTTGCACAGGAGTTGGAGGTTATGAAGAAATTACCGGGGTGGGGCCCGTTCAAAAATTTGCTGTGGGGCCCAGTCATTTCTAGTTATGCCACTGAGCCTTACCTATTACAATTTTGATTGTGGAGTTTTTTAGACTCTCACATGAAGTGCTCCTCAAACTGTGAGAAGAGCTTCCATGGTGAGGCACCCCCAGTTATTGGTAAGGCCTAGCTGTGCTGCAAAATAATTTCCCTGACACTTATTTTAATATTAGATATCTTTCGGTTAATTTAATGGCTATGTACACCTTTGGGTCAATTTTCTTTATTATTGCATTGTACTCATTTTGAGCAAAAATTATTTTTTAGGCTACTTTCACACTGGCGTTTTGAAACGGATCAGTTCAGCCCCAATGCATTCTGAATGGATAAGGATCCATTCCGAATGCATCAGTTTGGCTCTGTTCCGCCTCCATTCCGCTCTGGATGCGGACACCAAAACGCAGCTTGCAGCGTTTTGTTGTTCGCCTGGCGATGTGGAGCTAAACGGATCCGTCCTGACTTACAATGTAAGTCAATGGGGACTGATCCGTTTTTACTGACACAATAGGGTGCAGTTGAAAACAGATCCTTCCCCCATTGACTTTCAATATAAGTCAGGACGGATCCGTTTTGACTTAGACTTTTTTTTTTTAAGAATAATGCAAACGGATCCGTTCTGAACGGATACAAGCGTTTTTATTATAGGTGCGGATCCGTCTGTGAAGATACCAGACGGATCTGCACCTAACGCAGGTGTGAAAGTAGCCTTAATTGGTTATTATAACTGTTGAATCCCTTTCTCTGTACAGCCTTGAGATTCTCTTGAAGCAGGCTCTGTGTTTTTACTGTGTTCCGTCTCCTTTTCCTGGTTCTTTGACATGATAAACACGCATCATACAGTAGCTCAATCCTAATCTTACTGATAAGAATGTGGCTTAAATAAGTGTTTATGACCTTTTATTAATTTAGAAATAAGGTTTATTAGATGAACTACACAACATGAAAACCCTTTGTGACAGATAGGCTAAATTTTGTTAATAAAAACCTATTGAAAAAAAAAAATTTTGCCCAAAATAAGTAAAATGCAATAAAATGCAGTATGATCTTAATCAAATCCTTAAAGAGGTTGGCTATATTCTGGTTATTGCTTACTAATGTGTTTGTGAGATGATTATATGGCACTTACTAATATAGCCTTTGTTGAAATTCTGCAACATAAAGCATGCCCCCTTGTTCACAAAGACTTTTATGCTGTCCACACAGAGGACCTGTCCATAAAATGGTTGCTGATGGAAGGTCATGTGACTAGGCAAATCACCTCCATATGCTGTCTCCTCCATTCAAACACACTTCACCTGCACTAAACTACCATTTAGAGATGAGCGAATCGAAGCTGACGAGGTGGAATTCAATGAATGCTAATTTCCTCACACTTCATGGTAACGAATCGCATTTCTCCTAAAATGGCTGCTGCACGTGTGAGGACATGGAGAAAGGAAGTCTAGGAAGGCGGGATCACACAGACTGACATGCATGCAGCCAATCAGCAGCTAGCCCTGTGATGTCACAGCCCTATAAATACGGCGGCCATCTGAGATTGAGACATTTTCCAGCATTCTGAGTGCAGGGACAGACGTAAGAAGGTGCTAGGGACAGCAATTGGAAAAACCGTATTGTGAAAAAAAAAAAAGAAAAAACGATTTATAAGTGCGGGGAAAGGATAGGGAGGAATCATTTCACAGCATCTTAGTGCAGGGAGAGACATCAGAAGGCACTAGGGACAGTGCTAGAAAAGCAATTTACAAGTGAAGGGAAAGCATTGAGAGGAATCATTTCACAGCATCTTTGTGCAGGGAGAGACTTGAAAAGGCGCTAGGGACAGTGCTAGAAAAGTGAATTACAAGTGCAGGGAAAGATTATTTGGGGATCCAATTAGCCATTATACAGCTCTGTCATTCCTTTGGGGTGCAAGTGCTCTGTTGAAAAGCCTTTAGTGGCCTATTTCAGTACAGAAAAAATATATATACGCATTTCACTTCTGCAGTAATATGTGTTGAAAGTGTCTAGTGGCCTATTTCAGTACAAAAAGAAAGATATATACGCACTTCACTGTTGCTGTTATTTGCGGTGAATGCGTTTTGTGGCCTATTTCAGTACAAAAAGAAATATATATATGCACTTCACTGTTGCTGTTATTTGTGGTGAATGCATTTAGTGGCCTATTTCAGTACAAAAAGAAAAATATATACGCACTTGACTGTTGCTGTTATTTGTGGTGAATGCGTTTAGTGGCCTATTTCAGTACAAAAAGAACAATATTTTCATCGCTTTTAGGGGTGTTTTAATTTGCTTTTAATTTATTTAGTTCAGCTAAAAGTATGTCAGACAGAGAAGTGCCAGGCCATGCACAGAGGATTGGCAGAGGCCTAAATGTTTTTGGTGCAGGCAGAGGTCGCAGCAGAGTAAGGGGGCGTGGCAGCAGGAGTCCCAGCGAGAGTCCTGACCTCCCGGTGTGATCTAGCGGTCATGTCTTGACTAGCAACCCAGCGGTTCTTGATTGGTTAACTCGATCATCCACTTCATCCTAAGTGACATCAGACACCCCCAGCCAACAGTCGGTGGGTTCGTCAGACATAATCCTTAGTTGGCATGGCCCAGGAGCAGGCCCTGTGCCCTCACCTGTCCTCAACCCTCCTCTGTCCTTTGCTGTTCCCTCAGCCACAGAAGTATTGTATGCTGTGGGCTCAGCTCCAATATACAGCGAGGACAATCTGCTAGAGCACAATCAGCAGGTGCTGCCAAGCTAAGATCTGGAGGAGACATCCACCGCTTCCTCCGCTAGGCGGGCACGTAGTGATGAGGAGAGTAGTGCAGGAGCTTGTGTTGCGAACGGTCAGGCTCCCGACCGAGAGACCATTGAGGTGAACATCAGTGACGTGCAGACACTACTTGATGATGATGAAGCCGATCGCACTTGGGAGCAGTGTGCAGAAGGGGCTTCATCATCATCAGGAGAAGAGGGTGGCAGCTCGCCTGTGAGGCAGCAGCTGAGCCAGCATGGTGATAGCATTGCTGGGAGTCAGCAGGGTGGCAGCAGTGGGAGGTCAGGAGCCAAACATGCTCGGGGTAGACCACCTGCTTAGCAGCAGCCTACCGGCCTGGAAACTCATGGTGCAGGGGTTCACGGAGGCAGTGGCAGTAGCAGTCAGTCAGTGCGGACTGTTTGGGGGGAAATCACCTACTCAGCAAAGTGGCAGTTTTTGGTTAAGCCGCCGGAGGAGGTTAACATGGCCATATGTAGAATATGTGGGCAGAAGGTGAAGCGTGGCCAGGGTGCCAATGTTGGCACCACAGCCCTGCATCAACATATGCAGCATCACCATAAAGTGGCTTATAAGAACCTTGGCTCCGATATGGTGGTTCAGCCTGCCGCAGCTACCGCTACATCACCCAGTAGCATGCACCCGGTTTCAGTCAGTCAAGGCTCCACTATCTCAGCCGAAGGTAGCTGTCTGTCATTCCCATATTCTGCTGGTCCAGATGCTCCTGCTCCTCCTACTCCTCTCGTCAGTCACTCCATCAGCAATCAATCACCAAAGCTATTGCCAAGAGACAACAGTATGCGTACACGCATTTAATGGCGCAGAAGCTGAAAGTGCTCTTGTCCAAGTTGCTGGTGCTGCAGTCCCTCCCTTTCCAAGTGGTGGACTCCAAGCTGAGGTGGAGAGTCCCAAGCTGTCATTTCTTTGCGAAAAAGGCAGTAACATCACTGCACAAATATGTAGAACAGAAGGCAGACTAGTCCTTGAGCCTATGGGTGTCTGCCAAAGTGCACGGCAGCGCTGACGTGTGGAGCTGTAACTACCGTCAGGGACATTACATGTCCTTTACGGCCCACTGGGTGAATGTGGTTTCTGCACAGCCACACCAGTAACTTGGCCAGGTCAATCCGCTTCCGCCTCCAGGTTGTCACGCTGTTGGTCCTGCGACAATGTCCTTCTCTGCCGCCTCATCCTCCACAACGTCCTCAGCCTCAATTGCAGGAACAAGTCATAGTGCCCCTCTAGCATAATACATATGCAGGGCACGGCGGTGTCACGCTGTTCTGCACCTCATTTTCCTGTGCGAACTGAGTAACACAGGGGAGGAATTGCTCTGTGTCCTTCGTCAAGAAATCTAATCCTGGCTTTCTCCCCAACAACTTAAAATCGGAACCATGGTGACCGACAATGGGAAGAACATTGTGCCAGCACTGCGTCAAGGAGGGCTGAGCCATGCAACCTGCATTTCACACTTGTTTAATCTAGTTGTCAAGCGGTTCCTGAAGTCTTCCACCCATCTGCAAGACATCCTAAAAATGGTCAGGAAACTTTGCATGCACTTCAGCTACTCGTACACCCCAAAGCACACCCTTCTTGAGCTGCAGCGGCAGAACGGCATCCCCCAACATAGGATGATATGCAACGTTTCCACCCATTGGAATTCCACCCTCCATATGTTGGACGGACTATATGATGCAAGCGGATAGGAGTACTCCCCTGTGTAACTTTGATGTCAGCCAGTGGCAGCTTTTGCGTGACAACTGCTGTTTGCTCAGGCCCTTTGAGGATGTCACATTATTTGTCAGTCGCCAGGACTATGGGCTGAACAATGTCATTCCACTGCTTTATGTCCTAGAACAGATGGTGGTAACAATGGCTGGTCAGGGGACTGGAGACGTGGCGCCTAAATCTCACGGCGTGGAGGAGGACATTGGAGCACAAGCAATGTGTAGCAAAATGGGTGGTTTGTCTACTCAGGTGACAGGAAAGGAGGAGCAGGAGAAGCCAGAGGAGCTACAGGCCAATGAGGAAGACGAGACAGATGACCCAGACACATTGTGGCAGCATGCAGTAGAGATGGAGGCAGGGAGTCCCTCTGAGTCACTTGCACAAATGGCCCGATACATGCTTACTTGCTTGCATAGTGACAGCCAAATTGTCACCATTTGGCAGAGGGATGACTTCTGGCCCTCTACCTTGTTGGACCCTCGCTACCGGTCCAGAATGGGGGCCTTTTTTACACCCACTGAGAGGGAGGACAAACGGAACTCTACAGAGACATTCTATGTAGTCAGTTGGCCGCTGCCTATCTGCACCATCGTCCATCCTCTCGCAGGTCTGACTGGGGGAGGTCCTCTGTGCTCACGTTCCACACCATGTCTGCTCGGGAGGGTAGGGGTGGCAGGAGCAGCATCAGCTCCATCAGCAGCAGCCTGAGTCTACAGTCGCTGATGAGTAGCTTTCTTCACACGCATAGTGAAGAAACTACTCACCAGCAGCAGCAGGTAGACCTGGAGCAGGACCTGAACCAGCAGGTAGTGGCATACTTGGACAGCACCCTGCCAACCCACATTGAAGATCCGCTGGAGTACTGGGCAGCCAAACCTATTAGAGGGCGGTGCAGGCGGCGCAATGACATCATCGCGCAGCCTGAGCAGTACAGCGCAGGACACAGGCTGGAAGAGGCCTGCATTACATCGCTGACTTGGAGGTAAGTATGTAAGTATAACATTTTTTTTTTATTTATGTACAATACTTTTACTGGCACATGATTGGGGGGGGGGCTCTTTTTATTTCTATATTCTAAGAGCAACGCCTGTCATCTGCATGTCATACGGACTCACAGTATTATTTCACTTCCAAAGCAGACTCCCTATGTGTGTTACTGCAAGGCACAGTGTTCTACACCAATATAAAGGCTCTCTGCAGCCAGGAAATAGTCGTTTTTATAACATAATTCGCTGCGAACATAGTTGGATCTAACAAAATTTTTCCCAAAAATGTTGGCAAACCGGCGAATCGAATTTTTTAAAAATTTGCCCATCTCACTCCCAATAGAACAAGTGCAGATGGCAGGTGTAGTGTGTTAGAATGGAGTAGGCATCACATGGAGGTGATCTGATCACATGACCCTCCATCTGCAGCCATTTTATGGACAGGACCTCTGTGTGGACAGCACAAAAGACTTTGTAAACAAGGGAGCATAGCATATGAAATATAGAAAATGCTGCAGAATTTCAACAAAGGCTATATTAGTAAGTGCCATAAAATCATCTCACAAACATGTTGGTCAACAATAACCAGAAAGTGGCCAACCCCTTTAAGGATTTGATAAAAACTGTACTGTATATTTGGAAATTGTATAACATGCATTATACAAATAATGTTTTTTTTCCTCTGAAATGCAATGGCCCTTTATTATCAATGCACTCAAGTTTCTTCTCTGTTTTTTCTCCGTAACAGCACCTGCTTTAAGGGAATGTGGAGATGTACTCGTAAACCTTGTCAAGGCTCCTGTGCAGTAGAAGGTGGATCACATATCACAACTTTTGATCAGAGAGGTTACAACTTTCATGGGGACTGTTGCTATATCCTCACTCAGGTAACAGTCCTACAATTTACTGCAACAGACAAAGATAGTATAGCTGCAGCATGCAGTCAAATATAAAACAACATCCATATACACCTTACATAAGTGCATTTGGATTTATAGCGCCAGTAAGTGGAGACATTTAAAAATATAAAGCAGTAGCGGCTTACCAGATATCGAAACCAGGACTAAGTGAGTGCTCTAGCTGGTGGCTGGCTATCCGTCTAGACAGTGGTTAAGATAAAAAATAATAATATTTTAAGTGGAAAGTGCTGCATTTTAACCCCTTAGTGACCAGCCTGTTTTGGGCCTTAGTTACCTAATTTTTTTTTCCATTTATTTTTTTTATTTTTTCATTGCTTTTTTTTTTGGTCAAAGTACCCTTATGAAAGACAAGTTGTAGATTTTAATTACTCCTTTTAGAGGTACACATAACCTTCTAATGATCAATTTTTTCAGAATATAAGATGCAGTGGATCATAGTATGTAGTCACTATTAGAAGCATAAAAATACAAAATACAATTTTTACTGTGTACATCTTATGGGTGATATACAGTTGATATGGTACAGACACAACACAAAAGACAATGCCTTATCACATTGCCAGCCACAGTGCCTCATCATATTGCCCATTGACTATGCCAGCCACAGTGCCTCATCACATTGTCCCTTGACTATGCCAGTCAGAAGCAGTAGTAGTCTGGAGTTACTGGCATGGATCTGTCCAGTGCACAGCAAAGAGGAGAACATGGCTACAAAGTCCCAGCCAGGGCAGACACCCCCACATTTACTCTGCTGTGTGTACCATTGTGTGTATTATTTGCACAACGAACAGTCACACTTTACATAAATACATAAATATATATGTGTAAGATGTGAGAGTTCAGTGAGCAGATAACACACAGATAGTACATGCTGTGTCCACACAACTGCACTGCCTGGACTGTCAGTAACTAGTGATGTCCCGAACTATTCGCCGTCGAACAGTTCACGGCGAACATGGCTTGTTCGCGTTCGCCGCAGCGGGTGAACATATGCGATGTTTGGTCCGCCCCCTATACATCATCATTGAGCAAACTTTGACCTTGTACCTCCCAGTCAGCAGACACATTCCAGCCAATTAGCAGCAGACCCTCCCTCCCAGACCCTCCCACCTCCTGGACAGCATCCATTTTAGATTCAGTCAGAATCTGCATTCACAGAGAGAGGAGGGAGAGTGCTGCTGCTGCTGATTCAATAGGGAAAGCGTTAGCTAGGGCATTGTTCTGTGTCCACAGACTCATCTGCTGTAAGGACAGCGTCCTGACAGCACCCCAAAAAGCCCTTTTTAGGGCTGGTACATCAGGCAGCTTTTTTTCATTTTATAAATATATATATATATATATATATATATATATGTATATATATATATATATAAAAATATATATATATATTGCAGTTGCCTGCAAGGTATTGTCTGTGACACCCTGTATGAATGCTGCGCACACAGTACAGTCTGTGGGCCCGACAGTCACTCACTGGCTTGCAACTGCGATTATATCACAGAGAAATAATTATTTTTTCACTGTGATTATTTTTTTCCTGCTCCCCCAAGCCATGGGGCCACCTGTTTCTGCCCTTCAACAAGGTCCCTGTCACTTGTGCCAGGGACTGAAGAGGTGGCTATGCTGGTCCATGTTAGAAGGGTGAAGAGCACAGATGAAGGCAGGTGAGTATGTCTGTCTGTGTTCTCTGTGTCAAGATCAGGGCCAAGGGGCTGGACTCTCTACTCTTTGAGGGGACCTGTCTGCACGGCACCGCCGTCACAGGGTTGCGGGGGTTTTCCTTAACGGCCTCGGCGATTCCCTTCCTGCCTGCTCTCTATCCGGAAGTACCGGGCCGTGCATGCGGTTTCCCAGCCTAAGGGGACATCTTCCTGGCGGCTCAGTTGTGTAAAGCCCTCCTCTCCACACTGTCCAACTCGCCGCAGATCACCTCAACCTGCTGCATCCTGCTCCTGGGGACACATCCAGCAAGGGTTAACTCTGCTCCACTTAGGTAGGACCAGCGCTGCTCCCCTGCTCTGTATCATCTCTGTCTCCCTGACTCCTGTCATGTCGGACCCAGCGGATCCCACGCCCCAGGTCCTCGGTAGGGCTACCCATTATGCCTGCACTTCATGTAATGTGAAGTTACGTGCACCCTTCTGCTGGAAGTATGGAACCGGAATGGGCCAAATCCCTGTTCCGGGCGGTGAATGACCTATCCAAGATCTCCCAATCCACCCTTTCCTTAATGGGTCGCTTGGTAGAGACGTCGTCACCTGCGCAACCTGCTCTCTTTCAGGGCGTACCGTCCAGGAGCAGACACCCCAGCAAGCGTCCCAGGCAGGAACGCCTCTCCTTCTCGTATGCATCGCCTTTGCCTCCTCCCCCCAGTTCGCTGTCCAAAGCGTCCTTGTTAGTTGGGGACCCTTCGTCCGAAGTGGAACTCGCATACGGATACGGATCTGGATCCAGACCGCTCGTCCCAGATGGCTGCCTTAGTGGACAGTCTAGTCTCGGCAATCCGGGACACCTTCCAACTTCAAGAAGAGGACCTGGCCTCCAGTCACCAGGGAGTTTATTTCCTGCATACCAAGCAGACTCCAAAATCTTTCCCGGTCCACGACGACTTTTCCATTCTCACCACTAAAGCATGGGGACAGCCAGGTTCACGTTTCCTGATCCCCAAGCAGCTGGATCTTCTTTATCCGTTCCCCCTGGATTGGGTGAGTAAGTGGTCTTCCCCTTCAAAGGTCGACCCGTCAGTGGCTCGCCTGGCCAAGAATACCACTATTCCGGTTGCGGACGGCTCCTTTCTGCAGGACCCGGTGGACCGAGGGGTTAAATTGCTTGCAAAGTCGGTCTTTTCAGCCATCGGTTCAGCACTCCCACGTCCCATTTTCGCTCCAGCGCTGATGGGTAAGGCGGTTTCTGAATGGGTCCTGCACTTACATCAGGACTTAGACTCAGAGCTTTCCCGCACAGAACTCCAGGCTCTGGCAGTCCAGATATTCCGGGTGGGGAAGTACCTTTTGCAAGGCGGCTCTGGACGCGGGCTATATGGTCGCACGGTCTTCCGCCTTTGCCGTCACCGTTCGGCGGGAACTCTGGCTAAAGGCCTGACAGGCCGATTCCCTTCTATCCCTTCCTTTCGTTGGCTCTCATCTCTTTGGGCCCAAACTTGACGAAATCATTTCTGAGGCCACGGGTGGCAAAAGCACCCATCTTACACAGCCCAAACCCAAGCGTTCTTCTCAACCATGTCCTTTTGCGCAACGCCAGTCCTTTCGACACTTCTCGGACACCCGCCCGACAGCTCCCTTGACCATGAGGCAGCCTACCCAGGAACAAAGGTGGAAGCCTTAGTTCAAGCCACAGCCTGCCTGGCGTTCCCGAGCGCAGCCTCAGCGCTCTTCCTCTGGCAAGCCATCCCTGGCATGAAGGTGAGCCCCCACCTTCCTGGGTGGGGGGTCGGCTCCTTCATTTTCAGGAGGTTTGGCAGGCCCACATCTCAGACGCCTGGGCGCTCGAGATGTTCACTTCGGGCTACAAATTGGAGTTCAAATCCATGCCTCCAAACCGTTTTTTTCTGTCCCGTCCCCCCAGGGAGCCATCTCGGGCGGGGGCCTTCTTTCAGGCAGTTAATGATCTGCTGGTCAGGGGAGTTATCTCCCCGGTTCTGGTGAGGGAGCCGTTTTCAAGTTTTTACTCCAACCTCTTTATTGTGCCCGAGAAGAAGGGAGCGGTCCGCCCGGTGTTGGACCTCAAGATGGTAAACCGTTACCTTCGAGTGAGCCATTTTTGCATGGAGTCTCCTCAGTCCGTGATAGCTTCCTTGGCACAAAGGAAATGGCTGACTTTCGTGGCTATCCAGGACGCCTACCTACACGTCCCCATCGCAGTCGCCCACCAGCGTTTTTTGCGCTTCGCGGTCCACTCAGACCACTACCAGTTATTCACCCTGCCGTTCGGTCTGACGACTGCGCCGAGGGTGTTTACCAAGGCGCTCCCCTCCGTTTATGGGCCGTCTTTGCTCCAGAGGCATCACCTTGCTTCCGTACCTGGACGACATTCTCATCAAAGCGTTGTCGTTCCAGGAGTATGAGGAGAGTCTGCAGATCACCTTGGATGCTCTCGCCCGCTTTGGGTTGATAGTGAACCTTCGAAAGTCCTCCCTGGTCCCGTCCACTCGGATTCGGTTCCTCGGTATGATTCTGGACTCCGGGGCAGCCCAGGTGCGTCTTCCAGCAGACAAGGTGAAGGACCTTCGCAGTGCGGTGCTCTGGTTGATTCCATCCGGGCTTGTATGCGGGTGTTGGGTCTTATGGTGGCCTCGTTCTAGACGGTGCCATTCGCTCAATTTTACACCCGGTCCTTTCAGCGAGCGATCCTCTTGGCCTGGGACAAGTCCCAGGAGTTCTTGGATCGTCGGTTTTCCCTTCCTCAACAGGTTCGGTCGGACCTCCATTGGTTGCTCTCCCCAACTCATCACCTGGAGGTGGGGAGGTCCTTCCTTCCGATCAGGTGGACGGTCATTACGACCGATGCCAGTCTTCAGGGTTGGGGAGGGGTCTTCGGCACTCGGACAGTCCAGGGCGTATGGTCTCCGTCGGAGTCCAGACTGTCCATCAATAGCTTGGAGCTTCGTGCACTTTTCCTCTCACTGCGCCATTGGTCTCCCCTCCTGCGGGGCCTTCATGTCCAGGTCCAGTCAGACAATGCCACAATGCCACAGCTGTGGCGTATGTCAACCATCAGGGAGGGACTCGCAGCTCGACCGTCATGTCGGAAGCGGCAAGGATCCTCAGCTCGGCTCTGTCGGCGGTCCACATTCCTGGCGTTGTCAATTGGACGGCAGACTTCCTGAGCCGGACGACGATAGTCCCTGGGGAATGATCTCTCCACCCGGAAGTATTCAACGCCCTCTGTCGTCGCTGGGGATGGCCGGACATGGATCTGATGACCTCCCTCCTCAATCACAAGCTTCCGTGCTACTTGGCCCGTGCAAGGAATCTCGCAGCTTGCAGGGTGGACGCTTTTGTTGCACCATGGGATGGGTTCACGTTCCTCTATGTCTTTCCGCCGTTCTTCCTCCTGCCTCGGATTCTCCGCAGGATCAAGTGAGAGGGCGTTCAGACCCTGCTGACCGGCCGCGCCGAGCATGGTTTTCGGATCTTGTCCTCCTACTAGGGTACGCTCCGTACCCGCTCCCTCTCGGACCCGATCTTCTGTCGCAAGGGCCCGTCTTCCACCCGAGTTTAGATACTGTACGTTTGACGGCGTGGCTCTTGAAACCTTCCTTTTAAAGCAGAGGGGTTTTTCCGATGCGGTGGTTCAGACGCTCCTTTGAGCCAGGAAACCTACCTCTTCCAGGATCTATTATAGAACCTGGAAGTCCTTCCTTTGGTTCTGTGAAGAGCGGGACCTGTCTTCCAGATCCTTCTCCCTGCCGGTCTGGCCTTCCTTCAGTCTGGACTGGAACTGGGCATGGCGCTCAGTTTCTTGAAGGGCGAGGTGTCGGTCCTTTCTATTTTCTATCAGCGATCTTTGGCGGGACCTTCCTTCTGGGCGTTGCACACACCCTGCCGTCCCCCGCTACATCCGTGGGACCTCAAGTTGGTATTGGGGGTTCTTCAAGCTTCTCTCTTCTTACCCCTGCGGGAGGCTTCCCTCCGCCTGCTGTCCTGGAAGGTGGCCTTCCTAGTGGCCATCACATCCATACAAAGAATTTCAGAGCTGGCAGCTCTGTCATGCCGTGAACCATTCCTAGTCTTTCATCAGGACAAGGTGGTCCTCTGTCCGGTCCCTTCCTTTTTACCCAAGGTAGTGTCGGCTTTTCACGTCAATGAGGACATTGTCCTGCCGTCCTTTTGTCCTGGGCCCTCCCATCTGAGAAAGGTGTTGTTACACTGTTTAAATGTGAAACAGGCTCTGCGGATTTACCTTTCTGCCGTGGCCCCCTTTCGGCGCTCGGACACCTTGTTCGTCCTTCCGGAGGGTTCTAGGAAGGGATTGGCAGCTTCGAAGGTGACGATCTCAAGGTGGATTCGCTCCACTATTTTGGAATGTTACCATGTTCGGGACAGGACTCCCCCTCCAGGGATCACGGCCCACTCTACCAGGGCACTTGGATCCTCCTGGGCTCACTTCTACTAGGTGTCGGCGGCTCAGTTGTGTAAAGCTGTGACCTGGTCTTCCCGCCACACTTTTACAAAGTTTTACAGGGTTCACACTCTCGCTTCTGCGGACGCCGCTCTGGGCCACCTGGTCTTGCAGGCCGCAGTGTGATGACTGTCACAAGGTTCTCTACCTTCTTTACTCTGTTTTGTGTTCCCTCCCCAGAGAATGCTTTGGGACATCCCATGGTCTGTGTCCCCCAATGATATAAGCGAGTAAATGAGATTTTGGGAAACTTACCTGTAAAATCTGTTTCTCGCTTGATTCATTGGGGGACACAGCACACCCCCCCGTTTGGGTCTGTTGACCGTAGAGTTTGTTGATGTTGTTATACCCTTCTGCTTCTCCTACTGCTTTTTGCACAAACTGAGGGCTCTCTCCTGGCCGGAGGGGGTATAGCTGGCGGGGGAGGAGCTAACAGTTTTCAGCCTAATGTCACCTCCTAGTGGCAGCAAGCAGCTATACCCATGGTCTGTGTCCCCCAATGAATCAAGCGAGAAGCAGATTTTACAGGTGAGTTACACAAAGTCTTGTTTTTGTAGCCAGCCAAAAGTTTTTTAATTCTTGTTTGAGGGATCTTCTTCCATTCTTCCTGGGCTGTGTTGCATGTACTGCTCTTTTGAGGTCTATCCACAGAATTTCAATGATGTTCAGATCATGGGACTGAGGCGGCCATGGTAAAACAGCTTCTGCCTTTTAAGGTCATCTATTGTGGATTCTGAGATGTGTTTAGGATCATTATCCATTTTTAAAGCCATCCTCTTTTTTACTTCAGCTTTTTTATAGTTGGTGTTATATTTTCGTTTAGAATTTTCTGGAATTTCATTGAAGCCGTTCTTTCCACTACCCATGAAATGTTTCCTGTGCCATTGGCTTCAGCACAGCATAAATGTTCCACCCCTATGCTTAATGGTTGAAGAGGTGTTCTTTTCACAAAAATTATGTGTCCTTTTTTCCTCCAAATATACCTTTGCTCATTGAGGCAAAAGAATTTTAACCTCATCGGTCCACAGGACTTGTTTCCAAAATGCATCAGGCTCGTTTAGATGTTCTTTTGCAAACTTCTGACACAGAATTTTACGGTGGGGATGCAGGAGAGGTTTTCTTCTGATGACTCTTCCATGAAGGTCATATTTGTGCAGCTCCCCCAGATGGGGTTGAGCAGCTCCCCCAGATTTGCCACTATATTTCTGTGTTTTTATCTTGTCATATTTGTGCAGGTGTCGCTAAACAGTAGAACAATATATCACTCCAGAGTCTGCTAAATCTTCCTGAAGGTCTTTTGCAGTGATGTTGGGTTTCTGATTCGCCTTTCTAGCAGTCCTACAAGCACATGTCTCTAAACATTTTCCAGATCTTAACCTTTTCTTGATTACATTTCCAACTGAGGAAGTGGCAACCTAAAAATATTTTGCTATGTTCTTATAGCCTTCTCCTGCTTTGTGGCCCTCAGGCATTTTCCTTTGCTATAGCTATATCTACGTCCATGCATGTCACTATCTATATTTCAAAATATATACAGTGGTCCGTCAAGTTACAATATTAATTGATTCCGGGATGACCATTGTAAGTTGAAACCATTGTAACTTGAGTCCATAACGCTAGAAAAAGGGAAGATTTAAGAAAAATAAGCAAATAACCAAGACATTAAGAAAATCTGTCAATAATAGATGCTGGAAGCTGTAAATCTGTGGTGAGGGCAGGAACTTTCTCAGGGTCTTGCATAGTACATAGATGTACCCAAAAAATTTAATTGAGTCGCTGCTCAACTGGTGTCCAAAGAAGCAGCTCAACCTGGCACAGACAGTGCGCTGTACAGAACATTTAGTACTGAGGAGGAGCTACTAGACAACAACTAAATATGTTTTACCAGTGAAATGGCCATGTAGATTGGTTGGACCTGAGTCTGAGGCATTGCATGTTGAGTCTATGTTGAGTCTAGTCTAACTTATGATGGCCTGGAAAAGACTATTGCATATTGAAAATATTGCATCCTGAGGACATTGTAACTTGAGGGATCACTGTATATACAATACTCACAAAACATTAGTGGGTAAAATTTCAGGATGAACCTAAAATGCACTTTAACCTTTACAGATGAACTAATGTGACCTTCTCTAAACTTTTGAATGCACATGTCCAACTGTTCAATGTTTTAGTACTTTTTGCACAAATTGCTGTTCTCTAACAAATAAATAAATCGTTTGAGATGAGGAAATTACCATTGCATGTTTCTACTTAAATGCCCTACTTTCATTATATAATATCAATGTAACACAAACTTTTTATGTTTTCCATAAATGTCACCCTAAAGCCAAAGATACCTAACTTTTTTTTGAGTAGTGTATGTGTGTGTGTGTGTATATATGCCAATATGTGAGGGACTGTACTAAAAGCAGTATAAAGCAAGAAAACTGTGATCCTCTCATTACTAACATACAAACAAATCATGTCACTTGTCATTTTTTGTCTATTGACATTCGATTGTTTTCTTTCAGCTGTGTTCAGTATCCTTATTTACTGTCCATGGAGAAATCAAGTCATGCAATCTGAATGAGTTTGAGACTTGTCTATCAAAAATCGTTCTGATTATTAGGAATTCTAAGACAGTAAGTATCCTTATATACATTTTTGATAATCTTAAAGGGATATTCACATTTTTAAAACTCATGGCATATCACTATGCACAACCTCTGGTACCTCTACTGTTCCTTAGCATAAAAGGAGACAGTCTTTCCCCTAAACAGCAGTAACCGTGTCATCTGCTGTGAGGGATACTGTAGTGTGTCCAAAAGGCAGTATTTGACACTAGGCACTGGAGGTCAAGTACCTAGGGCTGGACCTTGCAGAGGAGTTGGCTACTGTATACAGGATTTACAGATTTTTTTTCTTTCCAAACTTCCTCCCCTGCCTCTGTATTCCCTAGTAAATCTGGAGTCTGTTTTTGTTGGAGCATGGGCTAAAGTTGCAGCAGAATTACTGAGGAACAAAAAGAGGTTCTGTGCCTGCTGTCTACCAGTGAAAGCACATAAATGACACAGTCTCAGACCAAAGCCATCTGTGACTGTCCTTACAGGTGAACCTTACAGCTGCCAAGTGCATTCCTCGGGTTTTGGAAGCAAAGAGAGCTGTATAGGGGGAGGGGGCGCTTGGGCCACAAGCAGGGAGGGCGTACCAACAAACCTGATCCAATGAACTCCCCCCACACACACCCTGTCCTGGGGTGCACATACTGTACTTCCTTGTCACAGAATGATCTTAAAGGTCCAATATTTGTGAGCTGACCCATCCTCCACAGAGGCATCTGCAGATATGTACAGTATATGTACTTTTAAGACTATATCATGAATAAATGAAAAAGGATCGCCTATCCGAGAGAGATGTACGTTGGTACCTCTCCAACAATACTGCACAGATTGGAAATTCAAATTAAACGGGGGAGGAAGGGGGCAGTAACGTATATAAAACATAACTTTTAATAAATCAAATTTAGAAAACGGCCCCTAACAAATACAGACAAAAAAAAAAACACACACAACAAAAAGACCTTGCATGGGGCTTGAGATAATAATCAAGAGCCAAATACAGGGCCCAAGCCAGAATTGCATAGAAGCTCCGTTGACGGGACAAAGTAACCATAACTAGGGTTGAGCGAACCTGAACTGTAAAGTTCGGGTTCGTACTGAACTTTACTATTTTTGGACCCAGGACCCGAACCCGAACATTTCAGTAAACGTTCAGTTTCAGATTCAGTGTTTGGCGCTTTTTGGTGCTTTTTGAAAGGCTGCAGGGCAGCCAATCAACAAGCGTTTAACTGTCTACTAATGGCATGGCTGTGGTTGGCCAGTGCAGCATGTGACCCAGCCTCTAAGCTCGAGTCACGTAGAGCTGCACGTCACTCTGCTGTGCTTAGTGTAGGGAGAGGATGATGCTGCTGTGAGGGAGAGAATAGGACAGAATCTGTTATCAGAACTCCAATTGAACTCAGCGATCTACATACATTTAGTTGTGTGGGTGCAGTGCACAATTTTTTTAACCCTGCCCTGAGCCCAGTGACAGAGAAAAATTACTTTTATCCATCTGTTAGTTAGGTGGGCGGCGGCGGCCATTATATGCAAGCTCAGTGCACCTGTGCTTTTGTGACACTCAAATCCAAGCTTGAAATACTGCAATAATAATATGGTTTTAAAAAAACACCCTTTTTTGCAAAATACTTAATATTGCAGCCCTTGTTGCATCTGTGATTATAAAAACAAGTTTTAAAAAATGTAATAATTTTCTGGCTTTGAAAAAACACAATTTTTTGGCAATAGCAAACATCTGGTGCATTTGCAGGATTAGCCAGTGTGCAATTTAAGCTAGAAATACAGCTATAATTTTCTGGGTTTTTAAAAACACCCTTTTTTGGCAAATACACAATTTTACAGCCCTTGCTGCATCTGCACGTGTGAAATTCAGCTTTCATATTCTGTTAGTAAAAAAAAACACCCTTTTTTTTGCGAAATACTTAATGTGATGGACTGAACCGTCCTGAGGCCTAGCCTCCTTCCTACGGACTATGGACCCAGAACTATGGAGACCCCATCAGACCTTTTGGGGTTATAAGGAACTATGAACCCTGATTCATGTGTGGAATTTATATGACACATATTTCCTATTGCCGATTAAAGGTGCAGGGTGTGAATTCAGCAACACAAAAAGGGGTTTAACTCTGCACTGAGACTCCCACTGATTGTGTTAGTGATAGGATTAAGATAGCTGACTCTAGGAGCAGCCGACTCCAAGATGAGTAGATCACCCTATGATAATCCCATCACATGTGTCTCCTCTCTCCCTATTCATTCATTATGGAGGGGGTGAAGATGTCTGTTTGCATGTTGTTCATGGTTGATTGATTTATGTTGTTAGAATTCTTGAACTGTATATATACTGAGTTGATCTTCAATAAAGTGAGTTCCTGTTTTGGCCATCAACATAGAGCCTCGTCTCATGTGTGTGGGGATTACTATACACTGTATACTCCCCTGGCTATAACCCCTAGCTCTTGTAAGAGCTGTTCCTGTTCCTTGTTCCTGTGGTGGTTACGGTGTCGAGCAGAGTGCTTGGAGCCCTCGGGAAGCACTAGGAGCATCCATCAACGGAGGTACCCAGTAGAGGTGCCAGTAGATCCTTCACGCTTAATATTGCAGCACTTGCTGCATCTGTGATTGTTAAAAACAAGTTTTAAAACAATTAAATAATTTTTGGGCTTTGAAAAAACAACCATTTCTGGTAATATCAAACATCTGGTGCCTTGGCAGGATTAGTCAGTGTGCAATTTAAGCTAGAAATACAGCCATAATTTTCTGGGTTTTTAAAAACACCCTTTTTTTTTGCAAAATACACAATTTTACAGCCCTTGCTGCATCTGCACGTGTGAAATTCAAGCGTTATATACAGCTTTCATATTCTTAGTAAAAAAACATACTTTTTTTTGCAAAATACTTAATATTGCAGCCCCTGCTGCACTTATGATTGTTAAAAACAAGTTTTAAAAAATTCAATAATTTTCTGGCTTTGAAAAAACAACAATTTTTGGCAATATCAAACATCTGGTGCCTTTGCAGGATTAGTCAGTGTGCAATTTAAGCTAGAAATACAGCTATAATTTTCTGTGTTTGGCAAAATACAAATTTTTACAGCCCTTGCTGCATCTGCACGTGTCATATTCTGTTATTATAAAAAACACCCATTTTGGGCAAAAAAATTAAATTGCGGCCTAGTCATCTGTTCATGTCAGATACACACTTTAGATACTGTTGTTCTATTCTGCTATTAATAAAGCACCCATTTAGGGAACGATCCTAAATTTGAGAAATATGAGTAGAACGTTAAATAAAGGATGTGGCTCAGGTTGTGTTGCCGCTGGTGGAGCTCCTGTTTCAGGGAGAGTACGTGGTCGATCTGTGCCAGCTACACGCACAAGTGAAACCCCTTCCTCAGCTGCGAGTAGGCGACAGAACCTGCAGCGGTATTTGGTCAGGACTAATGTGGCTCTATGAATGGTGAGGTCAGAACAAGTACAGGCGATAGTAGATTGGGTTGCTGACAGTGCCTCCAGTTCCTTCACATTGTCTCCCACCCAGTCTCCTGCTGAAAGAACAGATTTGGCACCTGCAGCCGATGTGCATCAGTCTTTCTCCTCACCCTCTTGCAAATCAGCAAAGCAGTCTGAGCCCCAAGTCATGCAGCAGTCTTTTCTGCTTTTTGATGACTCTGTTAGCAGGGTTTCCCAGGGCCGTCCACCTAGCCCGGTACCAGAACTGGAAGAGATGCCTAACCACTTATGTTTCAAGATGAATACTTGGGAGGACCATCGCAGCACGTCTCAGATGATGCTGAAACACAGTTGCCAGCTGGAGCTTTCAAAAGTGTGCAGACCGACAAGGAGAGAAGGGGTGAAGACTGGGTGGAAGATGATGTGGAGGACGATGAGGTTCTTGACCCCACATGGAGTCAAGGTCATGCGAGTGACCTGTATAGTTTGGAGGAAGAGGCACCAGCACAGCAGAAGAGGGAGCAGGGTGCAAAAGCGGAGCGGCTGTCCCCTAGACAGTATACCTGCTACTGACCAATGCAGCAAGGGACCGAGCACACCAAAGCCAGCTTCAAGGAGTTCCCTGGCATGGCAGTTCTTCAGACAAAGTGCTGACGACAAGACACGAGTGGTTTGCACGCTGTGCAATCAGAGCCTAAAGTGAGGCATAAACGTTCTGAACCTGAGCACAACCTGCATGACCAGGCATCTAAGTGCAAAGCTTGAGCTGCAGTGAAGTAGACACCTCAAAAACCAAGAAAGGTCTCTGGCTCCTCCTGCTTCCTCTTCTGCTGCAGTCTCGGCCTCTTCATTCACCTCTGGAGTGACAGTGCCACCTGCCACCCCGCAAACAGAGGATCTTCCAGCAATACCACCATCCGGGTCACCAAGCATCTCCACAATGTCCCACGAAAGCATTCAGCACTCCATCTCCCAAACACTGGAGTGGAAGATGAAGTACCCCCTACCCACCCACGATCCCTGGCCCTGAATGCCAGCATTTCAAAATTACTGGCCTTTGAAATGCTGTCATTCCATCTGGTGGAGATGGAAAATTTTAAAGGCTGTGGCTGTGGCTGTCCCACAGTATGTCGTGCCCAGCCGCCACTACTTTTCCAGGTGAGCCATCCCTTCCCTGCACAACCAAGTGGGGGACAAAATCAGGTGTGCAGTGCGCAACGCCATCTGTGGCAAGGTGCACCTCACTACGGATACTTGGACCAGTAACCACGGTCAGGGACGTTATATCTCTATAACAGCACACTGGGTAAATGCAGTGGCGGCTGGGCCTGAGGCAGATAGCAGCTTGGCGCATGTACTTCCACCACCGAGGATTGCAGGGCGCTTCAGTTTGCCTGTTGCTTCCTCCTCCTACTCCGCTTCCTCATCCTCTACCGGCTCCTCATCCGGTCAGCGTAACACCTTCACCACCAACTTCAGCACAGCCAGGGGTAAACGACAGCAGGCAGTTTTAAAACTTATCTGTTTGGGGGACAAACCTCACACCGCGCAGGAGCTATGGAAGGGCCTTGGTGTGCGATAATGGGCGAAATCTCATAGCAGCTCTGGGACTATCCGGTTTGACTCACATCCCTTGCCTGGTGCATGTGCTCAATTTGGTGGTGCAGAGATTCCTTAAAAATTACCCTGATATGTCAGAGCTGCTGCATAAAGTGCGTGCTGTCTGTGCGCACTTTCGGCTTTCTCACCCTGCTGCTGCTCGCCTGTCAGCGCTGCAGCGTAATTTCGGCCTTCCCGCTCACCGCCTCATATGCGACGTGCCTACAAGGTGGAACTCCACCTTACACATGCTGGCCAGTCTGTGCGACATGGGGCTGAAGCTATCAGAATAGTGTGAAGAGGTGCGTATGTCAATATTCAAAGGGTTTCTACAATGTTCGAGAGACAAGCGTATGGCTGAGCTCCTGGATGCAGGGACACTAAACGTTGCAGTGTTCCCGTGTTGCTAATATATGCAACGTTTAGTGTCCCTGCAACCAGGAGCTCAGCCATAAGCTTGTCTCCTGAACATTGTAGAAACCCTTTAAGTTTTGCCATACACACCTCTTCACACTATTCTGATAGCCTCAGCCCCGTGTCCCCTGATGATTCGTGAGGCTGACCCTTTAATCGATGAAACGCGGCAGAACATAGTTTCTTCAGCATGTGAATCCTTTGATATATAAGAGAAACAATACTATCTCAAGGTGTACTTTGGAACATCCGATCATGGTCCCTTGAAGCCCTCCTGATGTAAATGGGATTAGAGCTTTCTAGGGACATTAGATTAGTGTGAGGTTCCGGACGGGGCCGCCCCTTTCGGGGCGATGATTTCGTATTAGGAGGTCATTAGGGAACACCAGTCCAAGTAGGGTGCGCTAGGGACAGTATCAGATCGCTTACCCCGGCTTCACATCCAGACTCGTTATCTGACTTTTAGTACCTTGGAGCTGTTTTTATTGAACTGGCACCTCATTTACATCTACCTGACGATATCCAACTGGACAGGTAAGATCTACCCATTTTTACCAGTCTCAAATATTGGCTTTGCTTATGGTTATGTTTACTTTGTCCCATCAACGGAGCTTCTATGCAATTCTGGCTTGGGCCCTGTATTTGGCTCTCGAGCCCTGTGCAAGGTCTTTTTGTTGTGTGTTTTTTTTTTTGTCTGTATTTGCTAGGGGTCGTTTTCTAAACTTGATTTATTAAAAGTTATGTTTTATATTAGTTACTGCCACTCCATCATGAATGCCTACTATCCATAAATTTACACTCTGCAAAACCTGGATTTTTAAAAGCTTGTACTGTGTTTTTGTACTCATATTTCACATGCACAGTGGAAACAATGACCTCTGTTTCAGCCAGAGCTAAGCCATGTAGTGAGGGAGGTCGACGGATGACACAAGTGGTAACAAACAGGCTCCTTATGACTGCACCCAGTAGCTTCACTGCCTCCCACCACGCTCTGCAGTGTGCACAGGAGCCATTACCACTGTTCACCTCGTAATAGGGAACAGTACATTGATTGCTGAGTGCGATACTAGCGCCTACCTTATCTAATCTTCGAAAAAGACTTGATAAAGGCGTCCTAAAACCTCGAAATGTGTTGTTTGTTTTTTACCCACCAACAAAAAGCTCCATTTATTAATCTTCTGGTTGTCCCCTGTGACTGCCTCAACCAGTTGATGTCACGACCATGGTCATGACTCCTGTAACCGCAAGCAGTTGCCTGCGGCCTAGGTATGGTTGTCAATCACAGGTGAGGGCTGTAGTATGTTGCCTCACCTGTGGTTGCCGCTGGCAACATTATTTATGTGGCAGCATAGCAGCCTGAGCTGTTGCGAGGCAGCTTGCTATGTTGTGCATGCGGTTGTACTTGGCAACGTGTATTTATATGTGTGCACTTTCCTTGTCTGGCATCGCACGGCTGAGGGTTTTCCCCATCCTCAGCCATGACAGTTGAGTTGGGCAGAACCCAACGGGTATACCTCCCCTACTCACCCTTCTAGTGTGTGTCTGTGTATATGAGGAAACCATAGAGAACTCACACACAAGAACATACAAACTCCATGCAGATGTTGTCTCTGCTCAGATTTGAACCCAGGACCCCAGCATAACAAGTTTCCAGTACTAACCACAGAGCCACCATGCTGCAAAATATGCAGTAGAACAGTTCACCTGCAGCTTGATGCCAGGATGTGACCCTTACCTCCCAACAATAATGGTCAGCATCAGGAAGAGTCCACCTGAATAGTTGGCACCCCCTCCGTCTATTTCTATCGGACCATAATAAATACAGCTCTGGCTTGCTGTGTAGCTCTACCTCCATAGCTCTGCACCCAGTAGCTGTACTGCCCCCCACAATGCCCTGCAGCGTGGACAGAAGCTATTACCACTGGTCACCTCATAATAAGGAACAGTACAATTATTGCTGAGTGCGATACTAGCGCCTACCTTATCCATTCAGCGAAAAAGACTTAATAAAGCGGTTCTAGAACCTTGATATGTGTTGTCTGTTTTTTTACCCACCAATAAAGCTCCTTTTATTCATCTGCTGGTCATCCCTTGTGCCTATCTCAACCAGCTGAGCTGGGCGGAACCCAACGGGTATACCTCCCCTATTCACACTTCTATTCTTGTGATATTCCTCCGGCGGTTTGGCGACTTTGTCTGGATGATTCCATCCAAATGTATTGGCACTGGCTGCAGTGACCTCATCATTCTCATCATTTCCACGTACAAACCCTACATCTTTAATGTACTCACCACTCTAATACAGGTGAGTACATGCACATCCCTCCAGGGATTGAGATGTCTTACCTATTAACCCTATGAGCACCTTCTCTCTCTAGCTATTTTACATTCCATAGATAGGCAAGTGTATGTTGGAGTCAAGCACCTATATGGCAGCCACTGACTTCTCAGGGAGTTGCCCCAGTGACACCACTATCCCGGCACTTTAATTCCTTGTGAGAAAAGTGAATTACAAATGTTTGTCATTGGCAGTAGTACCTGAGCTTCTGCAAGCTGTGCGACAATAGCATTGCAAGTGTTCAAAACCTACTGGCAGTCTCACAATTCTAAACAGTAAATCTGCATGCCAATTACGTAGAAAAACCAATGCTCCTCTGAAACAGCTTATATACAGGGAAAAGGGATCAAACATGTTAAAATAAGCAGAGCACTGGTAAACCTACCACCGAGGCAGACCATGCCAGTGGTATGAGATTCATGCTGAGAGATGTACCACCACTGAACTGCTTCAGATGAGTTTTAAGAGAGCTGTATAAATCCATCTGAACTATCCATATGTATATACCCCCAAAAGGCTCTTCATGGTGTGATCTAAAAAAATAAGATAATACTCAACTTATGATCCCCCAGCTTTCTTGTTTCAACATTTCACAGTCTCCTGCCAGTCTCTACTGGTCCATTTTTAATGTGATTTGGAAAACCGAGCAGAAATAAACTGTGGTGGCATGAATGGCAGCACGCACTCTTATTGAAAGCAATGGGAGGCGGTTTCTACATAGGCACTGCATGGCTTGTGAGGGCAACACCTAAGAAGGACTCAGTGTGCTTTGAAAGAGTAATTTTAATTATATTTAGTAAAATAAAAATGTATTAATTTATCTGTATGCATGCTGAAGGTGGAGCTTGTGGATCATGTCTGTTCTCTTCTTTGTTTTAGAGACTAGTCATCACAAACACTGGAAAAGTTTCAGTAAACTCTATGACCATTTATTTACCGTATGATAATGGTGAGAAACTGTAGCAAACTTTAAATGATTTTCTGCTCCTTTACAAGTAATGGTCTATTCTCAGGTTAGGCCATCATTTTCTGATCAATGAAGGTTCGACAACCTACACCACCACTGATCAACGGCTCTGCATTTGCTCCAGCACTGGAAGTCGGCATTGGAAGTACACAGCTCTGTTATTTTAAAGTGGACGGAGCTGGTTACTGAAACACTACTCCCATTCACTATTATGGGATGGAGCTGGGTAGTTCTGGTACATAAGTTACTACAAAACAGCTGATCATCGGAGGTGTGGTTGTCAGACCCCCACTGACCAGATAGTGATGACCTATGGTGAGAACACCTTTAAAAATCCATAATTTCATTGTGCAGCTATACAAGGTACAATTTATTAGGCCTCATCACATAGTACTAGGCTATTATATGGCACTCTATAGACATCTAGAAGTCTATATGAATTCTCCAAAAATTCTAGTATGCGCTATCTAACACAGAAGCATTGCTTCTAGGGGAGAATATCTAAAAATGAGTTGCTCTACATGGCAGCACATGTAGTACATTAGTATGTACAGCTCCACATTACCCAGCCACAGGAAGTCCTTTTGTTGCCTTATGCACAAGGTGATAGAAATGCATATGCAGTTTCAGTGTTTCACCTGCAGCTTACCTTAAATGTGCACTGTCTTTATGGTACATCATTAAAGAGATTGCCCAGGAGAATATAAAGACATGGCTGCTTTATCATACAAACAGAGCAACACCTATCCATGAGTTGTGTCGGCCACTGCAGCTCAGTTCCACTGAAGTGTATTGGGCAGAGTAGCCATACCACATAAAACCCGTGGAAAGGTTTGGCACTGTTTTAGAAGAAAGGAGACATATTTTTCTGATTGTGTGCAACCCTTTTAAGACTTATTCCTTAGTTAGATTTCAAAGAGCCAATAGCAAATACAATGCATTTGGAATGCCTTTTTTCACATTTTGTTATCATGCAGTCTTGTGCTAAAATAAAATTTAAAACACTCAAGGTTTCCCCAACTATTGGCCTACAATACCCTATAATGAGAAATTGAAAACAGAATTTTAGAAATTTTTGCAAATGTATTAAAAAGGAGAAGCTAAGATTTTGTATGGACAAAAGTATTCAGAACCTTTGACACTTGTAATTGTAATTTAGCTCTTTGGGCTTCCCATGACTCTTGATAATCTTTGAGATGTTTCTTTACCTTTATCGGAGTCCATTTGTGGTACATTCAGTTGATTGGACATGATTTGGGAAGATACACACAGCCCTGTCTATATAAGGTCTCACAGCTGACAATACATATCAGAGCAAAAACCAAGGCATGATGAGGAATGAGATAAAAAGATGTGCTGTTCTGATGAAACCAAGATTGAACTTTTTGGCTTCAATTCTAAGCATCTTGTTTGGAGTAAACTAGGCCCTGGTCATCACCTGCCCAATAACATCTTTATAGTGAAGCATGGTGGTGGCAGCATCATGCTCTGGGGGTATTTTTCAGTGGCTGGGACAGAAAGACTGGTCAGTGTTGAGGGGAAGCTGAATAAAAAACTAAATGAAGATATATTCTTAATGAAAAACTGATCCAGAGTACTTTGAACCTTAGAATGGTTGGAAGGTTCACCTTCCAACAAGACAATGACCCTAAGCACATCGCTAAGACAACATAGGAGTGGCTTAGGGAAAACTCTGTGAATGTCCTTGAGTGGCCCCACCAGAGCCCTGACTTGAACCTAATTGAACTTCTCTGAAAAGACTGGAAAATGGATGTCTACCGAAGGTCTTCATCCAACCAGACAGAGCTTGAGAGGATCTAGAGAGAAAAATGGCATTGAAATCACAAAATACAGGTATGCAAATCTTGTGGCATCATATCAAAAAAGACTGGGGGCAGTGATCACTGCCATAGGTGCTTCAACTAGGTACTGAGTAAAGGGTCTGAATACTTATGCCAATGCAAGATTAACATTTTTCCTTCTCAATAAATTAGCAAAGATTTCTAACATTCTGTTTTCATATTCTTATTATGGAGTACTGAGTGCAGAATAATTGGGGAAACTCTTGATTTTTTTAGATTTTTTTTTTGGCACAAAGCTGCAACATAAAAAAAAGTGAAAAAAGTGAAAGGGTCTGAAGACTTTCTGGATTCATTGTAGTTGACCTAATGCAAATAGAGATTATAAAAAAATAAATTAAAAAATGAATAAAAATCCACAAATGTATTATGGTTTAGAACATGTCAAGATAAACACTTATCAAACGTTATAGTATATCTATGTATTAATTATATGTTTGTGTGTCACCAGGAAACCTGACTGTTTTTGAGCCTACTTCATATTACATAATTGTAAATACCAACTTTGGTCTTCGACTGGATATTCAGCTTGTTCCTATAATGCAAGTTTATATATATTTAGATAATTCTTACTTTGGCCTTACCTGTGGTAAGTTTGTAGAAAAATTGATGCCCTGTAATAACTTGTTTATATGAGAGCATGTTTACTTGACTAATATATTTGAGGTACAGAATAGAAGGAGACAGAACAAACCCAGGAAACAGAAACATTTTTGGCCACATAGGCCACCATTCACTGGAAAATGTCTTTGTACAATCAGTTGTACACTGTGTCCTAACTTCTGATAACACTAAGTGCCGGGATACAATGTGGTCTTCTCTAGTTTCTTTAACACAGGGTAATGCTTCATTCACGTGTCAGTATTTCGATCAATGGTTTCCATCAGTGAGTTTGAGCCAAAACTAGGTGTGGCTCTAAACACAGAACAGGTACAGATCTTTCCCCTATACCTTATGTCTGTTAAGGCTCCAATCTTAGTTTTGGCTCACAATCACTGATGGAAATCTCTGACCAAAACATTGAGGTGTGAATGAGGCTTAAGACTTTTGTTGTGTGACAGGTGACCTCCTGTAGACGGGAGATGCTTATTAAAGGGAAAGTGAGTGGTAGAAATTTATATAGTGATTGGCTAGTGTCTGGAGCCAGGAGGGGAGCTGCAGTATGCTACAAAAGATACATGTTTTTTTTTTTATAATTTACTAACAATTTTATCCCACATTATTATTTTAAAAACATTAACTCAGTACAAAAAACATAGTTTAGGTAGTTTATCCATACTACCCTTCCCTCCCAACCAACTTATTTTCCCACCCTTACTGGACCTATTTGTAATTTCTCAATATTAATTAATACATCAAACAATACTTTTATATGTAAATACATATTTCTTGTTTTTAAAAAGCTGAAGGCACCAGACAGTCATTCCCCAATATGCCCCCGCTTAAACTGGCACCAAGTATGAATGGTTATTCAGCCAATTCTTCATGTTTTTCCTCACCGCACTGCCCCCCAGTAATGTCTCCCACTGCCCCCAGTAAAGTCCTCCACTGCCCCACTAATGTTTCCCTACTGCCCCCAGTAAAGTCCCCCACTGACCCCTAGTTATGTTCCCCACTGCCCATAGTAGTGTTCCCCTTTGCCCATAGTAGTGTCCCCCACTGCCTCTAGTCTTCACAAATTAAGCGGGTGGGTGGAGCCTAACCTATGTTAGTCAGCCTCTGCCCACCCATTTAATTTGTGAATATCTCTAGTAGGGCAGTGCTGGGGCCTGCATGTGATGCAGGTGACTTGAGTACTCTGATGGGGCCCGGCATGAAGTACAGTGACAATGCCTGCCCCAGATGGTAGGATGTCATTGTGTGTGTGTGGTGGGAAGAGGGGGTGAAGGGAAGTATGGTGGAGTAAAGAAAAGAATGATCATCTATACACCAGCTATAATGCTGTACTTTAGGCACCAGGGGTAGTGGAACAATTCTTAAACCCCTGACTTGAGCACCAGGATGTTGAATAGTAGTATCATTATGGATTTTGTTCTTCCAAACGCTTTAGTTGTGATTTCAATTAAAAAATTTCTAATTATTGTAAAGTCTGTTGTCAGAGCTCATGCATACGACCGTATGCATAAGGCCTCATACATACAACCATATTTTCGGTCCGTATATGACCTGCATTTTTTATGGGCAAGGTAATGGGCAGTGATAGGGCACATGTACATAGTCAAGGACTGAGGTAGTGACACCCTGGAAGCCTCCGTATGGTACTCACAGATGCCTTCATTGCTCAGTAGAGGTGAAGACTACAGATGGCCTCTTCTTAGCAATACTCATTTAGAGCTTTACTGTGGAGACTTTGAACCGAAAATGCACTCTAACCTTTACAGGTGAACTTAATGTAACCTTCTCTAAACTTTTTAATGCACATGTTCAACTGTTCAGTGTTTCAGTATTTTTTGCACAACTGGCTATTTTCTAAAAAGGAGCTTAATGGCAAAATTCACAACAGTGTTTAATCCATAAATCGTCCAATAAATGTCAGTGTTAAATTGGAATTGGTATTTAAATAGTCCTCCTCATCATGCTGTTCATATTTTGACATCATGAGACCAAGATGACACCTAACAACAGTACCTCATCATTGTGAGTCTTCAAGCATTATCTTCTCAGAAGGAAGTGGCCACAGAGCATAGAGTGTCATCAGCAGGTTTCAACAGAGATACAGAGAAACTGGAAGAAAGGCATAGAAGTGGATGTCCTTTGGCCACACCCACACTAATGACCACTTCATTGTGAACAATGCCCTGCGGAACCAGATTATGAATGTCACATAACTCCTGGCACATATAAGGGACAGGGAGGTGAGAGGCACCCAAGTGTCATGTCAAACTATTCTAAACAATTTACATCAGCGTAGTCTGCGTGCTAGACGAACTGCAAGGGTACCTGACCACAGGCGTCATCATCTTGCATGGGCCAGGGAGCTTCAGTAATGATCACTGATGAAAGTCAATTCATGCTGAGCAGAAATTATGGCTGCTAGCGATGTTAGAGATGCTATGCCTCAGCTACTGTTGTCACCAGATGAGCCTTTGATGGTGGTGGTGGTACAGTGTGGGTAGGTGTGTCTAGTCAATACAGAACTGCCCTACACTTTGTGAATTATACAGTGACAAGCCCATACTACTTGAATAACATCATTAATCCATTCATTGTGCCTCTGCATGAACAACACAGGCCTAATTTGATCTTCATGGACAACAAGCACCAGCTCATCGAGGTTGTATCATTAGGGAACGGCTGCTGGAGACTGGGGTACCTCAAATGGGGTGGCCTACACTTTCCCCAGACCTGAATCCCATTAAAAACCTATGGAATCAGCTGAGTTGCCATGTAGAGGTTCGTATTTCTGTACCCGAGAACCTCAGTGACCCTTTAAGAAGAGTTGGTTGCCACGCCTCAGCAGAGAATAAGTCGACTTGTGAACAGCATGAGATGTCGTTGTCAAGCTGTAAATGATGCTCAAGACCACATGACAAGTTATTTAGGCATTGACATTTTTTGTAGGGGTATACCCACCACTTTTGTTGGCTTTTGTTTCAATAAACTGTTTGAGATGAGTTAATGTCCATTGCACGCTTGTACTTTAATGCAGTACTTTCATGGTATAATATCACTGTAGAGTGAACTTTTTACGTTTTCCATGAATTTCACCTGAAAGCCAAATATCCCTAACTTTTTATTAGTAGTGTACACAGGCTCGAATGGCCCCACCAGGAAAGTGGGGGTTTCCTCGGTGGGCCCCCAGTCTCCTGCGCCTGGATATAAGATGGAGGAGTAATTATTTCTCCTTTCTCAGGAGAGATAATTATTGTAGCAACTAGGTGGCAGTATCGCACAGTGATGCAACCTCCTACTGGTGTAAATTGTACAGGAGGCCCTGCAGTATCTTCTAAACCTCCCAGGCTGCTGGCAGTGAAGGATGAGAGAACATGTCTGGCCATCCTTCTGCCCTCCCTGCTATCAGAAAACTGTGGCTTCTGGAGAGAAGGACTCCTCTGCGGTGCTGGGCTGATTTCTGAGGTGTGTGACAGTAGTGAGCTGTAGGAGACTGTAAGGGGGAAATAGGGGATTTGTTTATAATAGACTCAGATGTGTGTATGTATGCTGCTTTCTGCAGAGTTCAGAGTGGCATTGGGGGGACCCCCCAATGCTTCTGCTTTAGGCGCAGCCCCATAAAGGCCCCAGCTCTAGATGCCCAGTAATGCTCCCACTCTAAATGCACCCCTAGTATTGCCTCTTCTCCAGTTGCCCCCCTAATATCCCTGCTCCAGGATCCCCACTATTACCCTGTCTCAGGTGACTGTAATGCCTCTGCTCTAGGTGCACCCCATAAGTACCCCAGCTCCAGATTCCCCCACTCTAAATGTACCACTAATATTGCCTCTTCTCCAGTTACCCCTGCTCCAGGATCCCTGCTACCTACCTGCCTCAGGTGACCCTAATGCCTCTGCTTGAGTTATGACCCTCCGTTTGTGCCCATTGCTCACGTTGCTCCTCTAGCGCATTTGTTTGGGCTTTATTAAAGGTTGTGACCTGCAAAGGGGGTTGGACTTATGCCTGAAAAATTCTGCACAGTGCATCAAATTCTCCAGTATTGACACATATGGTTCACATGGCGGCAGTGATGATATTCCGTATTTATAGGCATCACTGTTGTCATATAAAGAGATACTAGTGGTGGAGGATTTAAAGGGGTTGTCCAAGTTTTCAAGTTATCCTCTCCACTCCATAGGACATAACTATATGATTAGTGGGGTCCGATTCTGCGACCCCCACTGATCCCAGGAACGGGTCCTGATCCCTTTTTTTATGGTGTGACAGGCTACACATACGCCCTGCTGCCCCATTCATTCTCTTTGGGACTACTGGAAATAGCCAGCACTGTACTCTGCCATCTCCATCAACCCCATAGAGAATGAATAGAGAGGCAGGGCATACGCTCGACTTGCCACTCAGTCAAGAAGGTGGATCAGTGGGGGCTCCAGCGTTCAAACCCCCCAACGATCACTTAGTTATCCCCGATCCTGTGGATACAGGATAACTAGAAAAGTGGACACAGTCCCTTTAACAGGCGAGCATTTCTATTTTAGTTTGACACATATTTTGGGCTAGATTTTTAATTCTTATTTTTTCTTTTTTTACACCCAAAGAAAACCTTTAAGGATAGGGAATGTGAAAAGGTCCAACAGCTATGACACCACAGGTGATAAGTGTCTGATTGATGGTGGTCTGACTGCTGGGACCCCAATGATCAAGGGAATGTGGTCTTAAGACCCTTGTGTACATAGATTGGCGGTAATGTAATTGAATGTCTCAGGACCCCTTTTTTATGATCAGTGGATGTTCCAGCAGTCAGACCCCAGCAATCGGATATTTATCACCTATCCTGTAGATAGGCGATAGGTTATGTGCAATCTGAGGAGGTTAAAATGTGATAAATGTAATGCCAGATATTTATGCATAAAGAGGTTAAACGGGTTTTCTCACTTCAGTAAATGGCATTTATCATGCAGTTAATATAAGGCACTTACTAATGTATTGTGATTCTCCATATTGCCTCCTTTCCATCACATTATACACAGCACATATCCGTGGTTACGACCAGCAGTGGTGGCCGTGCTTACACACTATAGGGAAAGGCTGGAAGTGCGCATAGACCAACACCTTTACCTATAGTGTGCAAGCATGACCACCACTGCTGGATTGCAAAGTGGGCAAAACCATGGATACGAGCTATGTATAATGTGATGGAAAAGAGCCAATATGGACAATCACAATACATTAGTAAATGCCTTGTATTAACTTTCTCTGCATGATAAAAGTCAAGTGAGACAACCCCTTTAAGTGTGCTACACTTTATAGGGTTGGGCACACATGTCTTGGTGTGTGCATTGCATGTTTCCTACGGGTGATTGGTGTGTGCTATATATGATCTATGTGCAGGGCAAGGGCTTTTTCTGCAGATCCTGTGACGTCACCGAATCTCCAGAAAAATTCTCCAGATTCAGCGCAGGGCAAGAGAACTGCTCCAATGCTCATGTCACAGGGGCTGAGTGGGGGAAGAAGGGGATATGTCCAGGGTTCAGCTCTGATTCCTGACAAAATAAATCTGATCTCTGCACTTTGATGCCGTATTAGTCTTCGTTCACATCTCTGGTAATCGGCATTTGGTAGAGCAGGGGTCAGCAACCTTCGGCACTACAGGTGTGGTGAAACTGCAACTCCCAGCATGCACACTTGCTTGGCTGTTCTCAGAACTCCCATAGAAGTGAGTAGGAGTTGTAGTTTTGCAACAGCTGGAATGCCGAAGGGTGCTGATCTCTGTGGTGTAGAACATCCTGCCAGAGTTCATCCACCACTGCTGGTTTCTGCCCTTCACTAGTAGAACAGTTTTTGTCAGGCCAAAACCCTGCTGGTAGTCTGCCATAGTCAGATCCTGTATTTTAAGCATCAATTTGCTCGGTTACGCACATTTTGAATCCTCTTTAGCCATTTCTGTCTGATATCTGTTTTTTAACATAAAAAAAAAGTTCTACACAAAGTATTTTCTTTCTTACCATCTAAAATAACGTATCTCAGATGGAAATGGCTAAAATTGATGCAAAATATGCATACATGAGCATGATGGGTGCATAAAATATAGGATCTGTTTTATTGCTTTTTTTTTTTCTTCTGACTGATCAGAAGAACGGAAAACTAACAGTAATGTGAACGCGGGCTTGGATGGTAGTGCTACATTATACCTACTAATGTCACCACTTGTGTACATGTTGTTTCATAAGCACCCCCCAGGTTATCAAAAACAGTAGTAATGTAGCACCAATGTACCTACAGTTCATGGGTGAGGGAGGGGAGGGGCTGGGGTAGAAGGTTGGAGAGACCAGGGATGGGTAGTCAGCGGGGCTTGGAAAGGATCATGAATTCTATGTATGCCCCTGCTTGTCTGCAATACCGACAATAATAGGACATGTTCTATAATTTTGCGGAACGGTCATGTGGACATACAGACACGGAATGCACATGGAGAATATGATGGTACGGACACGGAAAAAAAAATCTTCCAAAACATCAGAGGGATCTAATTGTTAAAAGGTATCAGTCAGGAGAAAGGTACAAAAGAATTTCCAAGGCATTAGATATACCATAGAACACAGTGAAGACAGCAAGCCTCTTCCTGAGGCTTGCTGTACTAAGTGGGCTTCTTATTAAGGGGAGTTAAAGAAAATGGGTTTAAGACAAGGAGCAGGAAACTAAGGTTGGATATAATTTCCTTGTGTGTTGTTGGCTTAATTCTAGGTAGTCCTTCAACTACAGAAGACAGGGTTTAATTCAAAATCATATTTACGGTTTTACTTTTTTACTGTTGTAATCCCCATTTAGTATGTGTTGCACAATTGACAACGCAGTCCAGTGCACATCTTGCAGGATGTATGCAGTCCTGGAACAGCCGTTTCGAGAGTGTACATCTTTGTTCAAGATGTGAGCAAATTACCCATTTGGAATCGCAAATTGAGTCTCTAAACGGGCAAGTTGCAACACTGAGAGGCATTGATAATTTGCAAAAGAGTTTGCTTCTCACCGAGCAAGCACTTTTTGGGGTAGATGACGGGGAAGGTGACAGAGAGGAGGCTGAGGAAAGTGAGGTACCTAGCTGGGTAAGAGTTAGAAAGCGGGGTAGAGGGAAGAGTGCCAGAGAAGCTAGCCCTGATGTGACACACCCAAACAAATTTGCACGTTTGGCAGATGAGGGGGATGTCCGTCCAGGGACAGCACTGCTGCAGCCGGACACTTCCTCTGCCAGTCAGGGGAATGTCTGCTCCAGTAAGCAGGGAACCAGGAGAGAAGGGCAGGCCAGACAGGTGCTGGTAGTGGAAGACTCCATTATTAGGGGAACAGATAGGGCAATCTGTCACAAAGACCGTGATCGCCGAACAGTGTGCTGTCTTCCTGGCACTAGAGTTTGACACATTGCAGATCGGGTTGACAGATTACTGGGAGGGGCTAGAGAAGATCCAGAAGTCATGGTCTATATCGGAACCAATGACAAAGTTAGAGGTAGGTGGAGAGTCCTTAAAAATGATTTCAGGGATTTAGGTCAAAAGCTTAGGGCAAGGACCTCAAAGGTAGTATTTTCTGAAATACTGCCTGTACCACAGGCCACACAAAAAGGCAGCAGGAGATTAGGGAGATTAACAAGTGGCTCAAGAACTGGTGTAGGAAAGAGAGGTTTGGGTTCCTGGAGAACTGGGCCGACTTCTCTATCGGCTACAGGCTCTATCGTAGGGACGGGCTGCACCTCAATGGGGAAGGGGCAGCTGTGTTGGGGAGAAAGATGGATAGAAGGTTGGAGGAGTGTTTAAACTAGGGACTGGTGGGGAGGGAAATTACATTATAGGAGGGGAAGATAGTGCAGAGAGAGACCGGGGGCAAGGTAGTGGGACTGGGGGAGGAATGGAAGGAGGGACTAGAACAGTTCAGAAGCAAAGGTGTAGGGTAAAAAATATACATAAACCTCTCAAATGTATGTATACTATTGCCAGAAGCCTGACTAATAAAACTGGGGAGCTGGAATTAGTCATGTGTGAGGAGAACTATGACATTGTGGGAATAACTGAGACATGGCTGTATGATAGCTATGACTGGGCAGTTAATGTACAGGGTTACAGTCTGTTTAGAAAGGATTGTCAAAACCGGAGAGGGGGGGGGGGGGGGGAGGGGGGGGAGGGGGGGGGGGGTTGCCTTTATGTAAAGTCTTGTCTAAAGCCCACACTCTGGGAATATATAAGTGAGGGCCATGAACATGTGGAGTCACTGTGGGTAGAGATACATGGAACTAAAAACAATAATAAATTACTAATAGGAGTTTACTATAAACCACCTAATATACCAGAGTCCACAGAAAATCTACTACTAAACGAGATAGACAAGGCGGCAAATCATAATGAGGTGGTTATTATGGGGGACTTCAACTACCCAGAGATAGACTGGGAAACTGAAACTTGTATATCTCATAAAAGGAAACAGGTTCTTGGCAATAACCAAAGACAATTACCTCTCCCAACTGGTTCAGGACCTGACTAGAGGGACGGCCATACTCGACTTAGTATTACCCAATAGGCCTGACAGAACAACAGACGTGTAGGTTGGCGGACACTTGGAAAATAGTGACCATAAAGTAATAACCTTCCAATTATCATTCAAAAGAGTGTTTCTAAAGGGAGTAACAAAAATACCAAACTTCAAAAAAGCTAAATTTAGCCAACTAAGAGAGGCCATAGGCCTAACTAACTAGAACAAAGTCCTCAAAAATAAAAATACAGTCACAAAATGGGATATCTTTAAAAGCATCCTAAAATCTCATTGTAAGAGGTACGTACCGTATGGGAATAAAAGGTTAAGGAACAAAAAGAAACCAATGTGGATAAATAGAACTCTAAAGAAAGCAATAAATGACAAAAAGAAAGCAACACATCACTAAAACAGGAGTGTAGCACGGAAGCACTGAAAACTATAAGGAAAAAAATAGAATATGTAAAAAACAAATAAAAGCGGCCAAACTAGAGACCGAGAGATTAATTGCCAAAGAGAGTAAAACTAACCCTAAAATGTTCTTCAATTATATAAATGTTAAAAAGTATAAATTTGAAGGTGTCGGCGATAAGGAGAAAGCAAATCTATTTTTTTTCCCAATGTATTCACTGAGGAAAATAAACTGTCAAATGACATGCAGAATGTAAAAATAGATTCCCCATTAAAAGTGTCCTCTCTGACCCAGGAAGAAGTGCAACAGCGACTTAAAAAGATTAAAATAGACAAATCACCAGGGCCACGTGGCATACACCCCTGTATCCTAAGGGAATTAAGTAATGTCATAGCCAGACCCTCATTTCTGATATTTGCAGATTCTATACTGACAGGGAATGTCCCACAGGATTGGCACATGGCAAATGTGGTGCCAATATTCAAAAAGGGTCCAAAAACAGAGCCTGGAAACTATAGGCCGGTAAGTTTAACATCTGTTGTGGGTAAACTGTTTGAAGGTTTTCTAAGAGATGCTATCTTAGAGCATCTTAACGGAAATAAGAAAATAACGCCATACTAGCATGGCTTCATGACGGATCGGTCATTACAAACTAATTTAATCAGTTTCTATGAGGAGGTTCTAGACTTGACAGCGGCGAATCAATGGATGTCATATATAAAAGGTTAGTATATAAAATGAAAATGTTCGGACTGGGATAAAAACGTCTGTATGTGGGTAAGTAACCGGCTCAATGATAGAAAACAGAGGGTGGTTATTAACGGTACACACTCAGATTGGGTCAGATTCTCTTAAATATATTTATTAATGATCTTGCAAAAGGCTTGCATAGTAAAATGTCAATTTTTGCAGATGACACTAAACTGTGTAAAGTAATTAACACTGAAGAGGACAGTATACTACTACAGAGGTATCTGGATAGATTGGAGGCTTGGGCAGATAAGTGGCAGATAAGGTTTAACACTGACAAATGTAAAGTAATGCATATGGGAAGGAATAATGCAAGTCACCCGTACATACTAAAATCTGTGGGGTTATCTGAAGAAGGCTTTACACAGGAGATGCCCTCGCAATCTGACAGATTTGGAGTGTTTTTGCAAAGAAGAGTGGGCAAATCTTGCCAAGTCAAAATGTGCCATACTGATAGACTCATACCCAAAAAGACTGAATGCTGTAATAAAATCAAAAGGTGCTTCAACAAAGTATTAGTTTAAGGGTGTGCAGACTTATGCAACCATATTATTTTATTTTTATATTTTTACTTCCCTCTACCTAAAATATTTCAGTTTGTTTTTCAATTGAGTTGTACTGTTTATAGGTCACATTAAAGGTGGAAAAAGTTCTGAAATGATTTATCTTTGTCTCATTTTTTTTTACATCACAGAAACTTGACATTTTAACAGGGGTGTGTAGACTTTTTCACAGTTTCATTGACTGGTTACCTATTTATATCCTTCAGGTCTATGTGGAAACTTCAATGATAAGCAATTTGATGACTTTGTTATACCAAATGGAATGTCAGTGCAAGATCTGGATACTTTCGCACATTCATGGCGAAGTGAACAAACTTGCTTAAAAGCCTCAACTGAAGTTATTGATCCATGTTCCATTAACATTCAAAAAGGTGAGTAAATGTCATATACAGGTAAAGATGTATACACAACTTGCTATGTCACATACAGATGTAGCAAGGACCAAAATCTGTGCGTTAGCATGCCACCCCCACAGTGTAACTTGTTACAAACTTTAGGCTTTAGAAGCTTTGCACATACAGTAGTTAAACTAAGCCAGCAAGATAAGCTAGTGTTATAATGCACCAGGAATGACTTTAATGCTGGTTGGTATGATCTAACTTTTTCCAGAAAATATCAGGTAAGACTACTGGATTATCATGTATATAAATTCTAGTGAAATTCAATTGGGGCAGTTTTATTAATATTATTATCTTAAATTTAGCTTAGTACCAGGCAGGAAGATGCACACTTTTATCACAGTGGCACACGCTGTGTTATAGATTTGGCGCATATTGTTTAACATGTTAGATACTTTTCCTTACACCATCTCTTGATTGGTTTACCTTAGACCAATATCTTGCACCAATATTTGGGTGCAATCTGGCCTGTTTTAAGACTCCTTAAAGCCATCCTTTTTTAGACACTTTTCAGAACTGTCAAATAGAGCACAGAAAGTTTTTAAAACACCTAAGAAATATGGCTCAATGCATGTACACACATCTTTTCTTTGGCTCAGATTGAATTCTGACACATTTAGCGTAGTATACAGTATCTCCTTATTATTCCTTTTACTATAGTTACTGAATTATTTGGTGCTCACATTATGTACTTCTCTTTGATGTTGCTGTGACCCAGAGGGGAGGAGTGGTAGTGGCTATGATGGTGGTAGTAGTACTTCCCAGTTGACGGCGGCAGTCTTCACTCTAGTTCTCCTTGGGTAGTGCATCACATGGAGGGCACACACTGAGTGCTAGGACTCCTGCCTGGTGTTAGTCTCTGGATTTTAAAGCTGGAGGCCTGACCACCTTCAAGCTCTCCTTGCCTAGAACTCTCTAGGGCTCTAAAGGAGCCAGACACCACTTAGCCCCCTTAAGAGGGCTGAGCCAACATAATTAACCCTGGCTGTGCCTGCCCCATGCTCAGACATACTTAGTATACACCATGTTGCATACAATAAAATGACCTTACATTAGAATGCATAATAGTAAATAACACTTGCAGATACCCCTGTACCGGGGTACTGCAAAAGCAAGGCAATGATAGTATTCAGTTCAGTTGTTCCAGGATACATATACAATAATTCCTAAGCTAAACATAGGATAACTGGCAGTGAGACGGCTGACTCTGAGTTTCTCTCTATCATATCCAGACTACTTTCCAAATCAACCACAGGGGTACAGAATGTCCCAATATCTACTTCCCAAAGCCCGGTGTAGTTCCTTAAAAGGGTATCTAATCTATGGTAAAAATTTGGGTGCCTCAGGCAATGTACCCTTTCTACTAGTAGTAAGGTCTGTTGCTATACCAGAGTGATTGCCCTTACTATCTCTCCTTTGCACCAATCTTTCACTTTTGTCCAACACAGCCTATACATTCTGTTCTTCTTTCTCTCTCTGGGGGTAATTGTAGTTGGTTGGTTCCTTGAAGTAGGTCTTCTGCACAGGCAACATGTATTAATATCAAAACTCATATTTTAACTGTGGTTCAGATAATTTGATTAAGTTGTGAGACAGACCAACCTTTTTTTTTGCATGAGTTTCCAGTGATCTTGGATATCATTCGTTTTTAAACCTACTGTGAATCATTTAATCTTGTTTGTCAAAGTCCATTGTGCATTACAATCCTTTTGTACTGGCTTAAAAGTATTGATTTTTTTTGTAGTGTCCTACTGAAAAATCCAGGTAACTACTTACTATCCAGTTTCTTAAAGTGGATACAAATGATGATACGACTCTCATTGCGTTACACTATAATATCAAGAAAGATTGCTCCATCTTTGTTGATGGTACTGGTGAAAGATAGACCCTGGGTCTATACATTGATGATCTTTTTATTCTTTGAAAAGGTGACTCTGATATAGCCACCAAAATATGTGAGTCTCTTAATTTTAATGTCAGGGTCACCTTTTCAAAGAATAAAAAGATCATCAATGTATCTTCTTTATAGCAAAATATGTATATGTATATACACATATAATATATGCATAGTGTAAGAGTGATTCCAGATGTAGGATATCTCAAAATGACTCATGAAGAGATTAACATAGTTTAGTGCCACTTTCGTGCCCATTGTGGTCCCTTTTTTTAACTAAAGATAGATTTGATCTTTAAAGGTGAAATCATTGTTCTCTGAAATGAAGGTCATTCCAGTAAGGATGAAACCAGCTTCCTTTCTTTTTTTTTCTCATGGCAGAATCGATGTCCAAATATTATTTAAGGCTATATAATCCTAAATTATGTTTAATATTACTGTATAAAGCTGTTACATTGAGGGTAATGAAAAGAGTATCTTCAGAGTCAGACAATTGGAAATTATCCAATCTAAAGATGAGCTGAGCATAGTCTTTCAATCAGTTCAGTCTTTAATGATATAATGCTATTTTTATTATAGAGTCATATGCCTCACTGTGGTGCTCCAAGTTAAATTCCAAAGATTCAGTTTTTGCTGTGTGTCACCATGTTATCAATCCAGCTCCCTTCTATCAGGTAAAGTATCCAGTCATGTTCGATAGATCAGTTTATATCTATCTATCTATCTATCTATCTACTCTACTGTATCTGTCTTAATGAATGTGTGGCTAAAAAGAAACTATAAATTCTTGTAAAAATATATATATTTCCTTGCATTTTTTTACATACCACAGAATGGTATGTGACAGCACCATATATTTGCTGTATTTTATGATGGGTTGTATTGGCCAAACAGGACAATATTTTTTCAGCAACCTTTTGTGTTTACTTCTAATGAATCAGCCTTGGACATGTGATGGTCACACAGGTGCTCATTATAGTTACAGTACAGTTATCAGAACTGTGTCTTGTCCTGAGACAGTCCACATGGACTATTGTGGGACTGTATACTGTGGGGAGCTGTATATTATGTGGGGCTGTATACTGTGTGGTGGGCTGTATACTGTGTGGGGCTGTATACTGTGGGGGGCCTGTATACTGTGGGGGCCTGTATACTGTGTGGTGGGCTGTATACTGTGTGGTGGGCTGTATACTGTGTGGGGGGCTGTATACTGTGTGGGGGCCTGTATACTGTGTGGGGGCTGTTTACTGTGTGGGGGAGCTGTATACTGTGTGGGGGGATGTATACCGTGTGGGGGGGCTGTATACTGTGTGGGGGCCTGTATACTGTGTGGTGGGCTTTATACTGTGTGGTGGGCTGTATACTGTGTGGGGGTCTGTATATTGTGGGGGGCCTTATACTGTGTGGTGGGCTGTATACTGTGTGGGGGGGCTGTATACTGTGTGGGGACTGTATACTGTGTGGGGGCCTGTATACTGTGTGGTGGGCTGTATACTGTGTGGGGGCCTGTATACTGTGGTGGGCTGTATACTGTGTGGGGGGCCTGTATACTGTGTGGGGGGGCTGTATACTGTGTGAGGGGCTGTATACTGTGTGGGGGTCTGTATACTGTGTGGGGGAGTGTATACTGTGGGGGGGCCTGTATACTATGGGGGGCTGTATACTGTGGGGGGGGGGCCTGTATAGTGTGGGGGGCCTGTATAGTGTGGGGGGGGCTGTATAGTGTGGGGGCTGTATATTATGGAGTGCTATACTGCTGTACTGTATATTGTGGGGGCCTGTATAGTGTGGGGGGATGTATATTGTGGAGTGCTATACTGCTGTACTGTATACTGTGGGGGGCTGTATACTGTGTTGGGGCTGTATACTGTGTGGGGGCTGTATTACTGTGTGGGGGCCTGTATACTGTGTGGTGGGCTGTATACTGTGTGGGGGCCTGTATACTGTGGTGGGCTGTATACTGTGTGGGGGGGCTGTATACTGTGTGAGGGGCTGTATACTGTGTGGGGGGCTGTATACTGTGTGGGGGAGTGTATACTGTGTGGGGGTCTGTATACTGTGGGGGGCTGTATACTGTGTGGGGGTCTGTATATTGTGTGGGGGCCTGTATACTGTGGGGGGCTGTATACTGTGGGGGGGTCTGTATAGTGTGGGGGGCCTGTATAGTGTGGGGGGGGCTGTATAGTGTGGGGGATGTATATTGTGGAGTGCTATACTGCTGTACTGTATACTGTGGGGTCTGTATACTGTGGGTGCGGTATAGTGTGGAGTGCTATACTGCTGTACTGTATAGTGTGGGGGGGCTGTATCGTGTATAGTTTGGGCTGCTGTATACAGTGAGGTGTTGTATACTGTGAGGTGTTGTTTACTGTGGGGTGCTGTATACTGTGGGCTGCTATACTGCTCTACTATATACTGTGGGGTACTGTATAGTGTGGGGTGCTATACTGCATACTGTGTGGTGCTGTATACTATAGGGTGCTATACTGCATACTGTGGGGTGCTGGGGTGCACTGGAACACTAGGGTGAGCCGAGCCCTGCTCTCCTTCCTGCAGAGCGGTGCCCACTTCCAGCCTGAGCCTAACTGCCCAGAACACTGATCCTGAGCCGCTGGAGTCTTCAGAACTGGAAGTATTTACAGTAATTCACTGTTCTCTACCAGATGTGTGGATTTTTTGTGGGTGTGTTGTGGTGGAAGGCGTGATTGCCTGCTAAGGTGTGGGAAGGCGGGATCCAGGGGGCCCAAGTAAATTTTTGCCCAGGGTCCAATCAATATTAAAGACGGCCCTGAACATAGAAACGTGATTCAAAGGTCATTTTCTGATGACATATTTCGTTTAAAATAAGCACTATTCATCAGATGAATAATGATACAACTAGTACAATGTTGCTCCAGTTGTCTTGCATACAGTGAACCATCACCCATAGGCTTTATTCACCAATGATGTTTTATCCAAAAATCCAATATCTGGAGGTGGTAATTCTACTGGTTAGAACAGAAGGGCTACCGATTGCCAGACTCCATAGTAATGTGTCTGCTGTATATATAACATACTACAATGTCTCTCCTCAGAATAATTGTTATTAGGCATATCATTTGTGCTGTGAACTCACGAATGTCCAGGGAGCTTCCTCTGTTCCATAGCGCAGTGTACTCATACATCCAGCCGTCGCTCGCCACCAGTTGCACTTCCTGTCGCCAGCATCTGCGCAATGTCAGGGCCTGGACGCCGTGCGCTGTATTACCAGAGTGATGCCGCATTTATAGAGTTTCAAATCCAGTGCAGGTAGTCTTATAGAGTTAAATTGATGGTCGCTGCTTCAAGATGACTACTAAACAGAAGCCTCCAAACGCGTTTCGAAATCACCCTGAATTTTTTCTTCAGTGGATAGGCTTCCTGACATACTCCTACTCATAGTTCTTTTAAGTAGCACCTACCAGTGATGGCTAACCTCCGGGACTTCAGCTGTGGTGAAACTACAACCCCCAGCATGCTCCATTCATTTCTATGAAGTTCTGAGAACAGCCAAGCAAGGGGGCATCTTGGGAGTTGTAGTTTTACCACAGCTGGAGTGCCATTGGTTAGCCATCACAGACCTATTGCATTATATAAAACCTAGACTGAAGTCACACCTTCATGCTCCAAACAGAGCAATGTGTGGCAGGGGATCACGACATTTGATACATTTAGTGCAAATTATGGCAACGCAGACTCCTTTGAAAACTGACTAAAAATTTATGTGGTCATTTATCAAACTGGTGTAAAGTAGAACTGGCTTAGTTGCCCATAGCAAACAATCAGATTTCACCTTTCATTTTCCAAAGGAGCTGTCCAAAATAAAAGGTGGAATCTGATTGGTTGCTATGGGCAACTAAGCCAGCTCTACTTTACATCAGTTTGTTAAATGACACCATTAGTCTTATGATAAATCCCTTTTAAAGGGAACCTGTCACCAGTTTTATGGTGTCCTAACTAAGGGCAACATAAATAAGTGACTGGTTCTCTTAGCAAAATGCTGGGTCACTTTCTTTAATTGACCCAGTCAATCTGCCAACATCTTGTATTGAAAAGCTCCAGCTGATAATGATGAGTCATGAATATTCATGAGCTCCTGACTCTCCCCGCCCACCTGCTGCTGATTGACAGTTATTTTCCATAGGAATCAGCAGCAGGTGGACAGGGGAGTGGCTATAGCTCTGAATTAAATAAATGCTGGACTCACTGACATCACGCTGGACTCAAATCAGCTCATTAGCATGTGGCATGCGGCATCTTTGTGTGTATATTATGAGGTAACCATCTGTCACACCAGTAAGTGAATACGTCTAAGGCACTTTTTAGTAGTTAATGATTGTATATAATTAGTTAGATTATAATCAAATATCCACATGACAGGTTCCCTTTAAGTTATACTTTAACAGTGAGATGCAATTTCTTTCCATTATAGAAATGCTTGTATGACACTTGTTTGTGCAAAAATTCTGAGAATTGTATGTGTGCAGCCCTTTCAAGTTATGTCCGAGCTTGCACTGAGCGCGGTGTCATAATTGCGAACTGGAGGATAAAAATGTGCGGTGAGTAGTGGGATTTAACCATTTTTGCAAATTAAATTTAGGTGAGGGCAATTTTGAGATTTTTTCTTCAGACACACAGTACATGATACATGCAATGTTTTACGCTGGTCTATGATATCCCCTGTGCTGCTGGAGCATGCGCCTAATTTATGACGAGGTGTTTTGACAGACCGTGACCGTAGACTGAAATCTACATCAGCTCCTAGCTGTCATAGAATTCCCAAACTTTTTTTTTAATGTAAAAATAAATAAATAAATGGCCTAAAAGAAGATAAATGACCCAGGTCTGTTGGCCCCGACCCCTTCCACCCTTGCAATGCCCCCTTTTCGAGGCAATAGGTAGGGCAGTGTAGAACTGCCACTTGTGCCTACAGTTAGACGCAATGGCCGTTAAAAAGTTGAAAATACGAGGTTTTCAGTTTTTTTACACCAGAAATCTGGTGTGGGAGAATGATACAGTCCTCAAATTATTTAATGCCATCCATTCTGGGAGAAACAATAAAATGGGAAGAAAATAGTTACTGACTGAACACTTGCTGTCCCATCTGCTTTTATCATGATCTACTCCAGTGATGGCTAACCTCCGACACTCCAGCTGTGGTGAAACTACGACTCCCAGCATGCTCCATTCATTTCGATGACAGCCAAACAAGTGTACATCTTGGGAGTCGTAGTTTTACCACAGTTGGAGTGCCGAAGGATAGCCATCACAGAGCTACTCTATTCTTCAACTTGAAACCTTCCTCAGTACAGACACAAATTCTGTGCTTTAGTCTTTTGTACTACATCCTGACTCTAGCATCTCTGAGAAGGTTCTGCCTGCAGTTTTGGAATCCAAAACCAGGAGTTAATTCAAAGAAGAGGAGAAGCCATACCTGTCCTTTCTACTTTCTCTTCTTTTACGACCTACTCCTGATTTTGGCTTCCATAATAGAATGCAGAAAACTGACCGTGTGGCCGAACCTTGACAGAAACTGCCATAGTTAGCGTCAGTGACTTCTTCCCACCCTTATTACCCAGACAACACACTGCTGACCAATCCATTCCTGTTTAAAGGGACACAGTTCCACCTGTAAGGAGCAATTAGCATGTTTGGCATAAGACTGCTGAGGCTTGTATTTGTCTGCTGGGGTCATATAGATGTATGGCATGTGATCCTGCTGCCTAGATCTATGGGTGGGCACTGGAATGCTAAAATAGTAGTATATCATAGATTATTTTTTTTTTACATTTTGAGCGTGGACATGAGTTTTAGGGGATAGAAAAGGCTTTACCTCTGATTTATCTAGACATATTACAGAAATAAAAAAAAAAAAATATATATATATATATACTGTATATATATAATTTTTTATTTTCTTTTTATTTTAGACAAATATATTAAAGACTGCCTGCCTCCACTGGTTTATAAAAATAATGTCGAGACATGCCAAACTACTTGCAAATCTTTGAGTGTGGCAGATAGATCATGCACCATGGACTTTACTCCCATTGATGGCTGCGTCTGTAAGAAGGGATTGTACTTGACACAATACGGTCAATGTGTTCCACAGAGTCAATGTTATTGTTACCACTTGGGAACATATCATAGACCTGGAGAAAAACTTTACAGAAATGGCATTGAGTGGTATGTATTATTGAATTGTCAGTCATCTGCATACTATGGATACCATGGTTTCCTAATAACTTCCAAAGGTCCACGTTCTATAAAGCATTATGCTTGTTCAGCATTCCTATACACTGTATGCTATGGGCCTCACTATAAGTTCTCGTGCACACAACCGTATTTTTCATCCATGTGCTATCTACATTTTTTGTAACTAGCACACTGACTCATTCATTTCTATGGATATGTTTTGCGGATTTGTGTGTCTGTTCTGCAAATTATAGATCAGGTAATATTCTTGTCTTTATTGTGGACAAGTAAACTTCAGAATTCACATGGACGGTATCCGTATTTTTCAGATCTGTTGTTTTGTAGACCGAAATACGGACTGCCCTGTGCATTGCCTTACTATGCAGTGTAATATTTGTGCATTGATATGGTATGACTTGTAATCGTACATAAATATATGTTAAATATACATTAGCTACTGTTTACACTAGTGTCATGGCGCCAGGGGTGAACTGGAAGCTTAAAGTGGTCCTCGAAAAAAATTCAAATTAAACCCCATATTATAGGAGGGTCCAAAATGACAGAAAGGGCAACGCAACTAGGCAGAGACAACACAAATAGGCAGAGACAACGGAAGTGGTCGGGACCATCAATATCATAGTGCAGCACAAACTGTGAACCCAGCACAAAATACACCCCCCCCCCCCACTGCAGTATTCAGATGTATCGCTATCCTGAGGACATCAATATAGCTCAATTCAGAAGGGCAACTGCAGCCACCTGCCAGGCGCATAAGTACCTGATGCTCAGCTTTAAAGAAGTTATCCAACTCCTAAAATGACCCCTCTAATGCCTGGGACCCTCATATTTATCCCGCTCCCCGGCAACCGCGTGGCTTTTGATCGCTGCATCGCACCATTGCGGGCAACACTAGGGAGGCTCGCCCCCATCGTGGCCTACTATGATGAGATGCAGTGGCGACCATGCGGGGATCAGAAGTGCTGGGGAGCGGGGTAAATATAAACTATATGAGGGACCCAGGGCATTAGGAGAGGTCTTTATAGGGGTTGGATAACTTCTTTAATAACTACTGAGAGCATCAGATTGTTAGGTATCTAGCTGGCAACCATGAGATGAGCTCAGGCGGCCCCCATGGCACCTGCCACCGGGAGATATGGCCAGTCTGCCCCTGCATAGCTCCCCTTAATAAATAAGTCATGACACTGTGAAGGATACATTTTTTGACAGATCCAAACTAATACTGACAGACCCCAATGACTTTTATAGAATCTGTTTGATTTCTTCTAAAGTTCTGGTTTGATGGCCACTGACAGCTTGAAGGAAACCCTGATGGAACCTCCAAACAGTGGTGTGATATACATTAGTTTAGCTATTTAAAGTGATCTCTCAAGTTACAATGGTCTTAGATTGTAATATTTTCAGCATATAATGGTCTTTAAGGGCCACTTTAACCTGAAGCCACGTTTAACATACAATGCCCCACTCACTGCCAATCTGTGGCACATGTGAATGACTGAAAGATCCAGCCAATCAACATGGACATTTTCACTGTATTACTGAGGTGGTTACCTGTCTAGTAGTGCCCGTCAGTAGAGCACATTCTACATGTTCTGTGCTGTTTTTTACCTGTGCCAGGATGAACTGCTCCCTTGGCAATAAATTTGGGTGGCTCCATGTTATTTTCAGGTATATTGCTTTGCACTGGGTGGATCTCCATCACTCCCCAGCGGCATCTTCTTCTCCCAGCTGTGCTGAAATCAACATCCTGTTGAGGGGGGAACGTGGAGCACATGATTGTTGCAGTCAATTACTAGCTGCAGGGGTTACCTGCTCCCCTTTTGAAACAGGTGTGACACAAGGGGAGTAGATCACTGCTGTGGCCAGCAAGTGGTTTCTGAGGTCACATACCCCCCATCAACAGGATACCGATTCAGCACAGTAATGGTACTTTCATACTAGCGTTTTTGTTTTCTGGTATTGAGTTCCATCCTAGGGGCTCAATACCAGAAAAAAACTGATCAGTTTTATCCTAATGCATTCTGAATGGATAGCATTCTGTTCAGGATGCATCAGTTCAGTCCATCTTACATTTTTTTGAAGGGGAAAATACCGCAACATGCTGCAGTATTCTCTCCAGACAAAAATAGCCGGATGCTGGATCTGGCATTAATTTACATTGAAGTGTATTAGTGCTAGATCCGGCATTAAGTGTTCCAGCAAAACTGCGCATGCAGATTAATACCAGATCCGTTTTTCCTGATGACACTGGAGAGACGGATCCGGTATTTCAATGCATTTTTCAGACGGATTTGCATCTGGATCCGTCTGACAAATGCCATCAGTTTGCATCCGGATTGCCAGATCTGGCAGACGGTTCCGGAGACGGAACTGCCTGCCGGAATCCTCTGCCGCAAGAGTGAAAGTACCCTGAGGAGAAGCACCAGCCGTGGAGCAATGCAGACTGAATCCAGAGGCGGGGACCCGGTAACAGACAGCCACCATGGGTTGTCTGTTAAAGTCTTGGATAACCCCTTTAAAGAAGTTTTTGTCCTCATCGTAGACAGTGATTTACAGTTTTACAGCTCCTTTTGAGTTTTATATGTAAGGTTCTGCTTTATTGGTATCAGTTAGTGTATCTGCTTAATTCTGTTTTATCTTCATTTTGTAGACTTTTGGGTTGAAATTTTGGGGGCTTCTGAACTAATTACTAGTTTTCAATAGAATTATGTCCTAAGTAGATTCAACTTATAGTGGTTATCCCAGGCCACTGTATAAATATCAGTTTGACAATGTCAAACCTACAGATGTATCACTCATCATCTTGACCTGTGTGCAGGCTACTCTGTTAACATGGAACTTAGTTAATACTATAATGTTAATGTAGTACGTTCTATACACTTGCAGAAGGTATGGAAATCAGCAGAGTGCTAGCCATTTGCCGATATCCCACGCGGTGGTGAAGACCACTTGCTGGCTCGTGGGCTAGATGAGAGAGCTTATTAGGGTTGTGTCACCAGGCACACACTAGAGCGCCTGCATGCTTGACCAGTGCCTCCACAGAACGAGGGTGAAGTGAGAAGGTTCAGGGATAGAGTTGTGAGGATTTAGGTATCCTTCCAATTCAGCTTGTAGGCCATGGGGTTTTAGAAATGTTACCCAGCACCAAAAGAGGGTCTCATTTTAATTAACTATAGAGCCTTGTGGCTAAGCTGATAAATTTGAGTCTGTAAAAGACCTGGTTGACTACAGCTCTGGAGCTTAAATCTTCAGTCTATATCCTTCTGTTTTCTCTTTTATGTATGGTTTTGGTTGCTCTTTCATGGCTAAAAAAGTGCAGCATACAGCATATTGCCATGACACCAGCGTAAACAGAGCTTATAAGCAAAAATTTTCTTAACATTTTGTGTTTATTTACTGGGAAAATGTGTAAGCAATTATTGATGCTGCTTCATTTACAGTGTCTGCCGCAATGGGAAGCTATACTGTGACTACAGCCACCTGCAAAAAACAAGTAAGAACAATAATCAATAACATACAATTGGTGTACTACATGCAAAAGTATGTCGCTATCTGATTACCTGAACTATATATTTTTATTAAACGTCTCCTTTCAAAGCGATAGACAATACTTTGGAATTGAACCCCCAACCACCCCCAACAGCCCCCATTTTTCTGGGAAGGCTTCCTATTAAATTTTAAAACATTGTTACCTGTGCATTCAGTCTTAATGCCCCTTTACACTGGCCATGCATTGGGCAGATAATTGCTAACAAGCGCCTGCAGGAATGCTCGTTAGCGATGATCTGTTGGTGTAAAGGTGCTGAAGATTACCTGATAAATGAGCGAAATGCTCGTTAATCGGGAAATAATCAGCCCTACTCCTGCTGAGTAGGACCAGATCACTAAGCTGATTTCCCATGTTCAGCTGTTGTAATCACATAGAACAGCAGTGAAAATATATTAACCTTTCTTAGCAGTAAATTAACTCTTTACCGGTATTCCACTGGGTCACTGCATTCCCCCCTATTTTAACACAAACCGACCCTGGTGTCTTGCCACGTAGATCTTCTGCAACCTTCAAAACAAACAGTGACATATGCACAGAACACAGATTTGGTTCTTTTTCTTCTTTCTTCTTCCTGTAAGAAGTTAAGTTAAAGGTGTTGTCTCACTTTAGCAAGTGGTGTTTATCATGTTGAGAAGGTTAGTACAAGCGACTTACTAACATATTGTTATTATCAATATTGCTTCATTTGCTGGCTGGTTTCATATTTCCATCACATTATACACTGCTCGTCTCCAAGGTTACGAGTACCCTGCAATCCATCAGCAGTGGCCGTGCTTGCACACTGTAGGAAAAAGTGCTGGCCTCTCTGGTGGCCATGATCGAAGGAATGCACATAGGATGGTGTTTTTTTCTACACTGTGCAAGCACAGCCACCACTAATAGATTGCAGGGTAGCTGTAACCATGGAAATGAGCAGTGTATAATGTGATGGAAAAATGAATTGAGCCAGCAAAGGAAGCAATATGGACAAACACAGTAAGTAGGTTTTATTAACTTTCTCTACATGATAAATGCCACTTCCTGAAGAGACACAACCCCTTTAAGGGATATGTAAATTCACAGTGCAAATAAATCAGGCATATGCATTTACTCATAACAGGAGGGATCTGGGCTAATGGCATCAGAAAAAATTGTAACAAAGGGCAAAGTCCATACACAGTATAAAAATAAATAGTCCATGACTAGTCCATAAAGTTAAGAAGCAAAAGTTAAGACATAATGGGTTTAACAGCATAAGTCCAATCCCTGGTTATGGGGACTTGAACATTGCAAAACACTTCAACATTTGTGGGTTGGAGTCCCTTAATAGGAGAATCCTTAGGGCAGGCTGCTTGGGCCAACAAGATACAATTTAAAAAGAACCTTAGGCTTTTTCCCTACCCCTACTCCCTTGTTAACTGTTTAGGCCTGGGATTCAATTGCAGTTATACAAGAGCAAATTTTTAAAAAATTAGATTCGCCAGTTCGCTGATAAAAAATAATAATAATTTGGTTCAATCTGAATAAATTTGCGGCGAATAACGTAAAAAAAACTGCTATTTCCTGGCTGCACAGAGCCTTTATAGTGGTTTGCAGTAACAGGCATAGGGAGTCTGCTTTGGCAGTAAAATAATACTGTGAGTCCGTATGACATGCAGATGACAGGTGTCGCACATAGAATCACTGCACACTTCACTTATTTCGGCAGTCACAAGGCCAAATCTGACCACATAACTTAAGTATGAACTCAGCCTTACAGGTCGATGTTAACGCCAAGAAGAAGCAAACTCCTTTTACGCCGTCGTCAGCTGATTCCACATAGATGTCTACAGAACCTGTTCTATTAAACGCTTATACAAGTAGAGCTCCCTGACAGAGAGGAGAGGGTGTCAGCAGTAAGTGTGTGTGGACGTTACTGAATATTTTGCCCTTCCTCTGATCCATCAGAACAACAACCCACAAAAAACGGATCCTGTTTGTGGAGCATCCGCCTTCACTCGGTCAGCATTTAGGCAGTAATCCATCAGTATTGCTAATGCCAAAAAAACAGGAGTGGATCCAAAACAAAGATGACACGTGAACGGAATATTCTTCTGTGTTTTGTACCCACTCCTGCTTTTGGCTACCAAATCACAAGCCAATTCTGATGGGACCATACAGGCCTCACAGCTGCTACACAGACAGGATCCATTGTGCATCTCATTTTACCTTCCTCCCGACAGATCAGAGGAAGGGTCAAATAAATGATAATGTCAGCCAAGCCAAAAAGGCTAAATAGTGGCCCAGCAATGAACTAGGATAAGTGGGAAAAGCTTGGCAAGTCCACAGAGTGGCCCTATGACATTGTGGTGAGGTGAAAGCAGCATGAGGAGACCACAGGGTGGCCCAAGGACAGAGTTCGTAGGTGACAGCAGCACCAGGAGGCTGCAGAGTGGCACAATGACAGAGTGTGGAGGTGGTGGCAACATGAGAAGACAACAGAGTGGCTAGATGATCTAGTGTGGTGGTGGCGGCAGCATCTGAAGGCCACAGAGTGGCACAATTACAGAGTGTGTAGGTGGCGGCAGCATGAGAAGACAACAGAGTGGAAAGGCAACATAGTGCTGAGGCAAAAGCAGCATGAGGAGACCACAGAGTGGCCCAATTACAAAGTCTGTAGGTAGTGGCAGCATCTGGAGGCTACAGAGTGGCACAATGACAGAGTGTGGAGGTGGCAGCAGCATGAGAAGACCACAGAGTGGCAAGGTGACATAGTGGTGAGGTGAAAGCAACATGAGGAGACCACAGAGAGGGCCAATCACAGAGTCTGTAGGTGGCAGCATCAGGAGGCCACAGAGTGGCTAGGTGACATAGTGTGGAGGTAGCGGCAGCATCAGGAGGCCACAGAGTGGCACAATTACAGAGTGTGGAGGTGGAGACAGCATCAGTAGGCCGCAGAGTGGCACAATGACAGAGTGTGGAGGAGGCGGCAGCATCAGGAGGTCACAGAGTGTCATGGTGACACAGAGTGGAGGTAGTAGCAGCATGAGGAGACCAGTGATGGCCAGTATGCCGTGTTCGCTCGCGAACATATGCGGGCTGCCATCTGAACTCACAAGTCCGGAAAGGCACAGGTAAGCCCCTGCCTGTGCCGTGAGCCGGTCTGAAATCAAATGCGGTCACCGGGAGCAGGTAGTTCCGAGAACAGCCCAATGCTCCCAGTGACTGCATTTGATTCAGACCGGCTCGCGGCGCAGGGACAGGTAAGGGCTTACCTGTGCATCGCCGGGCGGGTGAGTCAAAATGGCAGCCGGCATGTGTTCGCAGGCGAACGCGGCAAACTGGCCATCACTGGAGGAGACCACAGAGTGGCAAGGTGACATAGTGTGTAGGTGGGTGGCAATACCAGTACCTGCTGAAGACAGTGGGTGTAAGAAGGAGCACTTGGCATCAGATGTGTGGAATCAGGCAGGTGGCAGCATCAGAATAGTAGCTGCGGCAGGTAGCCAGAAGAAACCCGTCTCTTTTGTCAAGGTGTTGGTGTGGCACCATGGATGATCTAGTCTGCTGCATCAAGAATTGGTGGGTCGAAATCCTGGCTGATCCATGCCTGATTCATCTTGACAAAGGTCAGTCTCTCCACATTTTGGGTGTACAGGCGAGTTCTTCTTGGGGTAACTATGGTCCTCGCCGCACTAAACACCCGCTCTGATGCCACACTACTGGCTGGGCAGGACAGCTTTTTCAGGGCAAACTCGGCCAGTTGCAGCCACAAATCCAGTTTGGCTGCCCTGTGTAGCAAAACCAAGTGAGCATGCAGTGGGCCATTTGCGCAAGTGACTCGGACGGACCCCCAGCCTCCATCTCCACTGCATACTGCCACAATGTGTTTGGGTCATTTGCCTCGTCTTCCTCATCTTACTCTTGCTCATCCTGCTTCTCCTCTCCTGTCACCTGTGTAGCAAAACCACCCATTTTGCTAGCTTGTGCTCCAATGTCCTCTTCCTCCTCCAGTCCAGCCCCCATAGGGTTCATGTGGCCGTAAGATGTAGGCACCACGTCTCCAGTCCCCTGACCAGCCATATTTTCCAGCATCTGTTCAAGGACATGAAGCAGTGGAATTACATCATTCATCCCATAGTCCTGGTAACTGACACATACCATAACCTCCTCAAAGGGCCTGAACAAATGGCAGGTGTCACGAATAAGCTGCCACTGGCTGACATCGAAGTTAGACAGGGGAGTTCTCCTGTCCGCTTGGATCATCAGGAAATCGTTGATGGCCTTTCTCTGTTCGTACAGTCTGTCCAACATATGGAGGGCGGAATTCCAACGGGCATATCAGCATATGTTGGGGGATGCCGTTCTGCCGCTGCAGCTCAATGAGAGTGTGCTTTGCGGTGTACGAGTGGCTGAATTGCATGCAAAGTTCTCTGTCCATTTTTAGGATGTCTTGCAGATGGGTGGAAGACTTCAGGAACCGCTTGACAACCAGATTAAACACGTGTGCCATGCAAGGCGCATGGTTCAGCCCTCCCTGACGCAGCGCCGACACAATGTTCTTCCTGTTGTCAGTCACCATGGTTCCGATTTTCAGTTCTCGCGGAGAAAGCAAGGATTTGATTTCTTGCTGAAGGACATGGAGCAGTTCCTCACCTGTGTGACTCTGTTCACCCAGGCAAATGAGGTGCAGAACAGAGAGACACCGCCATGCCCTGCACATGTGGTATGCTGGCGGGGCACTGCACATTGCCCCTGCAGTGGAGGCTGAGGACACGGTGGAGGATGAGGAGGCAGAGGCAGACATTGTCGCTGGACCACCTGCGTGGCAATGTGGAGGCGGAAGAGTCGTAACCTGGCCAAGTTGCTGGTGTGGCCATGCAGGAACCACATTCACCCAGTGGGCCATAAAGGACATGTATTGTCCCTGACCGTAGTTACAGCTCCACACATCGGCGCTGCCGTGCACTTTGGCAGACACTGACAGGCTCAAGGACTGGCCCACATTTTGTTCTACATGTGTGTGCAGGGCTGGTATTGTCTTTTTGGCAAAGAAATGACGGCTTGGGACTCTCCACCATAGCTCGGCACAAGCCATCAGTTCTCGGAAAGGTGCAGAGTCCACCACTTGGAAAGGGAGGGACTACAGCACCAGCAACTTGGACAGGAGCACATTCAGCTTCTGCGCTGTTGGATGAGTGCACGCATACTGTTGTCTCTTGGCAATCGCTTTGTTGATCAATTGCTGATGGAATGACTGATGAGGAGTAGGAGAAGGAGGAGCAGGAGCATCAGGACCGGCAGATGATGGGAAGGACAGACAGCTCTCTTCGGCTGAGGTGGTGGAGCCTTGACTGCCAGAAACTGGGTGCGTGCCAGTGGGTGATGCAGCAATTGCTGCGGCAAGCTGGGCCACCACATCATGAGCCACGGTTGTACCAGGCCACAACATTGGCACCCTGGCCACGCTTCACCTTCTGCCCATAGATTCTACATACGGCCATGTTCACCTCCTCCGGCGGCTTTAAAAAAAATTGCCACACCGCCGAGTAGGTGATTTTACCCTTAACACTATGCACTGACTGACTGGTACCGCCGCTGCCTCCTTGAGCCCCTGCAACACTACTTCCCGGGCAGGCAGTCTACCTCGGGCGCTTTTGGCTCCCGACCTCCCACTGCTGCCACCCTGCTGACTCCCAGCCACGCTAGCGACTTGCTGGCTCCGCCGCTGGCTCACAGGCAAGCTGACACCCTCTTCTCCCGATGATGATGAAGCTGTCTCTAGGTCAGGAGCCTGACCGCTCTTAACACCAGCTCCCACACCACTCTCCTCATCACTACTTGCCCGCCTAGCATAGGAAGCGACGGATGTCTCCGGCACATCTTGGCTGGCCAGTAGCTGCTGACTGTCCTCTAGTACCTCTTACAGCATATTATACTTCTCGCGTCGAGGGAACAGAAAAAGGACAGAGGCAGGTTGAGGTCAGGTGAGGGCATAGAGCCTGCTCCTGGGCCATGCCAACTAAGGGTTCTGTCTGACAAACCCACAGACTCTTGGCTGGGTGTGTCTGATTTAAGTTGCAACAAAGTCGCAGATCAAGTCAACTATTCAAGAACCACTAGGTTGTTGGCCACGGCAAGACCGCTAGCTGACACTGGCAGCTCACGCCTCTCACTGCGACTCCTGCTGCCACCTCCCCTTACTCTTCTGCGACCTCTGTCTGCGCCAGAAACATTTAGGCCTCTGCCACTTCCCTGTGCAGGGCATGGCATTTCTCTGCCTGACAAATTGCTAGATCAAATAACCAAATGTTAGATATATTTTTTACTTTGCCACTAATACACAGCAAACAGGGCTTTAGAATATATCACTGCACTGCTAATCAGCAAAGAATCCCTCATTTTTTTCTATTTTTTCACAAAAGGCTTTTCAACAGATAAGTGCAACCATGAAAGGTTAATATATTTGTATTTCGCCAGTAATACATGGCAAACTGGGCTGTAAAATATCTCACTGCACCGCTGAACGGCAATTAGGCCCAAATCTTTTTCTATTTTTACACAAAAGGCTCTTTCACAAATAACTGCAACCATTAACAGCAAATATATTTGTATTTAACCAGTAATACACGGCAAACTGGGCTGTAAAATATCTCACTGCACTGCTAAACGGCAATTACACTACGTGCAGAATTATTAAGCAAATGAGTATTTTGACCACATCATCCTCTTTATGCATGTTGTCTTACTCCAAGCTGTATAGGCTCAAAAGCCTACTACCAATTAAGCATATTAGGTGATGTGCATCTCTGTAATGAGAAGGAGTGTGGTCTAATGACATCAACACCCTATATCAGGTGTGCATAATTATTAGGCAACTTCCTTTCCTTTGGCAAAATGGGTCAAAAGAAGGACTTGACAGGCTCAGAAAAGTCAAAAATAGTGAGATATCTTGCAGAGGGATGCAGCACTCTTAAAATTGCAAAGCTTCTGAAGCGTGATCATCGAACAATCAAGCGTTTCATTCAAAATAGTCAACAGGGTTGCAAGAAGCGTGTGGAAAAACCAAGGCGCAAAATAACTGCCCATGAACTGAGAAAAGTCAAGCGTGCAGCTGCCAAGATGCCACTTGCCACCAGTTTGGCCATATTTCATAGCTGCAACATCACTGGAGTGCCCAAAAGCACAAGGTGTGCAATACTCAGAGACATGGCCAAGGTAAGAAAGGCTGAAAGACGACCACCACTGAACAAGACACACAAGCTGAAACGTCAAGACTGGGCCAAGAAATATCTCAAGACTGGTTTTTCTAAGGTTTTATGGACTGATGAAATGAGAGTGAGTCTTGATGGGCCAGATGGCTGGATTGGTAAAGGGCAGAGAGCTCCAGTCCGACTCAGACGACAGCAAGGTGGAGGTGGAGTACTGGTTTGGGCTGGTATCATCAAAGAGGAGCTTGTGGGGCCTTTTTGGGTTGAGGATGGAGTCAAGCTCAACTCCCAGTCCTACTGCCAGTTTCTGGAAGACACCTTCTTTAAGCAGTGGTACAAGAAGAAGTCTGCAAGGTAAGAAAAACATGATTTTCATGCAGGACAATGCTCCATCACACGCGTCCAAGTACTCCACAACGTGGCTGGCAAGAAAGGGTATAAAAGAAGAAAATCTAATGACATGGCCTCCTTGTTCACCTGATCTGAACCCCATTGAGAACCTGTGGTCCATCATCAAATGTGAGATTTACAAGGAGGGAAAACAGTACACCTCTCTGAACAGTGTCTGGGAGGCTGTGGTTGCTGCTGCACGCAATGTTGATGGTGAACAGATCAAAACACTGACAGAATCCATGGATGGCAGGCTTTTGAGTGTCCTTGCAAAGAAAGGTGGCTATATTGGTCACTGATTTGTTTTTGTTTTGTTTTTGAATGTCAGAAATGTATATTTGTGAATGTTCAGATGTTATATTGGTTTCACTGGTAAAAATAAATAATTGAAATGGGTATATATTTGTTTTTTGTTAAGTTGCCTAATAATTATGCACAGTAATAGTCACCTGCACACACAGATATCTCCCTAAAATAGCTAAAACTAAAAACAAACTAAAAACTACTTCCAAAAATATTCAGCTTTGATATTAATGAGTTTTTTGGGTTCATTGAGAACATGGTTGTTGTTCAATAATAAAATTAATCCTCAAAAATACAACTTGCCTAATAATTCTGCACTCCCTGTAGATCCAATTTTTTTTTATTTTTACAAAAAAGGCTTTGCAACAGATACCGTATTTTTCGCCCTATAAGACGCACCGGCCCATAAGACGCACCTTGGTTTTTGGGGAGGAAAATAAGAAAAAAAATTTTTTTAACCAAAAAGGTGTGCTGTGTGTTTGGTGGGTTTGGAACTAATGGTGGTCTGTGGATGGCACTATTACTGGGGATCTGTGGATGACTGACACTGTTATGGGGGGGATCTGTGGATGACGGACACTGTTATGGGGGGGATCTGTGGATGACGGACACTGTCATGGGGGGGATCTGTGGATGACGGACACTGTTATGGGGGGGATCTGTGGATGACGGACACTGTTATGGGGGGGATCTGTGGATGACGGACACTGTTATGGGGGGGAACTGTGGATGACGGACACTGTTATGGGGGGGATCTGTGGATGACGGACACTGTTACGGGGGGATCTGTGGATGACGGACACTGTTACAGGGGGATCTGTGGATGACGGACACTGTTACAGGGGGATCTGTGGATGACGGACACTGTTACAGGGGGATCTGTGGATGACGGACACTGTTACAGGGGGATCTGTGGATGACGGACACTGTTACAGGGGGATCTGTGGCTGGCACTGTTACAGGGGGGGGATCTGTGGCTGGCACTGTTATGGGCTGGGGGGATCTGTGGGTGGCACTGTTATATATGTGCCATCCACAGACCCCCCCAGCCCATAACAGTGACATCCACAGACCCCCCCAGCCCATAACTGTGCCATCCACAGATCGCAGCGACCGCCCCCCCCCGGCGCCGCCGCCGCCAGTATACAAATATAAGATGTTATATTCATTTATTGGTTATTAAACATGCCCCCTCAGTCCTATTACTACCTTATATCCTAATCGCATCTGTAGAATTCATGCAGGCCAGGCGGGCGGCCGGCGCGTCCCTCAGTGACGTCACTTGCCTGCGCCGCCTGCTTCATTCATAAAGTAGGCGGCGCAGGCACATGACAAGACTTGCTGCTGCCCGCCCGGCCTGCATGAATTCTACAGATGCGATTAGGATATAAGGTAGTAATACGACTGAGGGGGCATGTTTAATAACCAATAAATGATTATGACATCTTATATTACTATACCGGAGCGGCGGGGCGGGGATACTACACTGACTGCACCGCCCCGCCGCTTTTGCCGGCCCCAGCTCCTCCTCCCAGTCCCTCCCCGAGTCCCCGCTCGCATCTACATCGCAGCTTGCGATGTAAAACGGCAAGCATTCGCCCCATAAGACGCAGGGGCATTTCTCCCCCGTTTGGGGGAAGAAAAAGTGCGTCTTATGGGGCGAAAAATACGGTAAGTGCAACGATGAAAACCGAATATATTTGTATTTCGCCAGTAATACATGGCAAACTGGGCTGTAAAATATCTCACTGCACCGCTGAACGGCAATTAGGCCCAAATCTTTTTCTATTTTTACACAAAAGGCTCTTTCACAAATAAGTGCAACCATTAACAGCAAATATATTTGTATTTAACCAGTAATACACGGCAAACTGGGCTGTAAAATATCTCACTGCACTGCTAAACGGCAATTAGATCCAATTTTTTATTTTTTTTTCACAAAAAAGGCTTTGCAACAGATAAGTGCAACGATGAAAACCGAATATATTTCTATTACCCAGGCTGTCACCTCCATGAATAAACCCTGTTCAACAGAAATGCTGTGGATTGAATCCTCCCTATCTTTTCCCTACACCTTGAATAATCTTTCCGTGCACTTGTAAATCGTGTTTTTTTTGTTGCACAATGACATTTTTTCCACCACTGTCCCTAACGCCTGCAGACACGTCTCTCCCTGCATTATGTACGCTGGTGAATGGCAGACTCTAATATGGCTGCCGTATTTATAGGGCTGTGACATCACAAGGCTGGCTGGCTGCTAATTGGCTGCATGCATGTCAGTATGGGTGATCCCACCTTTCCAGAGTTCCTTTCTTTATGTCCTAACACGTGCAGCAGCCATTTTAGGAAAAATGCATTTCATTACCATGAAGCGCGAGGAAATTCACATTCGGTGCAAAACGAATTTGTCCTGAAATGCATAACAAATTCCTATTACCTAGGCTGTCACCTCCAGACCTGGAGGTTCAGACCAGGGAAACATCATCATAACCCCAAAAGAAATCTGACTGTATGTCAATGGGATCCATTTAAAAATGCATCTGTCATAGCGTCCTTAGCTGTTCTGCTACTTCTATTATGAACATTATTCACTGAAATACAGTACAACTGCTTTAATTTTTGCCATAAGCAACACTCACCTTCTCACCTTGCTATGTGTATGTGTGCGGCTGCAGGGCTGTGTCTAATTATAACTTCTGTTATAATTGCTGGTCTGTCCAGCTAAAACTGTTGATACTATGGATTGGGTTTTACATAGTCAGGGAAATCATCTCTTTAGCTGGAGGAGAGTTGCCACAATTACATTCCTGATAACTGCACGTGACCATTAAAGGGGTTATCCGAGTTATTTTTTTGCTCTTTCTATGTTCCTACCTAAGCAAATGTAACAGCTTTCCAATTCAATCACTTTATCTCCTGTGGCTGGTTTCTCAGATTTCACTGAGGGTCACATGACCTGTGATGTCAGCTTCTCTCCCTGCTCTGATAAAGGTTGTTTACAAGCCTGTAAACGAGACGTCACTGTGCTGGCCACGCCCCCTTCACTGCCGTCTACTCTTTGCTAGGATTCTTAACCCCTTCAGCTGCACAGCTCTGCAGGCAGGGACAATTCTGGGCACTGGAGCTGTTATCTTAGAGAGAGCATTACACAAAAAGGTAGGGGGAAGATCCTGTGTGTATTAGCAGTGTCATTATACAGGTGGGACATGTAGTCCTACACATGCAACATGCTGCAGAGTCTTCCAGCACTCAGGGCAGCTCTTGTATCCACTCCCTTAGCAGTGTCATTATACAGCTGGGACTTGCAGTCCTACACATACAACATGCTGCAGAGTCTCCCAGCAGGCAGACATGTCACTCAGGGCAGCTCTTGTATTCACTCTCTTAACAGTGCAGGGGGAGGGGCAGAGATTGTTTTTACTGCGTGTAAACAAAGGCCCAGAAAAGAACCAGGGAAATGAGGAAAAATATATATGTTTTTTGCATAAAACTTGCTTAGCTCAGTTATATATCAGATTTTCAGTGCTATATTATTTTTTTTCATAACTCGGACAACCCATTTAAGGTGTGTGACTGTCTGGGGTAGTTTGAGACATCATCACTCTAGCACTGAAAACAGACTTTTGTGAAATGATGTAATGGAAGGGAAGTGGACAAGTGAGTAGGTTTTCTTTTGTTATTTTATAACAATCCCTGCTTTTATTTAAATGTTGGGGGTTTTGGGAAACTCCTTTGACCACTAATGTATATGTAATACAGTCCTGATCAAAAGTTTAAGACCACTTGAAAAATGGCAAAAAATCATATTTAGCATGTCTGGATCTTAACAGGGTTCCAAGTAGAGCTTCAACATGCAACAAGAAGAAATGAGAGTGAGACAAAAACATTTTTTGAGCATTCGATTTAATGAAAACAACAAATATACTGAAACAGGCTGTTTTTCAGCTGATCAAAAGTTTAGGACCACACCTCCAAAAAAAAACTAAACCCCCCCAAAACAGAAATCCAACTTCCAAACATGAACTCAGTAATGAGTAGCTCTGCCGTTATTGTTTATCACTTCCAAAATTTGTTTCGGCATGTTTGGATGCAAGCGTTTCCATGAAGTGAGTGGGAACATTTCTCCAAGTGGTGAAGACGGACGCACGAAGGCCATCTACTGTCTGGAACTGTTGTCCATTTTTGTAAACTTCCCTTGCCATCCACCCCCAAAGGTTCTCAATTGGATTTATATCAGGGGAACACGCAGGATGGGCCAAAAGAGTGATGTTATTCTCCTGAAAGAAGTCCCTTGTCCTGCGGGAATTGTGTACTGTAGCGTTGTCCTTTTGAAAAACACAGTCGTTACCACACAGACGAGGGCCCTCAGTCATGAGGAATGCTCTCTGCAACATCTGGACATAGCCAGCGGCCGTTTGATGCCACTGCACTTCCTGAAGCTCTATTGTTCCCCTGAAGGAAAAAGCACCCCAGACCATTATGGCGCCTCCTCCACTGTGGTGCGTAGAAAACATCTCAGGTGGGATCTGCTTGTCATGCCAGTAATGTTGGAAACCATCAGGACCATCAAGGTTACATATTTTCTCATCAGAGAATAAAACTTTCTTCTACCTTTGAATGTCCCATGTTTGGTGCTCTCTTGCAAAGTCCAAATGAGCAGTTCTGTGGCGTTCAAGGAGATGAGGTCTTTGAAGAGGTTTTTTGTTTTTGAAGCCCTTTAGTCTCAGATGCCGTCTGATGGTTATGGGGCTGCAGTCAGCACCAGTAAGGGCCTTAATTTGGGTCGAGGATCGTCCAGTGTCTTGACGGACAGTCAATTGGATCCTCCGGCTCAGTACTGATTACATTTTTGTTGGGTCTTCCACTTGACTTTTTTGTTCCATAACCCTCAGGTCATTTAAGAAATTCCAAATGACTGTCTTACTGCGTCCCACCTCAGCAGCGACGGTGCTCTGTGAGAGACCCTGCTTATGCAGTTCAACAACCCGACCACGTTCAAAAAGGGAGAGGTTTTTTGCCTTTGCCATCACGTGTGACTACCTGACAGAAAATGACAATGAATCCACATCTTTGCACAGATTTGGCCTTTTAAAGGCATGTGGTCCTAAAATTTGGATCAGCTGACAAACAGCCTGTTTCAGTTTAATCATTATTTTCAATTAATTGAATGCTCAAAAAATGTTTTGTCTCACTCTCATTACTTCTTGTTACATCTTGAAGCTCTACTTGGAACCTTGTTAAGATCCAAGAATGTAAAATATGAGTTTTTTGTCATTTTTCAAGTGGTCTTAAACATATCGTCAGGCTCATGATAACAAAGTCAGAATTTTCTTGAGCGTAGAGTATTTCAAACCCTTTGGTATATTACTAAAACTTACTGGGAAAAAGTGATTTTATTGAGACCTGCATATTGAACACATAAAACTATACATGTAACTGCATTTTAAAATGAACTTTCCACCTACCAATGGCTTTCCAAAAGCTTCCTATAAGAAAAACCCTATCTACACTCCTGTATGGGGATTGGAATTCATAAGATTAAATTTTTTTAAAATCTAAATAGGTACAAAGCTCTGTCACCAAAAACAAGCCCTGAACCCTATACAAGTATATTATGGTGTTACTTAACATAATTTTAGACCATTTTAGATAATAATCTGAAAAAACCCAGGTACACTTTAAAAATAAACTTCTGATGTATTCTGTAATATGTTATAAAGGGAGTATTACTTTATAGCGAAAAAACAGGGTCATGACACCACTCTAGGCTGGGTGCTGACATTTTAATGAACTTGATGAGAAAGTAAGCAGGGCCAGGTACAGTAAGTAAGAATTTCTTGTATGAGAATTTCTAGTAAGAGAGATGAAAATGAAAAAAAGGTTTGTGACTTAACATTAAGGATTATGACAATAATTTATAAAATCAAATATTCTCATGTATTCCTATTACATTTTAGATTGTACACAACCCATGGTCTACTTTAATTGTTCTCGGGAACCCTTGGACGCTACAGGAATCGAGTGTTTACAGAGCTGTCATAATTTAAATGTAGACTGTGTGAGTATATATTAAATATAAAATGTCATTTAAATATAATGTTGTGTAAGAAACATACATATATCTCCAGATGGTAACTATAAAGGGTTCCAGCATTACTTGGAAGTAGAGAGAAAGTGAAAAATAGAGGGAGTTTAGAATTGAATTGGGTTCTACTGAATCAGGTATCTAAGTTGAATAGAATTTCCAGAAATTCGCTCATCGCTGTATCTTGTTGTGTAGGGGCCTGGGAGCTTGAAGTTATGACACTCTGGGGCAGATCTACTTTTCAAAATTGTTTATTGTTTTAGACACTTTTAGACAACCTTTCTACCTCATCCAAAAAGGGGATGTGGCTTCACAGAAAAGGGGCATGGCCTTGAATGTGACACAATGCACTTAAAATGACCAAAGACTTGGCACATTTTTCATAGTCAACTAAGCCAAAAAACTGTTGATGTAAAGTCAAACTAGATGGTCTAAATATGCAACACATTTATCATCCAGCACAAGCCCCTGTGATAAATTTGGCACAGATCCATTTAAAGTTGACAATCTTTTGGATCATATCAGTAAATCTTCCCCATCTACTTTATATGTGCAACATCAGTTCTCAGTAGCTGCCTTCTACAATTTTACACAATGGTCAATTGTTTTTAATCCTATGTTGGCATACATTGTGCCAAGTTTATCAAACATCATACATTATTTCATTCGGTGCATCTTTAACCACTTGTTTTCCACCGTATGACTTTATAGGTCGGAGTGCTAAACCGTTAACTGTAACCCACTGTATAAAAACGACAGGTTACATTATGATCTGTTGGCTCCCATTGCCACTGCAGATTGATGTCACCGCACTGTAATTAGACAGTTGAAATCACAGTAATGACCCCGGTGACCAGCCAATATGAAAAGCAGGGCATGCTTAGCTAAGATCCATGATGTGAATGCAACCCCTGCGTATTTTAAAATTAGCTGTGATCCTGCTGTCTGTGAATTAACCCTGTCCGGCCCTGACTGTGGCAGGAAGATGCTAATTCACTTTTTTCCTAAAAGAACTAAAAAAATAAATAAAAATAAAAAAGTCAAATATATTTTTTTAAGTTATACCTAGAGTTATTTGTTTTAGCAGTAGTATAGCAGACTACGTTAATATAAAAAGCATTTTTTTTATTTACAAAGCAATAAAAAAAGCCAAAAGCTTAAAATTTCCAAATTTCTCCAAGATTAATTCCTTAGGAGGGAGCAACAATAAATAAAAATAGTTACTTTGAAGGCGCTTCTAATGTTTTGGCACTGTACACCATCTGTACACAAGTAGCATCAATTTTCACAGTACTAACATACAGTAATGGTTTCAGAAATTTTTTGTAAATATTTTTTTTCATAATTTTCAGTTTTCCTTAATTTTTTTTTTAATATTATATTATAGCACAAAAGAAAAGTCTTAAGCTACTTTCACACTAGCTTTTCTATTTTCCGGTATTGAGAACCGTCATGGGGTCTCAATACCGGGAAAGAAAATGCTTCCGTTTTGTCCCCATTCATTGTCAATGGGGACAAAACGTAACTGAACAGAATGGAATGCTTCAAAATTTATTCCGTTCTGTTCTCAAACCAGAGAACAAACTGCAGCATGCTGCGGTTTCCTTTCCGTCCTGGGATGCAGAGCAAAACGGATCCACAATGCAAGTCAATGGGGATGGATCCGTTTTCTCTGACACAATAGTGGATTTCCTGACAGATTCGTCTTGGCTCTGTTAAAGATAATACAACCGGATCCGTTCATAACGGATGCAGATGGTTGTATTATTAGTAACAGATCCAGCAATAACACTAGTGTGAAAGTATCCTAATGTGTCCTGCAAAAAATAATATTAAATACATGTAGGTTCAGAAATTAAATCGTTATTTGCAGCTAGATAGTCCCATTGCTACAATTGAAACATTGGCCTGGTAAGAAAGGTGTAAACACTTGAGAATGGTGTAAACACTGAGAATGAAAGGGTTAAAGGAGTTTTCAGGCATTTAGCTACTGATGACCTATCCTCCCTTGGTAAGCACAGAGAAGGCTGTGGAGCTCACAGGAACTCAGATGCCTTCTCAAATAGCTGATTGGGGGGTGTAAGACCGCTATTGATCAAATACTGATGACCTGTCCTGAGGTTAGCTCATCAGTTTCAAAATCACAGAAAACCTCTTTAAGGGCTCATGCATGAATGTGTGCAAATTACGACTTTTTCTAAAAGTCCCAGTGAATGAAACTCATTAACATAGCTAATCATAACTACTTTCACAACTGGCACACGACTGGAGTGAGTGGTGTAAAAATGAACACAAAAAGTCACAAAGCCCTATTTTGTAACTTTTTGAAAACAAAATTCTGGAGTGCAGGGCTTGATAAATTCCCCACAAATGTTGGCAATGTTATCCATGAGAGTTAATTCATTTTTTATGAAGCTGACCACAGCATTTCAATGCTCTAAAACACAACGTCAACAAGACTCCATAAGCATGGAACTATGTGCTAAGGGCTCTTTCACACTTGCGTTGTCCGGATCCGGCGTGTACTCCATTTGCCGGAATTACACGCCGGATCTGGAAAAACGCAAGTGAACTGAAAGCATTTGAAGACGGATCCGTCTTCAAAATGCTTTCAGTGTTACTATGGCAGCCAGGACGCTATTAAAGTCCTGGTTGCCATAGTAGTAGTGGGGAGCGGGGGGGCGGTATACTTACCGTCCGTGCGGCTCCCGGGGCGCTCCAGAATGACGTCAGAGCGCCCCATGCGCATGGATGACGTGCCATGTGATCACGTCATCCATGCGCGTTGGGCGCCCTGACGTCACTCTGGAGCGCCCCGGGAGCCGCACGGACGGTAAGTATACTGCTCCCCCCTACACTTTACCATGGCTGCCAGGACTTTAGCGTCCCGGCAGCCATGGTAACCATTCAGAAAAAGCTAAACGTCGGATCCGGCAATGCACCGAAACGACGTTTAGCTTAAGGCCGGATCCGGATTAATGCCTTTCAATGGGCATTAATTCCGGATCCGGCCTTGCGGCAAGTGTTCAGGATTTTTGGCCGGAGCAAAAAGCGCAGCATGCTGCGGTATTTTCTCCTGCCAAAAAACGTTCCGGTCCTGAACTGAAGACACCCTGATGCATCCTGAATGGATTTCTCTCCATTCAGAATGCATTAGGATAAAACTGATCAGGATTCTTCCGGCATAGAGCCCCGACGACGGAACTCTATGCCGGAAGAAAAGAACGCAGGTGTGAAAGAGCCCTTAGTCACACTTAGGGCCACTTACTGTACATGAGGCAATGTTCACCAATCAAACTTTTGTATGAACGTTTGTTCCCAATAAATGCCAGTGTATACATGTTCTGCAATCAAACGATATGCAATAAAACACATTTTAAAACTCAACATAAAAAATAAAACATTGGAGGCCATTCAAATGTGTCGTTGCACATTTACAACACAGCTCTACACCAATTTTGCCACAAGTGCAAAAGTGGGCAGGGTGTGGGCAAAAGGAGACAGGTCTCTGTCAGGTGCCCTAAAATAGGAGAAAATACAAAAAAAAAAAGAGGATTATTCAAAATATATTTTGGGTGGCTACCCAGAATATATAATGTAGCAAAAAAACAAAAAAAACAGGCTTGACGCTAGGAAGGTAAAAAGTGTTCTCCAGAGAAAGATGAGTTGGAATGGAAGGAATATAAATGGGTAGGCAACACAGACAGGCACCACTCCCTGAAAAGGGGAAATGATAAAATCAGTACCAATAGTGAACTATCACACGTGTGTTTATTGAGTAAAGGAATATCGATCAGAAGCTGGACCTCCTGCTGCCATCATTCCTATCATTCTAAAAGCGAATCCAGCCAGGGGGCTCTGTCTGAAGGTGTCTTGAGCTTTATCCTCCAGACATCCTCCCTAGTAAAGTGAGTTCTATTAATTGTATTATTGGTTCCATTATTAACACAATTGTAACAATTTATTGTTACCAGCATCATTCACTATTTTGTGCTTTCTACCCTCTCCTTTGGGCCACACCCTTGGCCCTGTATTTTCCACCCTACAGGAATGTGGTGCCCCTTCACCACCACCGATTTTATCCTTTTACACCAGACCGTTATCTGTCCATGATAGTTCACTATTGGTACTGCGTTCATCAATTCCTCTTTCCAGGGAGTGGTGTCTGTCTATGAGTCACCTTTTCATGGCATATTGGAGTGGACACAAGCTCCTTGAGCTCTGGACACAGGTGCCCTACAACTCATTTAACAACGCATATATATATATATATATATATATATATATATATATACAGATGTAGCAGGGGTAACACACACACTCTTAACTCAAATTTCTTAACTCATCGCGTTATCTTGAAACAAAAGTCATTGAAAAGCAATTGCTTAACACATTTAGTTGCATTTAGTTTAGATAACATATCTCATAAAGCATGTGTGTTAAACCTGCTAGATCCGTATATACAGTAGATATAAAAAGTCTACACACCCTTGTTAAAATGTCAGGTTTCTGTAATGTAAAAAAATTAGACAAAGATAAATCATTTCAGAACTTTTTCCACCTTTAATGTGACCTATAAACTGTAGCACTCAATTGAAAAACAAACTGAAATCTTTTAGGTAGAAAAAAATATAAAAATTAAATAATATGTTAAATAAATAATATGCACACCCTTAAACAAATACTTTGTTGAAGCACCTTTTGATTTTATTAGAGCACTCTTTTTGGGCATATTTTGACTTGGCAAGATTTGCCCACTCTTCTTGGCAAAAACACTCCAAATCTGTAAGATTGTGAGGGCATCTCCTGTGCACAGCCCTCTTCAGATCACCCCACAGATTTTCAATCGGATTCAGGTCTGGGCTCTGACTGGGCCATTCCAAAACTTTAATCTTCTTCTGGTGAAACCATTACTTTCTTGATTTTGATGTATGCTTTGGGTCGTTGTCATGCTGAAAGATGAAGTTCCTCTTCATGTTCAGCTTTCTAACAGAAGCCTGAAGGTTTTGTGCCGATATTGACTGGCATTTGGAACTGTTCATAATTCCCTCTAGCTTAACTAAGGCCTGACTTCCAGCTGAAGAAAAAACAGCCCCAAAGCATGATGCTGCCACCACCATGCTTCACTGCGGGTATGGTGTTCTTTTGCTGATGTGCAGTGTTGTTTTTTTGCCAAACATATCTTTTGGAATTTGGCCAAAAAGTTCAACCTTGGTTTTATCAGACCATAACACCTTTTCCCACATGCTTTTGGGAGACTTCAGATGTGTTTTTGCAAAATTTAGCCTGGCTTCGATGTTTTTCTTTGAAAGAAAAGGCTTTCGTCTTGCCACTTTACCCCATAGCCCAGACATATGAAGAATACGGGAGATTGTTGTCACATGTACCACACAGCCAGTACTTGCCAGATATTTCTGCAGCTCCTTTAATGTTGCTGTAGGCCCCTTGGTAGCCTCCCAGTCCAGTTTTCTTCTCGTCTTTTCATCAATTTTGGAGGGACGTTCAGTTCTTGGTAATGTCACTGTTGTACCATATGTTCTCCACTTGATGATGACTGTCTTCACTGCGTTCCATGGTATATCTAATGCCTTGGAAATTCTTTTGTACCCATCTCCTGACTGAAACCTTTTAGCAATGAGATCCCTCTGATGCTTTGCAAGCTCTCTGTGGACCATGGCTTTTGCTGTGGGATGCAACTAAGAATGTTTCAGGAAAGATCAACTAGAGCAGCTGAACTTTATTTGGTGTTTATCAGAGGCACTTTAAATGATGGAAGGTGTATGCTGACTCCTATTTAACACGATTTTGAATGTGATTGCTTAATTCTGAACACAGCTACATCCCCAGTTATAAGAGGGTGTGCACACTTATGCAACCACATTATTTTATGTTTTGTTTTTGTTTTCTTCCCTCCACCTAAAAGATTTAAGTTTGTTTTTCAATTGAGTGGTACAGTGTATAGGTCACATTAAAGGTGGAAAAAGTTCTGAAATGATTTACAGCACAGAAACCTGACATTTTTACAGGGGTGTGTAGACTTTTTATATTCACTATACCGAAGTTCCAGAGAATCACCATCTCGGATGATTATGTGCTCAGAGAAAGACTTCACTATTTTTACAGTATTCCAGGAAAATAGAAAGATTCAAGAAGGTCCAGAATCTGCAAGGCTGAGCATTGGCTTTAGTCAGTAAGGTATTTGCTGTTTAAGCCTAATGGAGACTTGCCAAAACACCCTTCACACTTCACACTTGGACATAGCCTGGACAGTTCATATATATATATATATATATATATATATATATATAAATCCAGAAAATATATATGAACTGTCCAGGCTATGTCCAAGTGTGAAGTGTGAAGGGTGTTTTGGCAAGTCTCCATTAGGCTTAAACAGCAAATACCTTACTGACTAAAGCCAATGCTCAGCCTTGCAGATTCTGGACCTTCTTGAATCTTTCTATTTTCCTGGAATACTGTAAAAATAGTGAAGTCTTTCTCTGAGCACATAATCATCCGAGATGGTGATTCTCTGGAACTTCGGTCTAGTCCTGTGAGATGTGCAGTACATTTCACAGCTCTCTCTTCCTCTACTGAAAAACAGACTAGAGCAGGCATGTCCAACCTGCGGCCCTCCAGCTGTTGCAAAACTACAACTTCCAGCATGCCCTAATAGCTGTAAGCTATCCAGGCATGCTGGGAGTTGTAGTTTTGCAACAGCTGGAGGGCCGCAGTTTGGACATGCCTGGACTAGAGGAAGACCTAGATAAATATCTAACATCCTGCAGGGATCAGAGCCAGGATAATTAACCCTGACAGATCTATACATAACTATGGTGAAACATTACAAAACATTAAATAAAATTAAGTAACAATAACAATTTGAAAGTACCCTACTCTGGGATACTGCATCAGCAGGACACATCCCGCTGTTCTAAGGCATGACAAACACATGACAAACCATGAAGTAGGATTTAAGCATGATAGATAAAAGTGCAAATGAGGAATGGGAGGTAGAGTAAATGATAAAGTAAAAAGTAGTTTATGGCGTAACCCTTTTAACAGTAACGCACTTAATAAACAGAGGTTTATATATGTATTGGGTTTATATTTGTAGTATAGCTCAATATTATTTGTTATTTTATCTCACAGTACAGCAATGAGTGTGTCTCCGGTTGTGTATGTCCTCGAAATACACTCGCTGATGGCAAAGGAGGATGCGTGCCTAGTAATCGATGTACCTGTTTTTATAATGACAAGATATATAATCATAATGAAAAAACCAAGATTGGCTGCAGGAACTGGTATGTAGCTTGTGATACATGGTCAGATATTCTGAAGATGATATTGAGATGAGAGAGAGTGAGAATAAGAGATACAGGGCAGTTTCTAGGAAATATGGGCCAACAGGGCGAACATCAAAAAAGTGCCCCCCACCGGCACATAGAAAGCCAGTGTACGAATTTCATAATTTCACCCAATATATTAGAATAATGTGACACACTGTTGGAGGGGACCACACACTAGATATGAGCTCCCCTTCAAAAACTGGGAAAAATACAAGCTTTAATGTTCTCCCAATGGTTGAAAAAGCTTTCTGACACGTATAATGCACCTCAAGAACTGAGAAAGCTGAGTGACAACCTATGACAAAAATGCTATTGTCACCTGTTGTCAGCTTCTATTCTAAGCTTCTGTCAGCAGTTCCTTTAGATTTGAAAGAGAGATCAGTAAAGCATGCAGCACATTAGGACCCATGATGGATGAAATTACATTCCACACTGCCAAACATACAGGAGAATACAACACCACATACTTACACCCAGTGATGTCTCCTCTGATGTAGATGTACTGTATTCTTTCCTCATCTTCTCCATTCATAGCAGAACACCTTAATGACTTATTTCAGTCATGTCTTGTCTCTGCATAGTTTGACACACAGACATCTTAATTTCCTACTTTTCAATCACCGCCACCTTCTGAACAACCCATCCTGCCACCCTTAATACTGTGCCCACTGTGCTCCCAATACTATACTGCAGAAACAGATAGTGTCTTAATAACTATTGACACATGGTGCTGTGAAAAATAAGTGTGCCCAACAAATCTTACAGTAATAGTTAGTGATGAGCGGCAGGGGTCATATTCGAATTTGCGATATTTCGCGAATATTTTGAAGAATATTCGTTAAATATATTCGCAAATTAGAATATACGTTATATTCTACGATTTTTTTTCTCAAAAAATCGGCAAGGTAATGATCGTGTAATATGCAAATTTCCGCAATGCAAATTTTAGCAATGCAAATTTTTATTGCAAATTTTTCAACTTACAACTATTAGACAAAGAAGATTATAGCACTATATTAGCTAAATTGCTCTATATTCCTTTTTTACCAAATATTCGCTATATTGCTATAACTTTGTTTTTTCGAATATTCGTAATATTCTAAAACAAGAATATATAGCAATATAGCGAATATTCAAAAAAAAAAGAATATAGAGCAATTTAGCTAATATAGTGCTATAATCTTTTTTTTATAGTTGTAATTTTTTTCCAATCTGAACTTCAGATGAGAAAAAAATTACAACTATTAATAAAAATGATTATAGCACTATATTAGCTAAATTGCTCTATATTCCTTTTTTTCCAAATATTCGCTATATTGCTATAACTTAGTTTTTTTGAATATTCGTAATATTCTAAAACAAGAATATATAGCACTATAGCGAATATTCGAAAAAAAAAACAAACAAACAAATATAGAGCAATTTAGCTAATATAGTGCTATAATAATTTTTTTTATAGTTGCTATTTTTATAATTTTCTTTGTCTAATAGTTGTAATTTTTTTCTCATCTCAAGTTCAGATTGGAGAAAAATTACAACTATTAGACAAAGAAGATTATAGCACTATATTAGCTACATTGCTTTATATTTGTTTTTTCGAATATTCGCTATATTGCTATATATTCTTGTTTTAGAATATTACGAATATTCGAAAAAACTAAGTTATAGCAATATAGCGAATATTTGGGAAAAAAATGAATATAGAGCAATTGAGCTAATATAGTGCTATAATCTTCTTTGTCTAATAGTTGTGAGTTGAAAAATTTGCAATAAAAATTAGCATTACTAAAATTTCGCATTACGAAAATTTGCATATTACACGATCATTACCTTGTCGATTTTTCGAGTAAAAAAATCGTAGAATATAACGAATATTCTAATTTGTGAATCTATTCGACGAATATTCTACAAAATATTCGTGAAATATTGCAAATTCGAATATGACCCCTGCCGCTCATCACTAATCAGCACTAGTAATAGTGCCACAAATATATTGTCCCACAAAATAATTATTCTAAGGTAATACTGTGCCAAGGTGTCTCCACAGTAACAGTGCTTCCAAAAGTCCCACCAATGGTACTAATCCTCTGGTACTAATGCTCTCAATGGTAATAATATCCCCCAATGTGCCTTAGAAGTGTCCCCTATAGTGTCCCCAGTAGAAATAATTCTCCTTATAATGTGTCCCGTTACAAGACCACCCCTTTACCCTCTTTTAATGTGTGCCAGTACAAAAATACCCCCTTGTAATGTGTGCTAGTACAAAAAAGGCTCATCTTATAATGCTTGCCAGTACAACCCCCCCTCCCCATAATGTGGGCCAGAACAAAACATATCCCCTTATTATGTGCCAGTAGAAAAAAAAAATATCCCCTTATGATGTGTACTAGTAGTAAACATGCCCCTTTTAAATCAGTGCTAGTACAAAAAAAAACTCCTTTAGGCTACTTTCACACTTGCGTTCGGGGCTCCGCTTGTGAGTTCCGTTTAAAGGCTCTCACAAGCGTCTCCGAACGGAGACGTTCGGGTGTCCGCCTGGCCGTGCGGAGGCAAACGGATCCGTCCAGACTTACAATGTAAGTCAATGGGGACGGATCCGTTTGAAGTTGACACAGTATGGCTCAATTTTCAAACGGATCTGTCCCCCATTGACTTTCAATGTAAAGTCAAAACAGATCCGTTTGCACTATCATGAACAAAAAAAAAATTTTTTTATTTTTTTGTTCATGGTAATGCAAACGGATCCGTTCTGAACGGAGCCACCGTCTGCATTAATATGAGCGTTCAGAACGGATCCGATCGAACGCTAGTGTGAAAGTAGCCTTAAAGTGTGCCAGTACAAAGATATCTCGCTATAAGTGTTCCAGTACTAAAGTACCCCATTGTAATGTATACTAGTTCAAAAAATGTTCCCTTATTATGTTGTACCAGTACAAAAAAATGCCCCCTTGTAATGTGTGCCATTCCAAAAATTCCTTTATTATGTGTGCCAGTATAAAATATATCCTTTTATAATGTCTGCTAGTACAAAAACTGACCCCTTATAATTAGTGTTGATCGTGAATATTCAAATTGTGAATTTTAATCGCGAATATCGCCACTTCGAGAATTCGCAAAGATGTAGAATGTAGTGCTTTATATTCGTATTCCCAAATATTCTAGATTTTTTTCATCTGAACCCATGATCCCTCCCTGCTTCTTACTTGTGGGCCAATGAGAAGGCTGTAATATCTTCGTCTGAGCTTAGCAACATTCCTAACAACCAATAGGAAAGTTGCCTACCCCTTTACTATATAAGAACCTCACCAGCAGCCAGCAGTTCTGAGAGAGACAGCAGTGTTATTGCTGTGTTCTGTGCTTTGCTGTGTCATTACATTAGATAGTTAGTTAGATCATATATAGTATACTTATAATATACTTTTATAATGAGTCAAAAACACACAGATCTATATAGTGATCACCTGGAAGTCAGGGGCCTAGGGCCTAGGGCCTTACTAGGACCCTTTTTTATATAGGGTAAGGTTTCAGACGGGGTCGCTCTTATCAGGGCTGGTGGTCTGTGGTTAGGCTACCAGGGCCAGAATTGCACCCCCCTGTAGGGCAATATTAGAGACAGTTCTTTGCCCACCCTGTCCTTCAATACCACATCATCATCTAGCCCAGGGATAGATGTTTTTTGCTTTCCTTCCTGGATTCTTGGATGTGCACTGGAACCCCCCCGGTTTGTGGTAGGACATATGATTACTCATTTGGTGCCTCCGAGCACTTGTTATTGCCTACCACATCTAGAAGTGCAACACTTCTTCCAGCTACCAACTGATGACTGACCGGTGCTGCACGCGGATAATTCGGAGGTGGAAGTGGAGGAGGAGAAGTGGGGGTCAGAGCCACTAATGTAGGTGCTGGCGGAAACCCTGATTGACGTAGGGCCCTCAATCCTTGGCTTTGATAGCACCTGTGCCATCCCAGAGTATTACTCGCTCCCGCCCTCCACAAAATTCACCCAGTGTCCCGTTAGGGAAATGTAGCGTCCCTGGCCGAATGCACTTGTCCATGTGTCAGTGGTTAAGTAGACCTTCCCAGTAACTGCATTAGTCAGGGCATGTGTGATGTAACGGGACACATGTTGGTGTAAGGCGGGCACGGCACACCTTGAAAAATAGTGGCTGCTGTGGACTGCGTAAACCCGGGACGGCTGCCGACATCAGGCTGCGGAAGGCCTCAGTGTTAACAAGCCTAAATGGCAACACTTCCAGGGCCAGTAATTTGGAAAGCTGCACATTTAGTGCTATGGCCTGTGAATGGGTGGCTGGGTATTTGCGCTTGCGTTCAAATGCCCGGGGTATGGACATTTGTACACTGAGCTGGGACACAGAAGTTGATGTGGTCGCTGATGGTGCTTGCGAAGGTCCAGGTGCAGTGAACGAGGCATCCGGGCCTGCGACTTGGACAGGGGGTTGGCCAGCACGTAACACAGAGGAAGATGAGGCAGTGGTGTGACCTACAGACACAGATTGTGGACCCAGGCATTTGGCCGACCTATTACGGTGCTTTCATGCCATGTGTTGGATCATGCTGGTGGTGGTGAGGTTGCTAGTGTTCATGCCCCTGCTCATTTTTGTATGGAACAGGTTGCATGCAAATTACAATCCTTTAGTCATCCGCACTTTACTGAAAAAAGCGCCAGACTGCAGAATACCTACCCCTTGTCAAGGGAGATTTCCGCAAGGAGGTGCTTCGGGGAACAGTTGCGGGCTGGTTTGGTGTGGCTTGCCTTTTCCCTTTTGCCACCCCACTGCCTCTTCCAGCCTGTTGCAGTGCAGAAGATCCCTCCCCCTCTGTACTGCTGTCCTCGCTCGGCTTTCCACCTTCCCAGGTTGGGTCAGTGACCTAATTGTCCACCACCTCCTCTTCCACTTCCTCACTCTGCTCATCCCCCTGACATGTTGACCTACCCACTACCTCAGTGATTAAGAACTGTGTCTCATCCTCTTCATCAACCTCTTGAGACAGCAATTGCCATTGAGTTATTGGCAACTGTGTCTCATCATCCTCCACTTCTTAAACACTAATTGCCATTACCCACCATCATCTTCTTTGATTGTGGATGCTCAAGAGTTTGGGAATCAGGGCACAAGATCTGTCCTTCTTCAAGTGTGCTTGGCGAGAGGGCCAAATCAAGGAATGGTGCTGAAAATAACTCCTCGGAATATCCGAGTGTGGGATCACTTGTTTGCACAGACTCTCCATGGTAGGAGGAAGGAGGATCAGGGTGAGGATTGGGTTGAGCAGACTCTTGGCTACTGAGACTAGAGTTGGTGGAAGACAGGATGGTGCCTAAGAGACTGGAAGCATTATCTGCTGCAATCCAATCGAACACCTGGTTGCACTGGTATGACTTCAAGAGTGGTGTCCTGCACCGTCCTGCAAACTGGGACATGAAGCTAGGTTTTGTGGATGATAGTTTTTCTTGTGCTCTGGCAGCAGGCACAGTTTCACCGCGCCCAGGGCCACGGCCTCTGCGTGCACCATCAGCATCACGGCCACTTTCCCGGCCCTTTCTGCTCGACTTTTTCATATTAAATGGTATATGTGATTGAAAGTCTGTCACACATACAGTAGCGTAGGATTTGGAAGTTTATGTGCAATTAAATTTAAAAAGGTATTTGGGATGTGGAAACGTCACACAGGAGATATCCCGCAGATAATGTCAATGCTGTCACCAGCGGCTAATGAAAACAGGGAATGTCACAGGTATTTAGGATGAGGAAACCTTATACAGGAGAGGTACCACCGGTAATATCACTGTCCGCAGAGTCTATGCAAAAAAGTACACTGTATGTCACAGATACATTTTTGGAACACACGTTACACTTTAGATGTGGCCCTGGTAATGTCACTGTCCGCAGCAGACACCGTATACGGAAAAAGTACACTGTATGTCACAGATAAAAAAAATTCAGCACACACCATTACACTGCAGATGTGGCACTGGTTGTGGGTCTGGTTATGTATGTCACTGTCAGAAGCGGACACTGTCTATTGAAAAAGTACACTGTATGTCACAGATATTATTTTTGATGCGCACACTTTACACTGGAGATGTGGAGCAGCTAATTTCACTTTCTGCAGCGGACACGGTCTATGGAAAAAGTACACTGGATGTCACAGATATTTTTGGGATGCGCACATTTTACACTGGAGATGTGGCGCAGCTAATGTCACTGTCCGCAGCGGACACAGTCTATGGAAAAATTACACTGGATGTCAGATATTTTTTGGGATGCGCACATTTTACACTGGAGATGTGGTGCAGCTAATGTCACTGTCCGCTGCGGACACCGTCTACGGAAAAAGTACACTAGATGGCACAGATATTTTTGGGATGCGCATACTTTACACTGGAGATGTGGCGCAGCTAATGTCACTGTCCGCAGCGGACACAGTCTATGGAAAAATTACACTGGATGTCAGATATTTTTTGGGATGCGCACATTTTACACTGGAGATGTGGTGCAGCTAATGTCACTGTCCGCTGCGGACACCGTCTATGGAAAAAGTACACTAGATGGCACAGATATTTTTGGGATGCGCATACTTTACACTGGAGATGTGGCGCAGCTAATGTCACTGTCCGCAGCGGAAACCGTCTACGGAAAAAGTACACTGGATGTCAGATATTTTTTGGGATGTGCACACTTTACACTGCAGATGTGGCGCAGCTAATGTCACTGTCCGCAGCGGACATTGTCTACGGAAAAAGTACACTGGATGGCACAGATATTTTTTGGATGTGCACAATTTACACTGGAGATGTGGCGCAGCTAATCTCACTGTCCGCAGCGGACACCGTCTACGGAAAAAGTATACTGGATGTCACTGATTTTTTGGGGGATGCGCATACTTTGCACTGGAGAGGTGGCGCTAACTATTGTACACTATTTAGCGCAGGATGCACTAAAAATAGATATTGCTGCCACACACAATAGTCCTTAGAATGACTTTTTGGTCTGTAAATTTTTAGCAATTTAGCGCAGTTTGCGCTAAAAAAAGATATTGCTGCTGCCGCACACAATAGTCCTTAAAAGGACTTTTGGGTCTGTTAAGTTTTAGCAATTTAGCACAGGTTGCGCTAAAAATATATATTGCTGTTGCCACACACAATAGTCCTATTTCTTTTTCCCTCACTCCCTACACTGTCTGTCCCTTCCTCAGCACAACTCTCCCTGACGAAGAATGAGCGGAACATGCGTTATCGGGTGCTATATAGCAGCCAAAAAACGTGCAGGGCGGAGACTACCGAATACCGCCCGGTGCCGAGCATCGAGATGCTCGAGCCGAACAGGTGTTCGGCCGAGCATGCTCAATCATCACTAGTGGCAATACAAAAATGCCCCCTTATAATGTGTGCTAGTAAAAAAAGGTTTTATTATAACGTGTGCCAGTAGAACAAATGCCCCCTTATAATATGTGCCAATAGAAAAAAATGACACTTATGCTATGTGCTAGTAGAGAAAATGCCCTCTTATAATGTGTGCCAATGAAAAAAAAGCCCCCTTGTAATGTATGCTAATACAAATACACCCCCTTATAATGTGTCAGTACAAAATAAAATCCCCATTATAATGTGTGCCAGTACAAAATTTCTCTTATAATACAGTATAGTACAGAAATACCTCCTTATAACGTGTGCCAGTACAAAAAATGCCTCCTTATAACGTGTCAGTACAGAAATACCCCCTTTTAATGTGTGCTATAAAAACCTCTTTTATAATACACTGCCTGTTCAAAAAAAGTTGCCACATGGATTTTACTAAGCAAATAGTTATGAGCCTCCTATTGGATAATTACTGCATGGGCGATTATCTTTCAGCTGGCAACAAGTTATTTAACCCCAACTGGTGCAATGAGTTGCTTCTAATTTCTTAAATAACCATGTTGAAAGACACATCTCGTGGTCGTGGAAAAGATGTTAGTCTGTTTGAGAAGGGTCAAATCATTGGCATGCATCAAGCAGAGAAAACATCTAAGGAGATTTCATAAACTACTAAAATTGGGTTAAGAACTGTCCAACGCATTATAAAAAACTGGAAGGATAGTAGGGACCCATCGCATTCGAGGAAGAAATGTGGCCGGAAAAAAATCCTGAATGATCGTGATCGGCGATCACTTAAACATTTGGTGAAAAAAACAAAGAACAAACATCAGTAGAACTCAGGGCTATGTTTAAGGCCTCATGCACAAGACTGTTTTTGTGGTCCGCATCTGAGCCACATTTTTTGCACCCATTATGCCTAGTGCCTACTGTACAAGCCTGTGGGGGCAGTGCTATGATCTGGGCTTGCTACATTTGGTCAGGTCTAGGTTCAGCAACAGTATGTGCTCCAAGAATGAGGTCAGCGGACTACCTGAACATACTGAATGACCAGGTAATTTCATCAATGGATTTTTTCTTCCCTGATGGCATGGGCATATTCCAAGATGACAATGCCAGGATTCATCAGGCTCAAATTGTGAAAGAGTGGTTTAGGGAGCATGAGACATCATTTTCACACATGGATTGGCCACCACAGAGTCCAGACCTTAACCCCATTGAGAATCTTTGGGATGTGCTGGACAAGGCTTTACGCAGCAGTCAGACTCTACCATCTTCAATGCAAGATCTTGGTGAAAAATTTATGCAACCATGGATGGAAATAAATCTTGAGACATTGCAGAAGCTTATCGAAACAATGCCACAGCGAATGCGTGCCGTAATCAAAGCTAAATGCGGTCTAACAAAATATTTTTGGTGGCGACTTTTTGGGGGGGATGGACAGAACAAATGTCCTGCTTATAACGTGTGCCGGTACAATAAATAGTTTTATAATGTCCGCCATTAAAAAAATTCTCCATTATAACATGTGGCCAGTAGAAAAAATGCCCCCTTATATTGTGTTCCAGTGGGAAAAAATTCTCTCCTATTCTGTGTGCTAGTAAAAAAAAATGCTTCTATTTACTGTGTGCTAGTAGAGAAAATGACCCCTTGTAATGTGAGTCAGTACAAATATGCATCCTTATAATGTGTCAGTTGAAAATTGCCTCTTTATAATGTGTGCCAGTACAAAAAAGTGCCCTTATAATATGTGCCACTACAAAAATACCTCCTTTTAATATGCGTTAGTACAAATACCCCTCATAAAGTGTGCCAGTTCAAAAAATGCCCCCTTATAATGTACATCAGTGCAAAAATTACCCCTTTGCAATGTACGCCAGTACAAAATATCCTTCTTTTATAATGTATGCCAGTACAAAAAATGTCCCTCTTATAATGTATGCCACTACAGAAAATGTATGCCATTAGAACATGCCCTCTTATAATGTGTGTTAGCAGAAAAAAATCACCTATTATTATGTGTGCCAGTATAAATATGCCCCCTTATAATGTGTCAGTACAAAAAAATGCCCTTATTATGTGTGCCAGTAAAAAAAAATGCCCCTTATAATGTGTGCTAGTACATAAAATGACCCATTATTATGTGTGCCAGTACAAAAAATGACCCCTTATAATGTGTGCTAGTTGAAAAATTACCACCTTGCTTCTATTTACTGTGTGCTAGTAGAGAAAATGACCCCTTGTAATGTGAGTCAGTACAAATATGCATCCTTATAATGTGTCAGTTGAAAATTGCCTCTTTATAATGTGTGCCAGTACAAAAAAGTGCCCTCATAATATGTGCCACTACAAAAATACCTCCTTTTAATATGCGTTAGTACAATTACCCCTCATAAAGTGTGCCAGTTCAAAAAATTACCCCTTTGCAATGTACGCCAGTACAAAATATCCTTCTTTTATGATGTATGCCAGTACAAAAATGTCCTCTTGTAATGTGTGCCACTACAAAAAAATCCCTGTTAGGCTACATGCACATGACCGTTGTGTGTTTAGCGGTCGTGTGCATGTAGCCTAACAGGGATTTTTTTGTAGTGGCACACATTACAAGAGGATATTTTTGTACTGGGGCACATCATAGGAGGGATATTTTTTGTAGTGGCGCACCACATAAAGGGGTGCTTTTTGTACTAGTGCACATTATAAGGGGGCATTTTCAGTACTGACCGACAATATAAGTGGGGTATGTTTTGTACTGGCACCCATTATGAGAGGTTTTTGTATTGGCACACATTAAAAGAGGGTATTTTTGTACTGGCACATATACATACCTGAGATGCTCTAGTAGCACCCTCTGGGTTTTCTTTCTTTTACATCAGTTGGCTCCTTATCTCTGCCCTCTGACCTTAAAAACACTCATTATAGGTCAGCTCTTATCTTACTGATAAGAATGTGGCTTAAATAAGTGTTTATGACCTCTGAGTAGTTTAGAGGTTTCTGATGACAGGCACAAAGGGAAAGTGAAAGTGCCAGTCACAGAGTTAGAAAAACAGTTAACCATTGGTGACAGAATGGCTCAATATTTTTTTGTAAATGCCAATTAAAAATATGTTTTTTAGCCAAAAATTAATAAAATGCAATCATAAACAAAAATTGCCTTCGAAGATGTACATAGCCTTTAAGTGCTACACTATACTATGGCATCTGTGACTATATATGTGTTTGATCAGGATTTGTTCCGACTGTTTATAATAATGTTTTTTCTTCAAGTACCTGTATTAATCGTAAATGGGTCTGTGATCAAGGCGGAACGCTAGCTGAGTGCTTGGTTTATGGCCAAGGAAATTACATAACATTTGACAAAAAGCATTATCGATACAGTGGACAGTGTGAATATACTTTGGTTCAGGTACGTCGCTCTACTATTTACATAGATCCTTACTGAGTAATCTTTCATGTAACTACCCAAGAATGTGATGCTTTTCAGGATAATCACATCTAAGCAAAAGGGTATTAGGCTGATTTTGTATCTGCCTCAGGGGCCCAATTAGGGATGCACTCCATGCATGATGGACTATTTTATCTGGTAAAATGGCAAACTCCCTAAAAGAAACACAATAAATTCCGTCACAGTCAGTGGGGTCCATCCGGCACTATTAGTGTCAGTTATGTCCCAAATTTGTTACTTTCTTTAACCCCTTAGTGCATAATGCCATACATTAGCATGCAGGAGGTGTATGGAGAGTTCTCATGAGCTGAGCCAATCAAAACATGGTGGGCGCCAGCTGTATAATACAGCAGACACCAGGCCTCAATGACCAGGAACAGAGAACTTTAATCTAGTCATTTAACACCTCAGAAGCCGTGGTATTTAAGTAAACTGACATAGGGGGCTCCAGTTGGAGGCCCTGCAGCAAAAATGCAGGGTTCTGATCAATTGCTTTGACAGCTTGAGGCCTTGTGAAGGTTCCAAGGCCTGTCAAAGTAAGCTACCTGCAAACCCGTGCAGCCTATTAAAATCCCATAGACTGCAATAGTCTTCTATTGCAGTCTATGGTACAAGCAATCAGAAGATCTTATATTCAAGTCCCCTAAGGAGGATAAAAATAACAGTAAAACATACATAAACATTTTTTTCCCATGTGGTGTATTCTATTTCCCAACTTGTGGTCACTTTGCCCCTCCAAAAAAAATTTGGAAATGTGCACAAAATGTTATATGTGCCCAGAAATGGTACCCATACAATCTGCAACTTGCCCCCACAAAATACAAGACCTCACACTGCTCTGTAGATAAAAATGTATTGGTAAGAATATGGGGAAGTATATGTTGTTGCAAAGAAAGTTAAATTTTTTCCCAAAGCCTTTTATTCACCTGTTTCCAATGCAGGATATTGTGAATGAAATGGTGGCATTAAAAAATACAACTTGTCCCGCAAACAATAAGCCCTCATTTGACTATATGAATAGAACATTTTAAAAGTTGTGTCACTTGGAATATGGGGAGACAAAAAAAAAATAAAAAAATGCAAAAATAACTAATTGTCTAGTGCTTAATGGAGCAGCAAAAAGGAAATTGTTATTGTTGATGTGACTGCAGCCATAGCTGACAAAATTTATTCGTTCTTGCAAAGTGCTGTTGTAATATATGAACATCAAATTGCAGTCTTTCAGTTATATATTTTGAGGACCCTGTGTCCATGCAAAATAAAGGCAAAAAACAACAAACAAAACATAAATATCATAAACATAAATACAGTATATCTTTGTTTAATGTTTATTAAAACAAAGGAGAATATTCCTGAGGATATTCCTCAGCACAGCACCGTACAGTTGTGCTGAGTTTTTCTGAGAAGAGTGCCATTAGAGTAGATATATTTCTGCCACATCTCAATTGTAAGGCCTTTCAAATAGGGGTGTGTGTATAGTGCCCTGTTCTCTTTCATCAATCTTAAGAGATGGCCTCCATCATTTAAATTCCACCCCCCTCTAAGGTAATACTTGTCACCCTGATTAGGTGTTATAAGTGAGCTCCTTGCTTCTTTGTTTTAATAAACATATTAAATAACTATTTATTGTTTTATTTTTTTTTATGTTCTATTCAGGCATAGATTGTTATTAGTAATATTAGGGACTTCTACAACAAAGGACACATTTAGGAGATTCAGTGATAAATACAGTATACTTTACAATAAAACATTTTATCTACTATATGTTCAACGACTCCAGTATTGATACTTTTGGTACCCTCATAACCATAATGATATTTATAAAATTATTTATGAGTAGTGAACTGCATAAAAAAAAACTATGGTTCCGTAGTTGTATTTTATATCTTCATTATTACTATTGTATGAATTATTAAAAATTAAATGCTAAGTAGATGAACTCCACGATGGTGCAGAAAATAAAGGTCTCTTTCTGTCATGTTGAAGTAAAAAACTTTGAACTTTCTAACTGTTAGAATATGGGGACTTAAAAAACAAAGAGGGTAATTTATTAAGACCGATGTTTTAATAAAGCGCTGGCGGTGCATTGCCGAAGTTATGTAGAGGCGCTGGCCTCCTTGCTGGCTTACATTTAGACAATTTTCTACGCCTAAAACAGACATAGAAAATGATAATTGAGGCAGGCCTGCCGGCCCGTGCCCTTCCCCGCCCATGCCACATTTTGAGACCTGGGGTGAGCAGGAAAAAGGCATAGATTGCGGTGCAACTAACGGTTGTGCCGCAATCTGTTCCTGAAATGTGCCTAATATATATATATATATATATATATATTTAAAATATATATTATTAAAATTTTCTAATAAATGACCTCCAAAATTTTGGGGTCTTGTAGACTAAAACTGGTTGGGTCATTAAGAGGGTTCTCCAGGGAGAATTTATAAGAATACAGTTCAAAAAAGGTTAAAAATCATCCTTATTGCTGTACTCAGTGATTGCGGGCCTCTTCTGGCAAGTTTGGCATATTGAGGCAGGAACGGAAACTGAATAGCAGTGGGGATTGGAGTAGTGTTGGAATATCAGGGGCTGAGAAGCAATGTAGGTGAGTTAATGTCCTTTTTTTATATTTCAACCTTTTGAGAAAAAAAAACTACAGATTCTCCCTGAAAACCCCTGGGATGATCAATGCCAAACCACAAACAAAAATTAATCAAATAAACATGGCAAGGATATGCAGTAGAATAAAAAAAGGTACATTTTCTCCCATCCAACACATGGATGTCAAACAATACAGTTTCTATGGTATAAATAAATTAATATGGAAACTATTCTGAGACTATGATTTTCATTTTTATTGTCTGTGCTGCTCATATTGTGTTTATTCAAATGTGTGATTTCAGGATTTCTGTGGTAGAAGTGTAAAAAATGGAACATTTAGCATCATTTCTGAAAACACCAGGTGCAGCGATACTGGTTTAACCTGTTCAAAGACCATCAAAGTGTTTTTAAATGTGAGTTAATAGTTAATAACTACTGGCAAAGTATTAATTGCAAAATGTATTGTTAACAGAAAAAAAAAAAAAAACACTAAAACATCTCTATGGCACCACTGTAACATTATGCAAAAACTCTCTTCCTCAACATACCCTTTCTGACTTTTTTTTCTTGTCATTCAGTCTATAAACATGTAAAAATTTTCAGAAAATCTTTAACGGGGTTATCTCATAAAACATATTACTATGCAAAGAACAGGTCATTGTAAATTAAAGAGGTATTCCCATCTCAGACAATGGGGGCATATCTATAGGATATACCCCCATTGTCTGATAGGTGCGGGTCCTATCTCTGGGACCCGCACCTACATCGAGAACGGAGCGGGGAAGGTGGTGGATGGAGGACCCCGGGATTCCAGAGGTCTGGCCACCACGAAGCCCTCTCAGAATGGGAGCGCACCTCGCTTGCGCAGCCACTGCTCCCATTCATTTTTATCGGCTATTTTCGGCGGCCCCATAGAAATGAATGGAGGGCGGCTGCGCATGCACAGTATGCTCTCCACAACTTTTGGGGCTCCGTTCCAGTGGTGGGACCCTCACCTATCAGACAATCGGGGCATATCCTAGCTATATACCCCCATTCTCCTTCACTAACATGATCAGTAGCTTCCTCTGAGAGGTGTAGGTGCTTGGTTGTCTCGCTCCTGCCCACCCACAGAAAGGGAGCAAAGTCCTCCAGATAAGAAGATAAGTTGGTAAAAAAAGATGTTTAAATTCCTGGGATACATCCCTTAAATGTTTTGTCACTGTAAAATAGAACTACTAAGAAATGTTATTTTTTTTATCATTTATATAATCTTAACCTCTTTCCAACCTACATTGTACATGTACAGGAAACGTCGGGTCTTTAAAGATAGCACCCGCTCAGGAGAAGAGCAGGTGAAATAGTCGCCGTTGTTAAAAACCCTGATATGGACGGCACAAGCAGCAGTGGGGTCCTTGCATACAAGCAAGGATAGATGTGTAACGTGTATCTGTAATAATCATGATGTTAAATACGAAGCATGCTGAGCAGGAAAATGGGATGGTCAAACAAGATTTTTAGAAGGAAACCTGTAACCATTTTTATTGCAGCCCTATCTGAGGGCAGTATAAACCTATAACAGTGACCCTGGTTGAAACACTTGGGCACTAACTTTTTTGGCCCAGTTGTCAGAGAGTAGTCCAAATCTCTATGAGATGGTATCCCCCCCCCCCCAACCCTTCTGCAGATGATTGACAACTTTTTCCTAAATAAGGGCTCATGCACACGACCAGGGCAAGGTACAGGCACCGGCTATGTGCAATCCATATTGACTTGGATTGATGTTAAAGATATGGGCAAAGATAGAACATGTTAAAAAAAAATTGCGGTGCAGAGGCACGGACTCGAAAGCGATTCCCTCCTCAGTATGGAGAGTAGCGATTGCTCGTCCCCAAACAATGCTACTGCATTGTTTCTGTGCAGCAGAGTTCTGTTTAGATAGCACAATCTGCTGCCTAGAAGTGATAGTTTAGCTGTCCACACCAACAATCTATTACCCGATGAACTACCATTTTCTTGTTCATTTTCTTTAAACAGGCTGATTATCACTAACATGTGTTTGTACAAATGCTCGTTTGCGATAATCTGCCTCAATATCGGGCAGTGTAAAGGGGTCTCAAGTCTAGGGTGTGGTTCAAAAAGTTAAGAGAAGATGACATTGTCTTGCTCAAACAAGGGTACAAAAAGATGGCAAAGACATTGAGTGTTCATTGAGATACAGTTGGAAGCATATTTCAGAAGTTGAAAGTTAAAGTAACACTGGTCATACAAATGTCAAAGAGAGGACGTTCTTTCAAATTTGCAGACTTGTGTGTTCTTTTTAGCTCATTGTGCCAATATTGTATGCGAGTCACCTTTTTATTTTTTTGTACCAGCGACTTGTGAGTGTGACTTCAGTTTCTTGCTCACATACAATATTGGCACAATCAGCACAAGACTGTCAGTGCTTGGTTAAGAAAAGCTCCCAGTGTGGACTTGTAATTGCTACAGGTGACTAAAATGCTTCATACTATAAAGAGTGGACATTATCACCAGCTGCCACCAGATTCCTGCTGAGGAAGGGAGGTCAAAAACTCTTAAGTGACTGCAAAAGACCTTCAGCAAGATTTGATGGCAGCAGGCAATGAAGATTCAATTTACCCAGTAAGGCACACTGAAGATCTTCATCCCTGAACTCCCAAGAATGTACACCTCTAATGACCCAAAAGCAGAAGAAAAGTCACCTCCAATGTGCTGAAAACCATATAAATAAGCCCAAAAAGTTTTGGGATTCTGTTCTGGGCATGGTTAAATAAAATTGACATTTTTAGGCCTACGTATCTAGAGGTGGAAGAAGGGCACATGTGCATATTGTGTGAAAAGTTACAGCCCCTTTCACAAATCCATGTTTCCTTGTTGGATGAAATGTTTAAAGGTTAGAACTGTCACTTGATCAGGGCCAGTTTTAGACAAAATGTGACCCTGGGCAAAATCAAAAGTGGTGCCCCAGATCTTGTAATAATGGACTAACAACACAGTTACATTCTGTTGATTACGGCCCCCCTCGAAGATTTACACCCCATAAAGCTCCTTACACAGATCTGCACCGTCATGGCCCCAAATTATGTCACATGCCCCCTCCCCTCACAGCAATGAGTTCCCTTCCCTCACGGCATCTGAGAGTGTTCAGACACACTTTCCCCCAGCGGAGATCAGGGAACGCACACTGTTCTAAAAAGGAGCCGCACCCTCATTGTTAGTATATTCCAGTTCAGGCCACTAAATGGCAGCACTGAACGGTGATATAGTGATTTCTATACAGAATAATGGAGCAATTTTCACAAAGAAGAAAATAACATTATGGGCATCGCCGCATGCAAAAACGCCCGTACTATTAAAATATAAGAAAAAGTTAGCCCTTATGGTGAATGGTGTAACACAGAAAAATAAAAAAGGCTGATTCTCCATTTTTTCATAACTTTATCTGCCCAAAAAATTTAATGAAAAGCGATAATCATACACACCCCAAAAAGGTATTGTCAAAAACGACAGATTGTCCCGCAAAAAATGACATCTCCATAGACATAACTATAGACATAACTATATCAAAGTTATGAGGGTCAGAATACCGCAATGATAAGAAAAAAATATTTTTGACAAAGTGAATCCTGATGAGGCTTACTGAGGGTGGGCTTGCTGGAGTGAGTGAGCCTATAGAGGTCCTGAGCAGGGGTGCTGCTAGGGTTGCCACCTTTCCAAACAAAAAATACTGGTTAAAGTTAAAAAGATTGGCATGGATTAATACGGGTGTTATTTGATATTATTTTACATTTTGCTCCATATTTTTTTTTTCAATAAATTCTAACTTTATTTAGCCTCTTTTTTTTAAATGCTTCTGTGGTGATTTGAACTCATCTACAGTAAAGGAAGGTACCTTAACCATTGAGCTATAAAGCTTTATGTTATATTACTATAACTATATTATGGCTAAAAACCTTCATAGTAGTTTCCCACATATTATGCATTTATATATATCGGAAGTATCATTTTATATATTTATTTGTAATTACATATTTATTTTGTGCCATATATTTTTTTACAATTACTAAAAAAAAATAAAAAATACTTCTGCTGTATATGAATACCTAATGCAAGAGAAACTTCTTTGAGGTATTCAGCAATAGTTTTGCATTAAGTGGTTAAGGGTCTTGCATTTAATGTAGATTGTTCTGAGTTCGAATCCCCACAGAAACCTTTAAAAAATAGAAGCTAAATTAGACTTAAGCACACAGGGTGTCCCCAAGCATACTGACAATGCTTGTGGATAACCTTTTCATGTTCATAGCATGAAGAGAACATAATATTTCTCTGTTACTTTTGGCCCCTGCACATTGCTGTACATTACATGTATCTACTGTAAGACAAATTAATATGGAACAATATTTCTTAAAATTCTCCTAACAGTAATCTGCTCTATTCCTAGGAGTACATTCTTCTTTTATCACATGGCAAAGCAGATTTATCCAGTGAGGGAGAAGTGTCTGAGTCACCCTTTAAGATACGGGACACCAGCCTTTATCTGATCATTACTGCAAGCAATGGACTAGTTCTGGTTTGGGATAAAAAAACAAGTCTCACTATCAAGCTCACAGAACATTTTCAAGTAAGTATTCTTTAAATTTACTGATTTCTTAAAAAGGAAGATCGATCAGAAAGATTTTTTTAACTCAATATTCATAGGAAACAAATAGTTTTTCAGTTTTCGGCTGTTTTGCTTTTTCGGAAGAGCTATGCCATAAAAAATTCAAAATACAATATTGTCCTTCAGTAGCAGTCAACACAAAAGAAAATACCTACTATATAGATTGTAGTGTTGATCGCAAATATTCTAATCGTAAATTTTTATTGCGAATGTTGGCACTTCAAGAATTTGCAAATATCTTGAATATAGTGCTATATCTTCCTAAATTGCGAAAATTCTAGATTTTTTTTCATCAGTACTCATGATCCCTCTCTGCTTCATGCTTGTGGGCCAATGAATGATAAGGCTTCAATATCTTTGACTTTAGGAGTAGTGTTGATTGCGAATTTTCGTATCGCAAATTTTTATCGCAAATTTTCCAATTTTTCGATTTTTGCAATCAAGAAAATGACGAGATCAAGAATTCTCGAAATCGCAAATATATCACGAATATTCGCCAAAATATTAGCAAAATATCGCAAATTCGAATATTGCTCCTGCTGCTCATCACTGATAGATAGGTAATCCATTTTCAGTTTACTGCTGTTGTGAAGGGGAAGGTAAACCTCATGATAATAGTATACCTCATGATAATAGTACATGTAGAATTAGGATATCAGTATGACAGCTCTTTTGCTCTCATAATAGACCTAGCTAAAGACACCCACAGAAGAGCATAACATCGATTTGTGTAATGTGTGATGCTCTAATTGAGACACATTGATCCCTGGCTACACCGATGGACTGAAAAATAAAGTAAAAGGAGTTGGCCGATCTGGGACATTGATGGCATATTGCTAGCATATTGCTAGGATATGCCATCAATGTCAGATAGGTGTGGGTCCTAACTCTGAGACCCACCTCTATGCCATCTGTGTTGTGTCAGGGATTTTTCATGGACCTGTACACTTCAGTGGGTGTGTTTGGTCTGCTTTAAAATTAATGGGTACTTGTGCTGTCCATGTAAAGTCTGAATAGCACACATCAGTGAAAAATGGAAATGTTCTAAGGACTACTTCACATTTCAGCAATTTGGTCAGTGATTTCCATCAGTGATCATGAGCCAAAACCAGTAGTGGAGCCTACACTGAGATAAAATATAATGGAAAGATCTGCGTCTGATCTGTGTTTTTGACCTGCACCCAGTTTTGGCTCACAATCACTGATGGAAATCACTGACCAAAATTACTGAAGTATGAACTAGAATCAGCGCAGACTGTCGGACCAAAAAGCTGAGAGGTCTCGTCATAGCTAGCAAATTCTCACATTCTGTCAGTATAAGGAAATGAGGAAGTCCTGTGCGTGCTGGGATCGAACAACCTGGCAGTTTGGACCTGACATCTGTGAAGAGTCAAAATAACTAGCTTGATATTTAATAATCCTTACTTAAATGCCACATCGTCCTAATAGTGGACATTCACTTTAAAGCAACTATCAAATTTTTGTGTTATAATATGTATTTACTTTTATTTTTATATCTAACAGCAAAATGTCTGTGGACTCTGCGGAAATTACGATGGCAATTCAAACAATGATTTTACTACAAGAGGTCACCTTGTTGTACAAGACGGAATAGAATTTGGTGATACCTGGAAACTATCACCATCATGTCCAGAAACTGAAATAATGATAGAACCCTGTGAGATTAATCCCCACCGAAAGTCATGGTCTCAAAGACAGTGTGGCATTATCCTGAGTGACACATTCAAAACCTGCCATTCTGAGGTAATTTTAGTAACAGCCCATGGAGCAACAACAATAGGCTAAAAATAATCATCATAATCAAAAGATTATAAGGTTTAACATTTGCAGATACACCGCGTCATAGGCTGGGGCTCCCAGACCTAATTGGCAAATCACACTCACTGTGAAGTCATCCCTGAAAGCCATACACACACTTTTTATGTATGTTTGGATGCATTGCAAGCCTTTTGTTGTTGTAATATGTTCCACGGCCAAGTAGACCCAAAACCTGGGTGGTATTTTTAGGTGGCAAAGGTCTATGTATGCATATAAGGCAAGTAAACCTTATGCTCTCCGTAGAGGACTAGAGATGTGACCTTTGAAATTTAAATGGACAAGATATGCATACAGTAGATTGTGTTATTGTGTGTATACAATGCCGTTGTGTTGATAGTCATCTGGATTGTGGCTTGCAATACTCAGCGGTGCCACTGAGCAATATTACTGTAGCTAGCTGTTGGAATTACAGTCTTCTCCACTACCATCTACAGGGGAAAGTGTGAACATAAGTATAGGCTGAGAAGGAGTCTGATACTAATACTTGTATTTTCAGCCTGAGTAGGGTTAGCTCTGGGAGAATCAGCAGGGGACTGCAAACAGAACCCCAGCAAGAGGAAGCCAAGGGGGTGGGGGGAGCAGTGTTAAGTTTGTTCCCCTGGGAGTTTTTAGCTTAGGCCAGAGTTGTTATTGAAAGGGGTGATATGGTAAGGGCTCTTGAGGGTAATGATCTTGTGGTGTTAACAGAGACCGAAGTTAGAGAGTGACACACTCTATAATTATTAGGTTCTGTTTAGTTTAATTTGTGTTCATTGACTGTTATATTATTGTAACTGTTAAGATTTTGTCCCTCTTCTGAGTGCTGTTACTGCAGAACCCCTGTGCAAGGGGGTGTCTGTAATTTGGTTTGTAATGTTTGAACTGTTTGTAATGCTAATGTAATGTACAGTATACCTAGTATGTCTAAGCATGATAAAATATGTGGCCACAGGATGAGAAGGGCGCTCATAGGATGAATAGGTGTCACGGGTGAAGTTGCAGATAGCTGGAACTTATAAATAAAGGATCGACTGGCTTGATCCCAAACTAAGGAGCATATAGGTGAGCCCTAAAAAACCCTAAGAGCTCTCCCTGACTGCTATGCACATGCAAGGGTCTCAATGGTAGACGATTGCATGCCCACATACCTAAGACTGTGTGACAGCTGAAAACCCTATAATAGTGAGGGGACACGACCACCGGCTCCATGCACTTAATAAAGTAACAGACTTAACTGAGCAAACAGCAGCAGTCTCCAGCAGTGAACACTTCATCCAGGAAGTAGTATAAACAGCAAAGTGAGGCAGTATGGGAGGGAATATAAAGGAAGACGATTAGTCTAAATAAGTGACACCTGGCAGAAGGAAAGGAGATGACAAAGTGAAACCAAAACAAAGAACATCAAACAAGAGGTAGAGAAGAACGTCTGCCAGACCTTCTCACAGAACTGGCGGTGACAATAAGTAAAGATGAAACAGCGTTCTTCAATTTAAGGTGAATATGTGTTGCTCACCTGTTTAGGTTGCACCAAATTGGGTGCAACCGTGAGGAAGGTCCGCTGGATTAACTAGGTATCAGGTTGGAGCTGCCGTGTCCAAAATAACCAAGGGCGGGGGCTAAGTCGCCACTTCATTAATTACTAGAAATACTGACGGTGCCCGTCATGACTTTTGTGGTCTGGCGAGCTGGTGGACGTGAGGCACAAATCACAACCTGATTTGACAGGAACGGGTTTATTGAGAGAAAACGTGTTTCGGGGTGCGCATGACCCCTTTATCAAGTCTGGTGTGCTGCAGCTGGGGTATTCTGGCCCGGCTACTGCACATGGTGCATGCTGTAAGGACACAGGGAGTAGTTCCCTGTGTCCTTACAGCACGCACCACGTGTAGTAGCCGGGCCAGAATACCCCAGCTACATCAGTCTCACCACCACAACAGCATTGCCTGACCAAGTATAATAGCAAAGCCACAGCACTTCAGCCATATCTAATTCATCTCTGGCAAAGCATTGCACTACATTGTCAGTAAAAGCGACCGAGGAGTATTAATCGAACAGTAAACATCCAGCTGCACCTGCAGCTGCAGCACACCAGACTTGATAAAGAGGTCATGCGCACCCGAAACGCGTTGTCTCTCAATAAACCTTGGAGCTCTGGAGCTTAGGGTGTGGGCTGGCTCTACCTTCTAGTTCCACAGTTTTTTAGCTATAGAGAGGAAGGAAGTTGGAAGCAGTCTCCATGTGCTCCTCTCCCTCAGACTCCAGCTTCAATTTCAGGAGCCTTCAGTTCTTCAATGAGCTTCAGGGGATGAAAGAGAGGAAGATTTGAAGGGGGATTAGCATCGCTACAGTGTGAGAGTCAGCAAGGTAAGCCAGCATAAATCATTTCAGACCCTACTTCTGTATAGGGGTAATCTGTTAGGATACCCTATACACCTAAGATTAATGGGTACCACAGCCATGGTTGCCAGATTGCGGTTCTTAGTCAGAGATCCCAGTCCCAGAGATTTTAGCAAGAGAAAGAGTAATCAGAGGCCCATTGCTACTACTACTACTTACTTAGCTCATGCTTGGACATCTGGGGAGAATTTGCACTGTATGCAGATAATTGCTGGATGTACTACAACTTCGATTTTGTACACAATAGAGACTTTCATTTGGTTAATCTGACCTGGTTACTGACTCTCCTATGCCTCTCCTAACACCACATGCTGGCCATTTCACCATTTCAATGCCCGCCTTGCACACAGACATTTAATATTAAGGGCACACTAAACTACCATCAGGGACGATCCCTAGCTACATGGAGTGCACTGAAGGAATAAAGGGTGCCCCTCATTCACTGAACTAACCTCATGGAGTGATGGCCAGAGGGAGTACACTGACACATCATCATCAGGGCCACTATCACTCCCATCCTCTGCTCTGGCTCCTCAGGGGCTCACTGTGTAACCATCAAGCTTGTCATGTCACTACATATGCTAAAGTGGTATGTGAACTTAAACTGTTTGAACTGAGCTTGGTCTGAGATTTAAGGGGGACTTAAATCAAAAGGGGGACAGATAAATACAATGAATACTACACATTGCTGAGCATTCCTGTCAGGCTGCTCAGCCATGATGGCATATCATAGGCAGGATCACAACTTAACTGTCTATTGTAAAACAACGTAGTGTGTAGTGAGGCCCTGTTCCCTCACCCTTGTAGGTAGCTCTGTACTCTTTTTTTTTTTCAGTTCTCTTAGTTATCAGGACCACAGAGTCAAATTTGATGTAAATATAATTCAACTGATGATGTCAGGTAGGGTTTTCTTGACAGTGTAATTTACTTATTTCATTTACTATATCTCATGACAAACATGCAATATTTCTGTCTTTCGTTGCTGATTATCTGTGATTAGTGAGCACTGCAGTCTTTTCCTAGGCCAGTGATGTCACGTTCATCAAGTGAATAGGCATGGGGTGTAACTAGTACCAAGCACGCCACTTTAAAATGTACAACACTGTTCTTGGTATGCTGTGAGGAGGCCGCTGCACACACCGGCCTCTTCCAACAGCTGATCTACGGTGGTAACAGGTGTTGGACCCCCACCGATCAAGTATTGATGACCTATCTTGATAAGTTTATTACTGCAACTTTCAACCACAGCATTCTTCTAAGCACATTATAAAACATACAGTTTACAGTCTCAAAATTGGCAGGTAATGCGACTCCTACTCATTTACAGTACCCCATTCATTTTTGTCTGTGAAGGTTCTCATTTATCCAGGTTATGGTATATCTGTAAAGAATAAATCAAGGCAACTGGACGTACTGTAGATTTCTTGAAAACGTTTCACTCGTTCTTCCAACGAGCTTTCTCAATTCTGAGTGACTGTACAAGAATTCTCTGGGAATAAATATGTAACTGAATCAAAATCTGGTAATTATACCCAGCATGGGGTCAGAGGTCATGTGTTGGATCCCATTATCCTAATTGGAGTCAGTAGGTGATAATTAGTCATGAGCGACAGGTGCCATATTCGATTTCGACGAAATTCGCGAATATTCGATAGAATATTTGTTTTATATTTGTTGAAATCGAATATTCGTCATTATTCTTGTTATCGCGATTAATATGCGATTTAAATAATCGCGTATTACGATTTTAACTTAAAGGCTACTCTCCTATTGAAATAGCAATGCGATTAATTCAAGTTATAATAATCAAATTTCGATTTGAACTTAGCACTGCTATATTCCATATTCGTTAATTCTAGCCTAATATGGAATATAGCAGTGCTAAGCTGAAATCGAAATTCAATTATTATAACTTGAATTAATCGAATTGCGATTTCAACTTGGACCTGGTTTACTATGGTTGGCTTGGTAGAATTAGCGAATATGACGAATGTATTTGTCATATTCCACAAAACGAATATAACAAAGTATTCTCCATCTTCATTTTAGCTACCTATTCATCAACTTCGCTAATTCTAGCAATCATATAAGAAAGTTTACTATAGAGACAGCTAAGTTTAATTCGCTATGCGATTATATTACTTTGCTTTTTTTTATAAATAGAATAATTATAATAATTCTCAGGTATTATAATTATTCTCTATATTTTTTTTTTAAAGCAGTCATATAATCGCATAGCGACTTAAACTTAGCTGTCTCTATAGTAAACTTTCCTATATGATTGCTAGAATTAGCGAAGTTGACGAATAGGTAGCTAAAACGAAGATGGAGAATACTTTGTTATCTTCGTTTTGTGGAATATAACAAATATATTCGTCATATTCGCTAATTCTACCAAGCCAACCATAGTAAACCAGGTCCAGGTTGAAATCGCAATGCGATTAATATAACTCGAAGTAATCGCATGGCGATTTCAACATCCGTCTCCCATTGACTTTCAGTCCCCTATTAATATACCATCAGATCGGAGTTTTCTCTAATCCAATGGTATATTTTAACTTGAAGCGTCCCCATCACCATGGGAACGCTTCTATGTTAGAATATACCATCGGATTTGAGTTACATCGTGAAACTCAGATCCGACAGTATATTCTAACACAGAGGCATTCCCATGGTGATGGGGATGCTTCAAGTTAGACTATACTGAGAACTGCAGACCCCCCCCTCCCCTCCTGTATTTAACTCATTGGTGGCCAGTGCTGCCCCCCTCCCTTTATATTCATTGGTGGCCAGTGCAGCCCCCCTCCCTCCCTGCCCAGTATTAAATGTGACCAGTGCAGCCCCCCTCCCTCTATATTCATTGGTGGCCAGTGCGGCCCCCCTCCCTCCCTCCCCAGTATTGAATGTGACCAGTGCAGCCCCCCTTCCTCTATATTCATTGGTGGACAGTTCGGCCCCCCTCCCTCCCCAGTATTAAATGTGACCAGTGCAGCCCCCCTCCCTCTATATTCATTGGTGGCCAGTGCGGATTCCCAGTATTAAATTAGACCAGTGCGGCCTCCCCTCTTCCCCCCTCCCCCCAATTAAAATCATCCCCCCCATCATTGGTGGCAGTGGAGAGTTCCGATCGGAGTCCCAGTTTAAACGCTGGGGCTCTGATCGGTTACCATGGCAGCCAAGACGCTATTGCAGTCTTGGCTGCCATGGTTACGTACCAATAAATAAAAGCATTATACTTACCTGCGAGCTGCGATGTCTGTGACCGGCCGGGAGCTCCCCTACTGGTAAGTGACAGGTCTGTGCGGCGCATTGCCTATAGCACAGACCTGTCACTTACCAGTAGGAGGAGCTCCCGGCCGGTCACAGACATCGCAGCTCGCAGGTAAGTATAATGCTTCTATTTATTGCTACGTAACCATGGCAGCCAAGACTGCAATAGCGTCTTGGCTGCCATGGTAACCGATCGGAGCCCCAGCGATTAAACTGGGACTCCAATCGGAACTCTCCGCTGCCACCAATGATGGGGGGGATGATTTTAATTAGGGGGGGGAAGAGGGGAGGCCGCACTGGTCTAATTTAATACTGGGAATCCGCAATGGCCACCAATAAATATAGAGGGAGGGGGGCTGCACTGGTCACATTTAATACTGGGGAGGGAGGGGGGCTGCACTGGTCACATTTAATACTGGGGAGGGAGGGGGTTCCCCACTGGCCACCAATAAATATAGAGGGAGGTCGGCCGCACTGGTCACATTTAATACTGGGGAGCGAGGGAGGGGGCCGCACTGGCCACCAATGAGTTAAATACAGGGGGGGGGCAGTCATGTACACAGTTCTCAGTATATTCTAACTTGAAGCGTCCCCATCACCATAGGAACGCCTCTGTGTTAGAATATACTGGCGGATCTGAGTTTCACAATGTAACTCAAATCCGATGGGATATTCTAACATAGAGGCGTTCCTATGGTGATGGGGACGCTTCAAGTTAAAATATACCATTGGATTGGAGAAAACTCCGATCTGATGGTATATTAATAGGGGACTGAAAGTCAATGGGAGACGGATGTTGAAATCGCCATGCGATTACTTCGAGTTATATTAATCGCATTGCGATTTCAACTTGGACCTGGTTTACTATGGTTGGCTTGGTAGAATTAGCGAATATGATGAATATATTCGTCATATTCCACAAAACGAAGATAACGAAGTATTCAGCATCTTCGTTTTAGCTACCTATTCGTCAACTTCGCTAATTCTAGCAATCATATAGGAAAGTTTACTATAGAGACAGCTAAGTTTAATTCGCTATGCAATTATATGACTGCTTTTAAAAAAAATAAAAATAGAATAATTATAATACCTGATAATAATTATAATTATTCTATTTATTAAAAAAAAGCTAAGTAATATAATCGCATAGCGAATTAAACTTAGCTGTCTCTATAGTAAACTTTCCTATATGATTGCTAGAATTAGCGAAGTTGATGAATAGGTAGCTAAAACGAAGATGCAGAATACTTCGTTATCTTCGTTTTGTGGAATATGACGAATACATTTCTTATATTCGTTTTGTGGAATATGACGAATACATCATACGTCATATTCGCTAATTCTACCAAGCCAACCATAGTAAACCAGGTCCAAGTTGAAATCGCAATTCGATTAATTCAAGTTATAATAATCGAATTTCGATTTTAACTTAGCACTGCTATATTCCATATTAGGCTAGAATTAACGAATATGGAATATAGCAGTGCTAAGTTAAAATCGAAATTCGATTATTTTAACTTGAATTACTCGCATTGCTATTTCAATAGGAGAGTAGCCTTTAAGTTAAAATCGAAATTCGATTATTATAACTTGAAATAATCGAATTGCGATTTCAACGTAATTCTCAAATCCGACAGTACATTCTAGTATATGGAGACGTTCCCATGGTGATGGGGACGCTCCATGAGCACGGAAGTCGGCAGAAGCGGCAACGGGCACTGACTGGAGCAGCCAGGAAGCCAGGAATCCAAAGGACAGGTAAGAACAACTTTAGGGAAGTGGGAAAGAAAAAAAAATAACAATAAAAAAAAAATATATTCAAAATATCGAATTTATATCACTATATTTGAAATATTCGCGAATTAGCGAAGTGCCGATATTCGCGAAAAAAATTTGATATTCGAATATTCGCGCTCAACACTAGTGATAATGACCTCCCAGAAAAAGGTGTCAAGACAGCATTGTATGTGGCAGACAATAGATGTCTAACCCCCCCAGGCTCTATTCAAGCTTGGCTTCCTCATTTTTATGTAGATGGCCTCCTTCACACATCGTTTTTACCAATCGGCTTCCTTATCCAAAACATGTACTTGACTGTCTTCAAAGGTGTGACCTGTTTGTTTTAAATGTAAGTAAATGGCTGAATCTTGACCAGAGGTTTTGGGTCTTCTATGCCATATGCTGATGTAGTTGTTGTTTTGTTCCGCCGATATACAGTTCTGAGCATTCCTCATTGCGCTGGACTGCGTACACAATGTTGTCCATCTTGTGTTTAAGCGTTGGGTCTTTTGGGTGAACCAGTTGTTGCCTCAGTGTTGCCTCAGTTGCTGGGTTTAAAGCAGACAGGGATGTGATGTTTATTTAAAATGCTGTCTTGACACCTTTTTCTGGGAGGTCATTATCACCTACTGACTCCAATTAGGATAATGGCATCGAACAGCTTTGACCCCATGCTGGGTATAATGACCTCTGACCCCATGCTGGGTATAATTACCAGATGTTGATTCATTTACATATTTATTCCCAGAGAACTCTTGTACAGTCACTCAGAATTGAGAAAGCTCGTTGGAAGAACGAGTGAAAAGTTTTCAAGAAATCTACAGTACGTCCAGTTGCCTTGATTTATTCTTTACAGATATACCCATTCATTTTTCACAATTTACTATGTGAAGGTACATACCTTTACATATGACATTACAGTGATTGTATGCTACTATTGTTACAGGTCGATCCTACTAGCTATTATCATGCATGTGTGAAAGATTCCTGTGCTTGTGATGAAGGAGGGGATTGTGATTGCTATTGTACAGCTATTGCAGTGTATGCCCAGGCATGCCTTGCCCATTGTATTTGTATTGACTGGAGAACTCCAAACCGTTGTCGTAAGTATCACCGATAAAGAACTTTATCCTTCTTAGAAGAATTCTGACCGCTAGACAATCATTAACTTTTTAGTAATATCTTATAGTTATTCATGTGGTATGTGCTTGTTGTCTTTTCGTGCAGCTGTGTTCTGTGACTATTATAACAATGAAGGTAGTTGTGAGTGGCATTATAAAGCATGTGGAGCCAACTGCATGAAGACCTGTAGAAATCCATCTGGAAATTGTTCATCTGAACCAACTAAAATGGAAGGTAAGTATATCACCAGTGGCTTTAGATTCAGACTTTTCATAATAATATCTATAATGACAAACCATGCTATACAAGTGTATACTAGAGTGTCAGCTGTATCATACATCTCACAACCTACTGCAATTACCAAGATTGACGTTAACTCTTATCAGATGTTGCAGTCAATGCTGACTACAGTACCTAGTTGGTTTTTTATCAAGGTGATTGTGTGTTGCTGGATGCTTACCATGACAGTTGGATCTTTAGAAATTGCTAGGTCTAAAAATTCTAAAAATGTCTGAAGTATAGACCCTGCTGTTAAAATGTCTGTTGAATCTAGCAGCCTCCTCCTCACTCCCACCCCAGATAAAGAATTTGAAACTCCCTTCCCAAGTTCCCAAAGGTAATGGTGTAAACAAAAGAAGCTAATCTGGTTAACATCCTAAATCCTATAAACCATTTGTGGGTAAGAATTCTACTAAGGTGACTCCATCCCCCTCTGTTTTTTGGTGGCTAGCCCGTCAATAGTAGAGGTTCCCAACCAGAGTAACCTGTATCAGAGAATGGTGCCAATGAGCCCCATTAGGCTCCATCCCTATAGATGCTTCCAAGTCATCAGAATTTCCATTGGTTTTTCAACATCTGGAGACCATTTTGGTTGATATTACATCCATTGAAAATCAAATCTTGGCTGTTCATGTCTCCACAGAACTTCTTCCTTTGTCTTAAATTTCCACCTATTATGAAACTCATGTTCCTAAAGCTTCTCATTCTGGTACCAGTTTCGCTCAAGTGGAGCCTTTTTTAGCTTGGCCACCAAGCTCCACTCCCACTATGGCGTCTTTGGAGAAGCAAGCCATGGTAAAAGATCCTTCTTCATCCTCCTAATATTCTACAGGGTCTTTTTTTAGGGCTTCTCTCGCAACTCACTAATCCTCCGGGCCTTCCATTACTGCAGGCTACTACCATATTGACAGACACCCTCACAATCCAAGATGCCAGAAGATAACCCAGTTTTTTCCAGTAATGGACCTATGGTTCCTAAAAAAAAACTCTAAAAAGAAAAATAAAACTAGATGATGCTGGGAGGTAGAAGCAGGCAAGTCTGCGCCGACGACTCTACCAAAGAAAAACAAAACAATAAAAAATGTAAATCACTCAAACCATGTTCTAGGTGAGGATGAGATTAGTTCTTTATTAAAGGGTCTATCTTTCTGTTAAACAGTGAGGCCCAATGGCTTTCAATTATTTCTTGTTCATTGTTCTTTCATTCGTAAGCTCACTTTAGCCAGGTATTTCGCTATCTCCTCCTTGATGGATGCTTCCTTTGACCAAGACTCCTTTGAAGTATCTGGATATGTCCTGGTTGATGTAAAACCTAAATTTACCGTACATTTTATTCCTTGTATCATAGCGATCCCAGAATTCAGTCTCTTTTCAACCTAATAAAAGAGGCGTTCGAGAGACCTGAACATCTTTATGTCAATTCTCATAAAGTGTCCCCAGCTGCAAAGGTGGTATCCAACCTTTACCATTGAACAATGGCATTGTCATTAGAGCAGCGGATACCTGATAATAATTGACAACTGAATGTTACCATTAACCTTGCCCCAATGGCATATCCCTGACACTATCAGCACTGATTCAACAGTGGTATTCCTACTAGAAATGCATTAATAAATTGGCTATTGAGTTTTACAGGTTAGGGCAGTGTATTAATGTATGACCCCACAGTACATCTAGCCACATGTGGCCAAGCCACAGCCACCTGTGGCAGCCCTTGACTGAACGATTTTATGGTAAACTGTTCATCCTTTGGGTGTATTTGTACCGCATACAGCCAGCCAACCCAGTGGGCCGTACCCTCTGTTACGGGTAAAAGCCCAATGTAATTTTAATAATAGATGTCTAGTAGTAATAACAAAGGAATGGTGTAATGTAGAACCCTAGAAAAAGATTCTTCTGAACTATTATATTATGAGCAATGATATTACTCCCTTAAATAGACATGTCAGTAAAAAAAGTATCAGAGCCTCTTTATAATAGGTCCAGTTTTATAATAATTTGCCATCATTATTATTATCATTAACAATTCTTGAAGATATTTTATTTGCTTCCACATGTCTTATGTGTACCTTTCTTTAGGCTGTTATCCTAAGTGCCCTGATGATAAGCCCTTCTTTGAAGAACTTGGTATGCAGTGTGTAAATCAGTGCGGCTGCTATGATCAGATGGGAAAATACTATAAGCTAGGGGACAAAATCATATCCTGTAATAACTGTGAAACCTGGTGAGTTATCATAAAATATAAAGTACCATAGATGCACAGGAAAGCCTGCACCACTCAAGGGCCAATGTTTTCAGTTTTATTCAATGATCCATGTCTCGTACAAAAGAGCCAACAAAAAACATATGCCAAGACTAAGATCAAGGATTGATCAAAACGTCATAGCTGTTTTTATGGGACCTTTTGTACGAAACATGGATCACTTAATCATGCCAAAAACACTGGACCTCGAGTGGTGCTGGTTTTTCCGTGAATCTACCTATTGTTTTCTGGGCCTTGCGGTGCACACATATGGGAAGGACGTTTTGCAAACAAGATGAGCTGGCTGGATTCTTATATCTCATACACAGTGGCCAACATTTACTAGTCAGTGCACCTACAATTGGCGTGACACAAATTGCACATAATCAAGTTTACACACATCCAGATAAAGCTTCCGCCTTCCATCAATTTAGGCTAGGCTGATGGAAAGCCTTGGTTACATATGCACCACCTTCACAGGAACGCACTTCATTCTGGCATGTGCACACTGGCATTAATGATAATGAGCAAAGCAGCCCTTCGAAGAGGTGGTCATGTTAGAACAACATGGAATGATTTAGTAAATTTTAAAACTACCCCAATTGACGGGATACCTAAAGTACACGTCCCTAAGTAGGAAACTAAATATCATGCCTGAATGGAACGCAAAAAATAAAATAATCTTTATTGTGTTTGCTTATTAAAATAAGCTCAAAGGCTCAATCATACATCTAACTAGTCAGGCTAGAGGGTATATTAGTTGTGGAGAATGGTTTGTTTCTAGAGACACTAAGACCTCATGCACATGACAATGTGATTTTTGCAGTCCGCAAAAAACAGATCCGCAAATAATACAGATGATGTCTGTGTGCATTCCGTATTTTGCGGTATATTACAACTAGCCCCTAATAGAACAGTACTATTTTTGTCCGTAATGGGGACAATAATAGGACATGTTCTATTTTTTGCGGAATGGAAATACAGACATACGGAAAGGGAATGCACACAGAGTAACTTCCATTTTTTTTACGGACCCATTCAAATGAATGGTTCCTTATTCAGTCCACAAAAAAAAAAAAGTACACTCACGGAATGAAAATAATATTAATGCCATACGGGAAGAGGCAAAACAAAACAAGGGTCAAAATGGCCGATTTGCCATCTTTTAGCTGCTTCTACTCGCACAAGAAATGAAATAAAAAGTTGTCAAAAAGCTGTACACACCCCAGTATCAGTGAAAAGTACAGCTCCTCCCAAAAATGACCCCTTATACAGCTCCGCACACATAACTACAAAAAAGTTATAGGGATCAGAATAGGACAGCAAAAACCTTTTTATTTTTTTTCATATCTAAACACAAGAGAGTTAAAAAAAAAAGGGGACTAGCCATGTACCAAATTATCAATCAGCCTGAGCCACTGTGATAAGTTTGGTGTGTGTCCAAGGAATAGTAAATCTGCCCCCAGTATTTCAGTTTGGCATTTTATACACATTTGTATGACTTTTGTATAATTTTTCTGGTAATATGATCCTCATAAATATTTTTTTTTTCAGCAACTGCACAACCAATGGCATCCAATGCAAATACGATAAGTACGGTAAGACAGTCATGTGTATAACATAGTAACATAGTATATAAGGCCGAAAAAAGACATTTGTCCATCCATCCAGTGTGTGTATATATATATATATATATATATATATATTTATATATATATATATATATATATATATATATACAGTACAGACCAAAAGTTTGGACACACCTTCTCATTCAAAGAGTTTTCTTTATTTTCATGACTATGAAAATTGAAGATTCACACTGAAGGCATCAAAACTATGAATTAACACATGTAGAATTATATACATAACAAAAAAGTGTGAAACAACTGAAAATATATCATATTCTAGGTTCTTCAAAGTTGCCACCTTTTGCTTTGATTACTGCTTTGCACACTCTTGGCATTCTCTTGATGAGCTTCAAGAGGTAGTCACCTGAAATGGTCTTCCAACAGTCTTGAAGGAGTTCCCAGAGATGTTTAGCACTTGTTGGCCCTTTTGCCTTCATTCTGTGGTCCAGCTCACCCCAAACCATCTCGATTGGGTTCAGGTCCGGTGACTGTGGAGGCCAGGTCATCTGGCGCAGCACCCCATCACTCTCCTTCATGGTCAAATAGCCCTTACTTTCAAAGTTTTCCCAATTTTTCAGCTGACTGACTGACCTTCATTTCTTAAAGTAATGATGGCTACTCGTTTTTCTTTACTTAGCTGCTTTTTTCTTGCCATGATACAAATTCTAACAGTCTATTCAGTAGGACTATCAGCTGTGTATCCACTTGACTTCTCCTCAACGCAACTGATGGTCCCAACCCCATTTATAAGGCAAGAAATCCCACTTATTAAACCTGACAGGGCACACCTGTGAAGGGAAAACCATTTCAGGTGACTACCTCTTGAAGCTCATCAAGAGAATGCCAAGAGTGTGCAAAGCAGTAATCAAAGCAAAAGGTGGCTACTTTGAAGAACCTAGAATATGACATATTTTCAGTTGTTTCACACTTTTTTGTTATGTATATAATTCCACATGTGTTAATTCATAGTTTTGATGCCTTCAGTCTGAATCTACAATTTTCATAGTCATGAAAACAAAGAAAACTCTTTGAATTAGAAGGTGTGTCCAAACTTTTGGTCTGTACTGTATATATATATATATATATATATATATATATATTCATTTTAAAATCTACCATGATTAGTAACCATTGTAACAACACCATGCAGTAACAATTGTGGAGCATTTTTAATATACATCTATGTTGTAAAATTCCTCAATTATTTGTACTAGAAGTTTGAGAATTAAATGAAGTCTGCAGTAGGAAACGTGTCTGTGCACGTTTGACACTATCCAATCAGTACCGCTAATGGCAGGCTATGGAGGCACCTAACCACAAATGGTAACACCCAGTTGGAACTTTATTCCAGACTGTTGGCAATTTATTCATAAAATTCTAGTAGAAATATTGGAAGATTGCAACAACACAGAGTAGCTGTTGCATGAGGGATGCAAGACGTTATTAAAACAGACATGTCAGGAGATCTGACGGGTCCTCCTTAAAGGGGTTGTCCAGTAGTTTATAACCGATGGCCTATCCTCAGAATAGTCTATCAGTAGCTGATGAGTGGGAGTCCTGCACCCCAACATTCAGCGACAGAGCTACACAGGACAGTGCAGGGTGCAGGACCCTAGGACTCATAGGTTTATTATAAATGGAAAATATGACCTTAATGGTCCTCTGTCAGCAGATTTGTACCTATGACACTGGCTGACCTGTTACATGTGCGCTTGGCAGCTGAAGACATCTGTGTTGGTCCCATGTTCTTATGTGTCCGCATTGCTGAGAAAAATGATGTTGTAAGGGTTTAGGAGACTTTAGGAGAAGTCAGGGCCAGAAGTGATGGTGTTTTCACTGTCTAGACCTGTCACTCAAAGTATGGAGGGAGCCGCAGTTACCAGGAGGACAGAGCCTCTAGGTGTAATGGTAACGCCCCCATTGCTCCTAGAGGCTCATTTTCATATATTAAAACTTTTTTTCTCAGCAATGCAGACACATATGAACATGGGACCAACACAGATACCTTCACCTGCCAAGTGCACATGTAACAGGTCAACCAGTTTCATAGGAACAAATCTGTCGACAGATATCCTTTAAGCGAGTTTTCCATTTTCCATCAACCCCCGATCATTTAATCCAATGTTTGCCCATCTTTCACTTTGTAATGCATTGAAATAATTACCCGAATCCATTCTATCGCCTGATCCAGAATGCAGTCACATGCTGTATCCGTTTCAAACCAAAGTATTTGAAACAGCATCAAAAATCAGATAACATTAAAGGGGTTTTCCAGTTTCCATCAACTCCTTTCATTTAAGGTTCTTTCAGAAGAACAAAAGTACTCCGTGCCAAATTTTACTTTGCAATGCACAGGCACCAGCCATGTGCACTCCATTTGCCGATGTGGACCCATTGACTCGAATGGGTCTGTGTTACGCAATATTCAGAAAAAAGATAGAACATGTCCTATCTTTTGCAGTGTGGAGGCACAGACCCAAAAACCCATAGAAGTGCTTCCATGGGCCTCCGATCCCTGCCTCCTTTCCGCAAAAGATAGGACAAGTCCTATCTGTTTATGTATCTTGCAGATTGCGGACCTATTCAGGTCAATGAGTCTGCATCTGCAAAGGGAGTGCACACAGCGTCTGAATGGACTCTAAATGAAAAGAGTTGATGGAAACTGGTAAACCCCCTTTAATATTATCTGAGTCTAATGCTGTTTCAAACGACACTATAACCCTGTCCAAAATGCAATCACATGACCCTGTCAGATCTTGTCTCTGCAATCTCCTTTGATGTCATGTCCAGGCGCATCCAGCCTGGTCTTCCAGTCTCTGCAGTGTCCTTTAGTATGAATGCCCATCTAATTAGCATGGGTAGGGAAAAAGAGAGGCCCTACGACCCTTTGCATCCTCAACAGCAAGGCAGCAAACTTCTGGTGCATGCACTTCACTCGTAGACATTGTAGGGAAGTAGACCTGTTGGCCACAAAAGCATCTGCACATTTGCTGAAAGTGTGCCACTTCACTACTGAGCAGGCAGAAGAGATGCCTTCTTTCTGCCTATTAGATGAGTGTTGCAACTACAGGGCACAGCAGAGACCAAAGGACCAGGCTGGAAGTGAATGCACATGATGTCGCACAAAGCTGCAAAGAGATGAGCTCTCTCTCTTTTAACGAGCCATGTACTTGTATCGGTTGGACTGAAAGAAGACGTTTTAGTATCTGTATGCAAACAGGAAAGTTTCCTATAACTGACCACAAGTGGATTTGACCAGTTTTATGTTGGAAAGCTCTATAACTATTCATATTAATAATAAAAGTTCCAAGGGCTGCAGGGAAGGTGCAGTGGGGATAGAGGGAATGGTGATGTAAGCTCCTACCTATTATTAAGGGCTCATGCACACAAACATATCTTTTGTCCTTGTCCCTTCCAAAAAAATGAAAATTACTGTGTGCATTTTGTTTCCGCAAGTCCATTGCGCAAAAAATAGATAAATAGAACATGTTCTATTCTTGTCCGTTTTGCGGACAATGGATCCATAAAAAAAAACTATTGCAACATGGATATCACACGGACTTCATCCGTATTTTTTGCAGATCTTTGTTTTGCGGACTGCAAAATACATACAGTCGTGTGCTTGAGCCCTAAGTGTTTTTTGTCAGGAATCTAACAGCAGGAAAAGAGATAGAATGGTATCCCTACATTTTGTGTTTTGGACCAGCTGCATTCTCCAGCCACCCTTTCTCCTGCCTCTTTTCTTGCAGGGCTTTAATGTGTGTGTGTGTGTGTGGGGAGGGCTTTGGTTAGGATTTTTTTTTTTTGTATCAGTTCAGACTGGAGTTTTATGTTGTATGTGCATGCATTTGTTGGGATGATTTTGTGTCTTGGAAATGTACGCAGCTGGAGGGTATGTTAGTGCCCAGCAGGTGGTTCAACCAAGGATGTCCAAGTATGTCAATGATATACAGTAAGGCTGCCCTTGCTAGCTGGGCAAGTAGTTGCTGTTTGTTAATAGTCAAGTATTAATGAAGTTGGGGCCTTCCACTTAAAATCTGATAATATTGTCTTGTGTCTTTTATTTATCATGCAGTCATCAGTTTGCTACATTATGGTTTTATGTTACAAGGTATTAGGGAAAATCTGGATTGATCTACAGGCGTCTTCCCTGCAGTCTACATGTTGTCACACTGTTATCTTATCCCTCTACAGCCTGCTACTGTGAATACCATGGATACATTTATGCCTACAATGAAACAATCTATGTTAAAGATATTGGCAAAGGAATTTGCATTGTCCTTGTATGTGGCATCAATGGTACAACAACTAAATACTATGTTCCTTGTGGAACAACATCAACCAGAGCAACTAAAACATCAACAGTAACTATTACTTCTAAGAAAGTCACAACTGAATTTACATCAATGACAACAAAATGTTTTTGCATATTCAAGAACAGGACATATGATCCAGGTAAGATTTGTCAATCTGAACTGTGTCTACCTACAATCTTCCAATTAATGGGGTGGTTCTATAAGGCCTCTTGCACACAACCATATACCCTCCGAGATATACAGTCCGTGATTGGGCCATATGTCCCGAAGCGGCATTGGTCGTGCCCACGGGAGCACGCAGCATCATAGATTACATGATGCTGTGGACATCGGGCCGCCTGCGGGACTATTAGATCAATGCTGCTCAGGGACATATGGCCCGCTCATGGACCATATGTCTCGGAAGGCATACTTTTGTGTGCAAGGGGCCTAATTAGAATCTTAGAAGGTTTTTATTCTTCTTGCAGAGATACAACTGATAAGGAGTCTTTAGGGCAGTGTTTCAAGGAAAATTCAGTAGCATAGACTTTCAGAAACTTTTCTGTGAATCTCAACAGTTGTACTTCTCAGGCAGGCCTCATGGAATGGAAGAAGAGAAGTTTCAAAGCAAAATGGTGCCGATTTTGTTGGAGGCAAAAGTATATTCCAAAACTCACTCCTGCTCTGACTGAGTAAAATGAATACCATAAAAAAGTGATGTAGCTGTTCTAGGTTTTCACTTCACTTGAACGTACCATGGAAATTGTAGTCTAAACTAGACCTCTTGAATTGGTTTGAAAAGGAAACATTCTGGTTGGCTTTTGGAAAAATTGTTAGTTTATCAATTTATCTCCATTTATCCCTGGCAGAAATATACTGTAAATTATGGCATCTGGCAGAACACCGTTAATCCTTTTGGGGATTGCGATAAAAATATTGTCCATACCAATGGAAATAAATAAATATATATATATATATTAGCAAAAAGTCAGCACTCCAAAATCAATAAAAAATTAATGATAATGCTTTTATTTTTGGCTTAACACTGGAGCCTTTCTCAAGCAGTTATACATGTGAACATATAAAATATATAGTGCAAGCGCAATTAATCAATATACATACTTAAATATAAAGAACTAAATGAAAGTGCTTAAAGTGCCAAAAAAAGTGCACAGTGCCATAGCACATCATAATGTGTTCATGCAATTGTGCACATAATTATCATATCCCTATACATAATACAGTGAGTACACCAAATCACATAATACCATAAGTAATATGCATTACAAAACCTGATTATACCTGTATACTCCATATGCAAATCACTATTCAATGAATAGATCAAACGATTAGGCTCACCAGGGGACATACAACATGTGTGCACTGCCACTTTGGAATGGGCAGCAGGACTTCCCTGCATTACGGAAATGGGACGAGTCCGTTTTGAAGCCCATAGACTTCTATTATGATGGAATGAATAAAGGAATGCCTCTAAAGGCATAGAATTGCGTTATGGCCCGTGGTAACAGAATCCATGACGCAATTCTGCTTTTACCACCAAACTAAGTGTGAACAAATTTCAAAATATGAAATTCACTCATCTCTACCCCCAGTTGACACTTATATCTAGCTCTCACCACAATGTAACATCACTCATAGACAAAATACATGTATATATATATCCCGCCTCATGCATTACAGACAAGAAATGGACATTTGCTCTGTCACCTCAAAAAAATAAAAAACATTAAATATAAAAATAAAAATTATGTCCGTCCCCCGGCGAGTCAAATGTTGTCTAAAAAAGATGGAAAAAAAAGAAAAGAAATAATTATTATTAATCATGAATATATGAAAGAAAAAGACAATAAACTTAACTTAAAATTATAATAGATATACTTCAAAAACTTGCTATCACATTAGTGCTGATTGAGAGAGCAACAGCAGTGGGGGGCAAGCCATGCACAGTACGTTTACATTGAAGGAGATCAGCGTATTATTGTGTTCAATTTAAAATCTACTTAGAGTCCCATGGGTTTCAATGTGTTTAATCTAAGTCTCTCCAGTTTTGGAGTGATGACCCCTTTCTTCACTTCCTAGTAATGCCACATTATTTAAACACCGTTACCATTTTAATGAGGAGACCACTCTGTTTCTGGTTGACTTAAGACCCTAAGTATCCAGTATTATTTTCTTTATACTTGTTTTTTTTCCTATATGTAGTCTAATTTAATATATGCCAGCACTCTGTAATTGCTCTACAAGCATGTTTTTACTTTTTCAATAGTAGCACCATTGCTAAAGCTTGTCAGTTGTTACTGACTATAGGACACTTTGCCCTTCTGAATTCCCTTTTTTAAGATGGCTGCTGCCTATTCCAGAGTGGCAGTGTGCATGTCAGACATGCTGAATACTATAGAGCAGGAATGCTCAACCTGCGGCCCTCCAGCTGTTGTAAAACTACAACTCCCACCATGCCCTACTGTAGGCTGCAACAGCTGGAGGGCCACAGGTTGGGCATCCCTGCTATAGAGAATTTTGCCCTCTTGTTTTCCCTTTTCCAAGATAGCTGCCGCACAGTCCAGAGTGGCAGAGTACATATCAGACATTCTCAATACACTTTTGGCTCTCCTCCGCCTCCTCTGTTTTTCATTGACATGCGCATTGGTGCTAGGTGAACGCCGACATCGGCGCACACATGTTGTTTGTCCCCTGGTGAGTCTAATCTTTTGATCTATTCATTGAATAATCATTTGCATGTGAAGTATACAGGTGTAATCATGTTTTGTAATGCATATTACTCACAGTATTATGTGATTTGGTGTACTCACTGTATTATGTATAGAGATACGATAATTATGTGCACAATTGTATGAATACATTTTGATGTACTATGACATTATGCACTTTGGCACTTTAAGCATTTTTTTTTTGTTTTCTATGTTTAATTATGTACAGTACAGACCAAAAGTTTGGACACACCTCATTCAAAGAGTTTTCTTTATTTTCATGACTATGAAAATTGTAGATTCACACTGAAGGCATCAAATTGATGAATTAACACATGTGGAATTATATACATAACAAAAAAGTGTGAAACAACAGAAAATATGTCATATTCTAGGTTCTTCAAAGTAGCCACCTTTTGCTTTGATTACTGCTTTGCACACTCTTGGCATTCTCTTGATGAGCTTCAAGAGGTAGTCACCTGAAATGGTCTTCCAACAGTCTTGAAGGAGTTCCCAGAGATGCTTAGCACTTGTTGGCCCTTTTGGCTTCACTCTGCGGTCCAGCTCACCCCAAACCATCTCGATTGGGTTCAGGTCCGGTGACTGTGGAGGCCAGGTCATCTGGCGTAGCACCCCATCACTCTCCTTCATGGTCAAATAGCCCTTACACAGCCTGGAGGTGTGTTTGGGGTCATTGTCCTGTTGAAAAATAAAACCAGATGGAATAGCATGCCGCTGCAAGATGCTGTGGTAGCCATGCTGGTTCAGTATGCCTTCAATTTTGAATAAATCCCCAACAGTGTCACCAGCAAAGCACCCCCACACCATCACACCTCCTCCTCCATGCTTCACGGTGGGAACCAGGCATGTAGAGTCCATCCGTTCACCATTTCTGTGCTCTCACAAAGACACAGTGGTTGGAACCAAAGATCTCAAATTAGGACTCATCAGACCAAAGCACAGATTTCCACTGGTCTAATGTTCATTCCTTGTGTTCTTTAGCCCAAACAAGTCTCTTCTGCTTGTTGCCTGTCCTTAGCAGTGGTTTCCTAGCAGATATTCTACCATGAAGGCTTGATTCACACAGTCTCCTCTTAACAGTTGTTCTAGAGATGTGTCTGCTGCTAGAACTCTGTGTGGCATTGACCTGGTCTCTAATCTGAGCTGCTGTTAACCTGCGATTTCTGAGGCTGGTGACTCGGGTGAACTTATCCTCCGCAGCAGAGGTGACTCTTGGTCATCCTTTCCTGGGGCAGTCCGCATGTGAGCCAGTTTCTTTGTAGCGTTTGATGGTTTTTGTGACTGCACTTGGGGACACTTTCAAAGTTTTCCCAATTTTTTGGACTGACCTTCATTTCTCAAAGTAATGATGGCCACTCGTTTTTCTTTACTTTTTTGCTTTTTTCTTGCCGTAATACAAATTCTAACAGTTTATTCAGTTGGACTATCAGCTGTGTATCCACCTGACTTCTCCACAACGCAACTGTTGGTCCCAACCCCATTTATAAGGCAAGAAATCCCACTTATTAAACCTGACAGGGCACACCTGTGAAGTGAAAACGATTTCAGGTGACTACCTCTTGAAGCTCATCAAGAGAATGCCAAGAGTGTGCAAAGCAGTAATCAAAGCAAAAGGTGGCTACTTTGAAGAACCTAGAATATGACATATTTTCAGTTGTTTCACACTTTTTTAATGTATATAATTCAACATGTGTTAATTCATAGTTTTGATGCCTTCAGTGTGAATCTACAATTTTCATAGTCATGAAAATAAAGAAAACTTTTTGAATGAGAAGGTGTGTCCAAACTTTTTGTCTTTACTGTATATATATATATATATATATATATATATACATATATATATATATATATATATATATATATATTTGATCTGTTCACATACAGTGGATATAAAAAGTCTACACACCCCTGTTAAAATGTCAGGATTCTGCAATGTAAAAAAATGAGACAAAGATAAATCATTTCAGAACTTTTTCTACCTTTAATGTGACCTATAAACTGTACAACTCAATTGAAAAACAAACAAACAAATCTTTTAGGTAAAGGGAAGAAAATATATAAAAATAAAATAATATGGTTGCATAAGTGTGCACACCCTTAAACTAATACTTTGTTGAAGCATTTTTTGATTTTATTACAGCACTCAGTCTTTTTGGGTGTGAGTCTATCAGCATGGCACATTTTGACTTGGCAAGATTTGCCCATTCTTCATTGCAAAAACACTCCAAATCTGTCAGATTGCTAGGGCATCTCCTATGCACAGCTCTCTTCAGATTACCTCATAGATTTTCAATCGGATTAAGGTTTGGGCTCTGTCTGGGCCATTCCAAAACTTTAATCTTCTTCTGGTGAAGCCATTACTTTGTTTATTTGGATGTATGTTTTGGGTCGTTGTCATGCTGAAAGATAAAGTTCCTCTTCATGTTCAGCTTTCTAGCAGAAGTCTGAAGGTTTTGTGCCAATATTGACTCGTATTTTGAACTGTTCATAATTCCCTCTAGCTTAACTAAGGCCCCAGTTCCAGCTGAAGAAAAACAGCTCCAAAGCATGATGCTGCCACCACCCTGCTTCACTGTTGGTATGGTGTTCTTTTGGTTATGTGCAGTGTTGTTTTTGCGCCAAACATATCTTTTGGAAATATGGCCAAAAAGTTCAAGCTTGGTTTCATCAGACCATAACACCTTTTCCCACATGCTTTTGGGAGACTTCAGATGTGTTTTTGCAAAATGTAGCCTGACTTGGATGTTTTTCTTCGTAAGAAAAGGTTTTCGCCTTGCCACTCTACCCCATGGCCCAGATATATGAAGAATACGGGAGATTGTTGTCACATTTACCACACAGTCAGTACTTGCCAGATATTCCTACAGCTCCTTTAATGTTGCTGTAGGCCTCTTGGTAGCCTCCCAGATAAGATTTCTTCTCATTTTGTCAGCAATTTTGGAGGGACGTCCAGTTCTTGTTTATGTTACTGTTGTGCCATATTTTCTCCACTTGAGGACTGTCTTCACTGTGTTCCATGATATATCTTATGCCTTGGAAATTCTTTTGTACCCTTCTCCTGACTGATACCTTTTAACAATGAGATCCCTCTGATGCTTTAAAAGCTCTCTGTGGACCATGGCTTTTGCTGTGGGATGCGACTAAGAAAATTTCAGGAAAGACCAACTAGAGCAGATGAACTTTATTTGGGGTTCATCAGAGGCACTTTAAATGATGACAGGTGTATGCTGACTCCTATTTTGATTAAGTTGGACGTAGTGCTGCCAGATTTTTGCTTTTTATATATATACAGTATCTCACAAAAGTGAGTACACCCCTCACATTTTTGTAAATATTTTATTATATCTTTTCATGGGACAACTCTGAAGATATGACACTTTTATACAATGTAAAATAGTAGGTGTACAGCTGGTATAACAGTGTAAATTTGGTGTACCCTCAAATTACTCAACATACAGCCATTAATGTCTTTACCACTGGCAACAAAAGTGAGTACACCCCCCTTAGTGAAATTGGCCAAATTGGGCTCAAAGTGTCAATATTTTGTGTGGTCCTGATTATTTTCATGCACTGCCTTAACACTCTTGGGCATGGCGTTCACTAGAGCTTTTACAAGTTGCCACTGGAATCCTTTTCCACTTCTCTATGATGACATCACGGAGCTGGTGGATGTTACAGACCTTGCGCTCCTCCACCTTTCGTTTGAGAATGCCCATCAGATGATCAATACAGTAGGTAATGATGAGCAAATTTTTCAAAAATTCGATTCGGCAAGTTCGTCACATTTTTCTGAAAAATTAGCTTTGATCCAAATTTATTTGCAGTGAATCTTGTTAAAAAATGGCTATTTCCGGGCTGCATAAAGCCTTTAAAGGGGTGTAGAACACTATGCCTTTCAGTAACACACATAGGGAGTCTGCTTTGGTAGTAAAGTACTGTAAGTCAGTATAACATGTAGATGACAGGTGTTGCTCTTAGAATCACTGCACACTTCACTTATTTGGGCAGTCACGGGTCCAACACAGACCAAATAACTCAAGTATGACTTCAGCCTTACAGGTCGATGTTAGCGTCAAGAAGAAGCGCACTCCTTTCCACATAGATGTCTACAGAAACTATTCTATTAAACGTTTATACAAGTAGAGCCCCCGGACAAAGCGGAAGGGTCTCTGAAGTAAGTTTGTGTTGACCTCACTGATTAATTTTCCTTTCCTCTGATCCGTCAGAACAATAACCCACAAAAAACAGATCCTGTCTGTGGAGCATACGCCTTCACTCGGTCAGCATTTTCTCAATAATCCATCAGTATAGGTAATGCCAAAAAGAAAAACAGGAGTGGATGTAAAACAGAGATAACACGTCAATGGAATATTTGCATGTCTTCTGTGTTTTGTACCCACTCCTACCTTTGGCTACAAAATCATAAACCAATTCTGATGGGACCATACAGGCCTTACAGCTGCTATACAGACAGGATTCATTGTGTGTCTCATTTTTCCTTCCTTCTGACAGATCAGAAGAAAGGTCAAATAAATCATTATGTCAGCCAGGCAAAATAGTAGGCTAGTCATAAAGTGGGGAGGGTGGAAACAACATGAGAAGCCCACAGAGTGGCCCTATGACATAGTGGTGAGGTGGGAGTAGCATGAGGAGGCCACAGAATAGCACAATGATAGAGTCTGAAGGTGGCGGCAGCATCAGAGGGCCACAGAGTGGCACAATGACCGAGTCTGGAGGTGGCAACAGTAAAAGCATCAGGAGGATACCACAGAGTGGCAAAATGACATAGTGTGGAGATAGCAGCAGCACGAGGAGACCACAGAGGCAAGGTGACATATTTTGGAGGTGGTGGTAGCATCCAGAGACCACAGAGTGGCAAGGTGACATAGTTTGGAGGTGGCGGTAGCATCCAGAGACCACAGAGTGGCAAGGTGACATAGTGTGGAGATGGCAGTAGCAGCAGCAGCATCAGGAGACCACAGAGTGGCAAGGTGACATAATGTGGAGATGGCAGTAGCAGCAGGAGCAGCATCAGGAGGCTACTACAGCATGGCAATGTGACACAGTGTGGATATGGCAGCAGCATGAGGAGACCACAGAGTGGCAAGGTGACATAGTTTGGAGGTGGCAGCAGTATCAGGAGGCCACAGAGTGGCAAGGTGACATAGTGTGGAGATGGAAGTAGCAGCAGCAGTATCAGGAGGCAACGGAGTGGCAAAATGACATAATGTGGAGATGGCAGTAGCAGCAGCATCAGGATACCACAGAGTGGCAAGGTGACATTGTGTGGATATGGCAGCAGCATGAGGAGACCACAAAGTGTCAAGGTGAAATAGTGTGGAGATGAAAGCAGCATCAGGTGATCTCATAGTAGCAAGATGACATAATGTGTAGATGGCAGTAGCAGCATCAGGAGGATACCACTGAGTGGCAAGTTGACATAATGTGAAGATGGCAGTAGCAGCATCAGGAGGATACCACAAAGTGACAAGGTGACATAGTGTGGAGATGGCAGCAGCATGAGGAGACCACAGAGTAGCAAGGTGACTTAGTTTGGAGGTGGCGGCAGCATCAGGAGGCCACAGAGTGGCAAGGTGACATAGTGTGGAGATGGCAGCAGCATCAGGATACCACAGAGTTGCAAAGTGCAAAATGTGGAGATGGCAGTAGCAGCAGCATGAGGAGGCCACAGAGTGGCAAGGTGACATAGTGTGGAGATGGCAGCAGCATCAGGATACCACAGAGTTGCAAGGTGCCATAATGTGGAGATGGCAGTAGCATGATGAGACCACAGAGTGGCAAGGTGCCATAGCGTGTAGATAGCAGTAGCAGGAGGTTACCACAGAGTGGCAAGGTGACATAGTATGGAGTTGGCAGCAGCATGAGGAGACCTCAGAGTGGCAAGGTGACATAATGTGGAGATGGCAGCAGCAGCAGGATACCACAGAGTGGTAAGGTGACCTAGTGTGGATATGGCAGCAGCATGAGGAGACCACATAGTGTCAAGGTGACATAGTTTGAAGGTGGCAGCAGCACCAGGAGACCACAGAGTGGCAAGGTGACATAGTTTGGAGATGGCAGCAGCAGCTGCATCAGGAGACCACAAAGTGACCCGGTAACAGAGTAGGGCAGTGGGTTATGAAAACCTACAACAACCTCAAAAAAATAAACTTTTTGCCCATGGATATTAGACATCACACTAAAGAAATCCATACGGCCATATTATATAAAAATATATAAATCCAAAACTTTATTAATTCAAATATAGGAATAAATTAATCACCAGAGAGAAAACAACAAGATGGAAATCAAATACAGAAGATCTACAGGGGGCACATCACCCAATAGCATATAGAGTATGTTAAAAATAGTGTGGTGTAGGTTACACTCTATAAGGTAATATCATCCACCTCATAAAGGTTGATACCAAGGTTACAATCATAAGGCACCCCATCTTGAGCCATTTAAACTAAAGCATGCACTATTGACATAATAAGTGATCATAAATAATATAAAGTATATAGAACAACATACATGCTTCAATAATGGTCAATCAAGCAGTAAAAGTAACCACAGTAGGAATAGCCACAAGAGATAACTGCCAGAACCTACCCAGAGATATAGTCTACTGCAGTTGGAAAGCTGCCCCCGGCACAGACACCTCAACACGTGTTTTGCCACCCACGGCTTTGTCAGGAGGTGATTAATAACAATAAAACAGGGGTATATATAGTGCGTAAAGGCAGAAATGGTAGATGTAATAATCTGAGAACTATCAAAGCAGCGCGGCTCCATCATGATGGCCACCCTCGTGGCAATACCAGTACCCGCTGACGAAGGTGGGTAAAATAAGAAGCACTTGTCATCAGATGTGTGGCTCCCAAGTGCGATCGGCTTTATCATCATCAAGTAGTATCTGCACGTCACTGATGTCCACCTCAACGGTCTCTGGGTCAGGAGCCTGACTGCTCGCAACACAAGCTCCTGCGTCACTCTTCTCATCACTACTTGCCCGCCTAGTTCTTCTCCAGATCTTGGCTGGGCAGTAGCTGCTGATTGTCCCCTAGCAGCTTGTCCTTGCTGTATATTGGAGCTGACCCCACAGCATACAATACTTCTGTGGCTGAGGGAACAGCAAAGGACAGAGGCAGGTTGAGGACAGGTGAGGGCACATGGCCTGCTCCCAGGCCATGCCAACTATGGGTTGTGTCTGACGAACACACCGACTGTTAGCTGGGAGTGTCTGATATCACTTGGGATGACGTGGATGACCAAGTTAACCAATCAAGAACCGCTGGGTTGCTGGTCAAGACATGACCGCTAGATGATACCGGAAGCTCCGGTCTCTCGAAGCAACTCCTGCTGCCATGCCCCCTTACTCTGCTACGTCCTCTGCTTGCGCCCGAAACATTCAGGCCTCTGCCACTCCTCTATGCATGGCCTGGCACTTCTCTGCCTGACATACTTGTAGCTGAACCACACAAGTTAAATGGAAATTAAATCACCACTAAAAGCGCAGAATATATTGCAGTTTGTATTTAATTTTCTCGTTGTACTGAAATACGCCCCTATACCCTTTCACCAGAAATAACTGCAACAGTGCAGTGCGAATATTTTTTCCTTTTTTTAATGACATGCGCCCCTATACGCTTTCACCGGAAACAACTGCAACAGTGCAGTGCGTATATATTTTTCTTTATTTTACAGAAATACTGCCCTATACACTTTTACAAGAAATAACTGCAACAGTACAGTGCATATATATTTTCCTTTTTTTACTGAAATACGCCCCTATACACTTTTAACAGAAATAATTGCAACAGTGCAGTGCATATATATATATTTTTTTACTGAAATACAGCCCTAAATGCTTTCACCTGAAATAACTACAACAGTGCAGTGCGCATATATATATATTTTTTTTACCGAAATATGCCCCTATACACTTTCACCAAAAATAACTGCAACAGTGCAGTGCGTATATTTTTTATTTTTTTTACTGAAATATGCCCTTATATGCTTTCACCAGAAATAACTGCAACAGTGCAGTGCGTATATATTTTCCTTTATTTTTACTGAAATGCGCCCTATACGCTTTTACCGGAAATAACTGCAACAATGCAGCGCGTATATATTTTACTTTTTTTACTGAAATGCGCTCCTAAATGCTTTCACCAGAAATAACTGCAACAGCACGGTGCGTATATATTTTCCTTTTTTTTACTGAAATACGCCCCTATACGCTTTTCCCAGAAATAACTGCAACAGTGCAGTGTGTATATTTTTCCTTTTTTTTTTTACTGAAAATATGACCCCTATACACTTTCACCAGAAATAACTGCAACAGTGCAGTGCATATATATATTTCTTTTTTTACTTAAATACACCCCTATACTCTTTCACCAGAAATAACTGCAACAGTGCAGTGCGTAAATATTTTTCTTTTTTTACTGAAATACGCCCTTAAATGCTTTCACCGTAAATAACTGCAATAGTGCAGTGTGTATATATTTTTCTTTATTTTAATGAAATACTGCCCTATACACTTTCAGAAGAAATAACTGTGACAGTGCAGTGCGTATATATTTTCCTTTTTTTTACTGAAATACACCCCTATACGCTTTCACCGGAAATAACTGCAACAGTGCAGTGCATAAATATTTTTCCTTTTTTTACTGAAATACGCCCCTATACGCTTTCACCAGAAATTACTGCAGCAGTGCGGTGCATATATATTTTTCTTGCTGTACTAAAATACGCCCCTATACGATTTCACCAGAAATAACTGCAACAGTGCAGTTTGTATTTAATTTTCTTGTTGTACTGAAATACGCCCCTATACACTTTCACCAGAAATAACTGCAACAGTGCAGTGGGAATATTTTTTACTGAAATGCGCCCCTACACGCTTTCACCGGAAACAACTGCAACAATGCAGTGCGTATATATTTTTCTTTATTTTACTGAAATACTACCCTATACACTTTCACAAAAAATAACTGCAACAGTGCAGTGCGTATATATTTTCCTTTTTTAACTGAAATACACCCCTATGCACTTTCACCAAAAATAGCTGCAACAGTGCAGTTCGTATATATATATTTTTTTACTGAAATACACCCCTATGCGCTTTCACCAGAAATAACTGCAACAGTGCAGTGCGTATATTTTTTCCTTTTTGTTTTACTGAAATACACCTCTATACGCTTTCACCAGAAAAAAAAATGCAACAGTGCAGTGCATATATTTTAATTTTTTTACTGAAATAAGGCCCTATATACTTTCACCAGGAATACCTGTAACAGTGCAGTGCACATATATTTTTATATTTTTTACTTGAATACACCCCTATAAGCTTTCACAGGAAAACAACTGCAACAGTGCAGTGCGTATATATATATATAATTTTACTGAAATACGCCCTTATATGTTTTCACCGGAAATAACTGCAACAGTGTAGTGCGTATATATTTTCCTTTTTTTACTGAAATACACCCCTATATGCTTTCACCAAAAATAACTGCAACAGTGCAGTGCGTATATATTTTTCTTTTTTTTACTGAAATACACCCCTATACACTTTTACCAGAAATAACTGCAACAGTGCAGTGCGTATATATATTTATTTATTTGTGAAATACGCTCCTATACGCTTACACCAGAAATAACTGCAACAGTGCGTACAGTACAGACCAAAAGTTTGGACACACCTTCTTATTCAAAGAGTTTTCTTTATTTTCATGACTATGAAAATTGTAGATTCACACTGAAGGCATCAAAACTATGAATTAACACATGTGGAATTATATACATAACAAAAAAGTGTGAAACAACTGAAAATATGTCATATTCTAGGTTCTTCAAAGTATCTACCTTTTGCTTTGATTACTGCTTTGCACACTCTTGGCATTCTTTTGATGAGCTTCAAGAGGTAGTCACCTGAAATCGTTTTCACTTCACAGGTGGGCCCTGTCAGGTTTAATAAGTGGGATTTCTTGCCTTATAAATGGGGTTGGGACCATCAGTTGCGTTGTGGAGAAGTCAGGTGGATACACAGCTGATAGTCCTACTGAATAGACTGTTAGAATTTGTATTATGGCAATAAAAAAAAAGCAGCTAAGTAAAGAAAAATGAGTGGCCATCATTACTTTAGAAAATGAAGGTCAGTCAGTCCGAAAAATTTAGAAAACTTTGAAAATGTCCCCAAGTGCAGTCACAAAAACCATCTAGCACTACAAAGAAACTGGCTCACATGCGGACCGGCCCAGGAAAGGAAGACCAAGAGTCACCTCTGCTGCGTAGGATAAGTTCTTCCGAGTCACCAGCCTCAGAAATCGCAGGTTAACAGCATCTCAGATTAGAGACCAGGTCAATGCCACACAGAGTTCTAGCAGCAGACACATCTCTAGAACAACTGTTAAGAGGAGACTGTGTGAATCAGGCCTTCATGGTAGAATATCTGCTAGGAAACCACTGCTAAGGACAGGCAACAAGCAGAAGAGACTTGTTTGGGCTAAAGAACACAAGGAATGGACATTAGACCAGTGGAAATCTGTGCTTTGGTCTGATGAGTCCAAATTTTAGATCTTTGGTTCCAACCACCGTGTCTTTGTGCGACGCAGAAAAGGTGAACGGATGGACTCTACATGCCTGGTTCCCACCGTGAAGCATGGAGGAGTAGGTGTGATGGTGTGGGGGTGCTTTGCTGGTGACACTGTTGGGGATTTATTCAAAATTGAAGGCATATTGAACCAGCATGGCTACCACAGCATCTTGCAGCGGCATGCTATTCTATCCGGTTTGCGTTTAGTTGGACCATCATTTATTTTTTCAACAGGACAATGACCCCAAACACTTCTCCAGGCTGTGTAAGGGCCATTTGACCATTAAGGAGAATTATGGGGTGCTGCGCCAGATGACATGGCCTCCTCAGTCACCAGACTTGAACCCAATCGAGATGGTTTGGGGTGAGCTGGACCGCAGAGTGAAGGCAAAAGGGCCAACAAGTGCTCAGCATCTCTGGGAACTCCTTCAAGACTATTGGAAGACCATTTTAGGTGACTACCTCTTGAAGCTCATCAAGAGAATGCCAAGAGTGTGCAAAGCAGTAAACAAAGCAATAGCTGGCTACTTTGAAGAACCTAGAATATGACATATTTTCAGTTGTTTCATACATTTTTGATAAGTATTATAATTCCACATGTGTTAATTCATAGTTTTGATGCCTTCAGTGTGAATCTACAATTTTCATAGTCATGAAAATAAAGAAAACTCTTTGAATGAGAAGGTGTGTCCAAACTTTTGGTCTGTACTGTATATATTTTATTTTTTACTAAAATATGCCCCTATACGCTTTCACCGGAAATTACTGCAACAGCACAGTGCGTATATATTTTCCTTTTTTACTGAAATACGGCCCTATATGCTTTTACCAGAAATAACTGCAACAGTGCAGTGCATATACATTTTCTTTTTTTACTGAAATACACCCCTATATGCTTTCACATGAAATAACTGCAACAGTGCAGTGCGTATATATATAATTCTTTTTTTACTGAAATACGACCCCTATACGCCTTCACCAGAAAAAAACTGCAACAGTGCAGTGCGTAAATATATATTTTTTTTTTACTGAAATACGCCCTTAAATGCTTTCATCAGAAATAACTGCAACAGTGCAGTGCATATATATTTTCTTTATTTTACTGAAATACTGCACTATACACTTTCACCAGAAATAACTGCAACAGTGCAGTGCGTATATATTTTCCTTTTTTTACTAAAATACACCCCTATACGCTTTCACCAGAAATAACTGCAACAGTGCAGAGCGTAAATATATATTTCTTTTTTTACTGAAATACGCCCCTCTACGCTTTCACCAGAAATAACTGCAACAGTACAGTTTGTATTTAAATTTCTTGTTGTACTGCGTATATATATATATATATATATTATTTTTTACTGAAATACACCCCTATAAGCTTTCACCAGAAATAACTGCGACAGTGCAGTGCGTATATATTTTTCTTGTTGTACTGAAAAGCATCCCTATACGCTTTCACTGAATACTAAGATATAAGCCACTAAAATCTTTTCAACATAACACTTGCAGCCCAATAACAAAAAGCTGCAATGAAAGAGCTGTCTAATGACTATTTGGATCCCCAAATAATTGTTCCCTGCACTTGTAAATCACTTTCCTATTAATGTTTCTAGCGCTTTCTGACATCTCTGCCTGCGCTAAGATGCTGTGAAATGATTCATATCCTTTTCCTGCACTTATAAATCATTTTTTCTTTTCTTTTTTTCCACTTGCTGTACCTAGTGCCTTCACACGTCTGCCCCTGCACTCTGAAAGCTGTAAAATGGCATAATCTAAAATGGCTGCCGTATTTATAGGGCTGTGACATCACAGGGCTGGCTGGCTGCTGATTGGCTGCATGCAGGCATGTCAATCTTGGTGATCCCGCCTTCACAGAGTTCCTTGCCCCATGTCCTCAGTCCTCACACGTGTAGCCGCCATCTTAAGAAAATTGAGATTCGTTACCATGAAGCGCGAGGAAATTTACATTTGTTGCGAATCGACTTTTCCCTGAAATTTGGATCGAATTCCACTTTGTCAGCTTTGATTCGCTCATCTCCAAAACATGTTTGGCCAGTCCAGCACCTTTCCCCTTATTTTCTTTATCAAGGCAGTGGTTGTCTTGAAGGTGTGTTTGGGGTCATTATGTTGCAATAATGCCCAGCAGCTTGGTTTCTGAAGCTAGGGGATCATTCTCTGCTTCAGTATGTCACAGTACATGTTGGCATTTATGGTTCCCTCAATGAACTGTAACTTCCCACAGCCGTCAGCACTTATGCAAACCCAAACCATGACACTCTCACCACCATGCTTGACTGTAAGCAAGATATACTTGTCTTTGTACTCCTCACCTGGTTGCCGGCACTCACACTTGACACCACCTGAACCAAATAAGTTTATCTTAGTCTCATCAGACCACAGGACATGATTCCAGTAATTTATGTCCTTAGGCCTCTTTCTCACGAGCATGACAGATTAGATCCTGATACGTTCAGGGTGCGTTCAGTGAAACTCGCATCATTTTGCAAGCAAGTTCAATCAGTTTTGTGACAAACTGCTTGGCACCCCAACTGGGTGCCTCCGCCAATTAATTCTTCCTAGTGCTCACTGAGTACTTCCAAGCACTCCACCGGACACCATCAGCACTGTAGTCCCCACTTCCAGCGTTAGATCTTTGCTAGGGTCTAGCTGTCCTGCATCCGCCCTGGGCCCAAGACCAGGATCCAGCTTCCAGTGGGTAGAACCGTGTTGTAATCCCAGGGGAGTATAATACCAATAGCAATCCCCAGAGTAAATATAGCTGTTCCCCCCACACATGAGATGAGACTCTACATGAGGATTAATTTTATTATTGAACAACAACCATGTTCTCAATGAACCCAAAAAACTCATTAATATCAAAGCTGAATATTTTTGGAAGTAGTTTTTAGTTTGTTTTTAGTTTTAGCTATTTTAGGGGGATATCTGTGTGTGCAGGTGACTATTACTGTGCATAATTATTAGGCAACTTAACAAAAAGCAAATATATACCCATTTCAATTTTTTTATTTTTACCAGTGAAACCAATATAACATCTCAACATTCACAAATATACATTTCTGACATTCAAAAACAAAACAAAAACAAATCAGTGACCAATATAGCCACCTTTCTTTGCAAGGACACTCAAAAGCCTGCCATCCATGGATTCTGTCAGTGTTTTGATCTGTTCACCATCAACATTGCGTGCAGCAGCAACCACAGCCTCCCAGACACTGTTCAGAGAGGTGTACTGTTTTCCCTCCTTGTAAATCTCACATTTGATGATGGACCACAGGTTCTCAATGGGGTTCAGATCAGGTGAACAAGGAGGCCATGTCATTAGATTTTCTTCTTTTATACCCTTTCTTGCCAGCCACGCTGTGGAGTACTTGGACGCGTGTGATGGAGCATTGTCCTGCATGAAAATCATGTTTTTCTTGAAGGATGCAGACTTCTTCCTGTACCACTGCTTGAAGAAGGTGTCTTCCAGAAACTGGCAGTAGGACTGGGAGTTGAGCTTGACTCCATCCTCAACCCGAAAAGGCCCCACAAGCTCATCTTTGATGATACCAGCCCAAACCAGTACTCCACCTCCACCTTGCTGGCGTCTGAGTCGGACTGGAGCTCTCTGCCCTTTACCAATCCAGCCACGGGCCCATCCATCTGGCCCATCAAGACTCACTCTCATTTCATCAGTCCATAAAACCTTAGAAAAATCAGTCTTGAGATATTTCTTAGCCCAGTCTTGACGTTTCAGCTTGTGTGTCTTGTTCAGTGGTGGTCGTCTTTCAGCCTTTCTTACCTTGGCCATGTCTCTGAGTATTGCACACCTTGTGCTTTTGGGCACTCCAGTGATGAAATATGGCCAAACTGGTGGCAAGTGGCATCTTGGCAGCTGCACGCTTGACTTTTCTCAGTTCATGGGCAGTTATTTTGCGCCTTGGTTTTTCTACACGCTTCTTGCGACCCTGTTGACTATTTTGAATAAAACGCTTGATTGTTTGATGATCACGCTTCAGAAGCTTTGCAATTTTAAGAGTGCTGCATCCCTCTGCAAGATATCTCACTATTTTTGACTTTTCTGAGCCTGTCAAGTCCTTCTTTTGACCCATTTTGCCAAAGGAAAGGAAGTTGCCTACTAATTATGCACACCTGATATAGGGTGTTGATGTCATTAGACCACACCCCTTCTCATTACAGAGATGCACATCACCTAATATGCTTAATTGGTAGTAGGCTTTCGAGCCTATACAGCTTGGAGTAAGACAACATGCATAAAGAGGATGATGTGGTCAAAATACTAATTTGCCTAATAATTCTGCACTCCCTGTATGTTGAGGGTGAAAGAAATCAAGAACTCTTGTTACTGAAGTCCAACTCAGTATATATACAGTTCAAGAAGTCTAACAACATAACTCAATCAAACATAAACAGCATGCAAACAGAAATCCCCTCCCCAGTGTCTTAATGAAATAATAGGGAGAGAGGAGACACATGTGATGGGATTATCTCCTGAGTGTATCATAGGGTGATCAACTCCTTTACACCGGAGTCAGCAACTCCTAGAGTCAGCTATCTTAATCCCATCACTAACACAATAGAATAAAGGTACAAATAAACTAACACATTCATTGGGAGTCTCAGTGCAGAGTTAACCCTTTTTGTGTTGCGGGATTCACACCCTGCAACTTTAATGGTCAATAGGAAAGATGTGGCCTATAACTGCACACATAAATCAGGGTTAATAGTTCCTTGTAACCCCAAGAGGTCTGAGAAGGGTCTTCATGGTTCTCGGTCCATAGTCCATAGGAAAGAGGCTAACCCTCAGGCTTCCCCATCAGCCCTATTGATGGTTCAGTCTGTCGCAAGTTTTGTCTGCGATTGCGTTAAGTTTTTTCTACGCGAGTGCAATGTGTTTTGATGCGTTTTTCACGCGCAGGAAGAAAAACTGAAGGTTTACAAACAACATCTCCTAGCAACCATCAGTGAAAAATGCAATACGTTTTTCACTGAGGCCCCATTCAATTCTATGGGGCCAGGGCTACATAAAAAATGCTGAATATAGAACATGCTCCATTCTTTATGCAATGCATAACTGATGCGTGAAAAAAAAAAACGCTCATATACACAGATCCATTGAAATGAATGGGTCAGGATTCAGTGCGGGTGCTATGTGTTCATGTCACGTATTGCCCCTACGTGGAAAACTCTCTCGTGTGAAAATGTTTTTGTTTTTCCTTTATTTTTTTATTTTTTTTTAAATAAATTTGGGAAGGCCCCAAAATATTAGGAAATGGAAAAGAGAACGAAAAGTGAAAGTGCGCTGGAGTATAACAATGGCTGGGTGTGACCAGTATACTTGTATATTCAGCACAAGGTACGGACAAGTCCTGTGGGATTCATGCCTGGTTAAATGGGGCAGACCCATCAGTCAGTACATGTAGGCGTGTGCACACATAGGGCCAGATTTATCACGACTCTGACAGCTGACTCCACTTTCACATATGGCTAAAGTCAGTTTTAGCCAAGTCAGATTTATGATCGGCCCTTTAAGACTGTAATAAATGTGGTTTGACGGTAGCAGTTTATCCGTCAGTAAGCAGCTTTACAAAAATCGCATATCTTTACGAAAAAGTCACACGTTTTTATGAAAAAGTCGCATGTTCTATTAAAAAGTCTCATAAGATAAGCATGGTCCTCTCTGGAGTGAAATTGCTACTTTTTTGCAACTTTTTTGCAACTTTTTTGCAACTTTTTAAATAGTCCCAATAGTCATCATCATCATCCTCCTCCTCCTCATCCTCCAGAACTGTGTCCTGGCTGGACAGTTGTGTACCTGGCCTCTGTTTGTGCAGGAACCCAGCCTCCGAGCCACTTGTGAATAACTGGCCTGATAATGGTGGAAATGATCCCTCTTCCTCCTCCTCTTCTTCCTGTGCCATATCCTTTTCTATCATCGCCCAAAGCATTTTTTTCAAGGAGACATAGAAGTGGAATAGTAACGCTGAGGACGGCATCGTCGGCACTGGCCATGTTGGTGGAGTACTCGAAACAGTGCAACACGGCACACACATCCCGCATGGAGGCCCACTCATTGGTTGTGAATTGGTACTGTTCCACAGAGCGACTCACCAGTACGTGCTGCAGCTGAAACTCCACTATCGCCGGCTGCTGCTCACACAGTCTCTCCAGCATGTGCAAGGTGGAGTTTCATCTTGTGGGTACGTCGTATATGAGGCGGTGTGCGGGAAGGCCGAAGTTACGCTGCAGCGCAGACAGACGAGCAGCAGCAGGGTGAGAACACCAAAAGCGCACACAGACAGCCCCCCATTTTCTGCAGCAGATCTGACATATCGCGCCAGGCAAGGGAGGTTCATGAAGCCGGCTTGGCCCAGAGCTGCTATAAGATCGCGCCCATTATCACACACCACCTGGCCGGGCTTGAGGCTCAGTGGCACCAACCACTCATCAGTCTGTTGTTCCATGCCGGTCCACAGCTCCTGCGAGGTGTGGGTTTTTCCCCCCAAACAGATGAGTTTTAAAACATCCTACTGTCGTTTCCCTTTGGCTGTGCTTAAATTGGTGGTGCAGGTGTTACGCTGACCGGATGAGGAGGCGGTAGAGGAGGAAGCAGAGTAGGAGGCAACAAGAGGCAAAGAGAAACGTCCTGCAATCCTCGGTGGTGGAAGCACATGCGCCAAACTGCTATCTGCCTCAGGCCCTTACGCCACTGCATTTACCCAGGGTGCAGTTAGGGAGATATAACGTTCCTGCGCGTGCTTACTTGTCCATGGTTTTGTGGACATTGCCACAGATGCTGTTGCGCAGTGCACACCTGATTATATCCGCCACTTGGTTGTGCAGGGAAGGGATGACTCGCCTGGAAAAGTAGTGGCGGCTGGGAACCATGTACTGTGGGACAGACACCACCATAAGGTTTTTAAAAGTCTCCGTCTCCACCAGACGAAATGACAGCATTTCAAAGGCCAGGGATTTTGAAATGCTGGCATTCAAGTCCAGGAATCGCTGGTGGGTAGAGGGGTACTTCCTCTTTCTCGCCAGTCTTTGGGGGATGGACAGCTGAACGCTTCCATGGGACAAATCCACAAGTAGTTGCAGGGACCGCGCTGATACCAGCAGTAATAGACACAATGCTGACTTCAACACACGCTCCAGCAGGCAGCTGTTATAAATCCACTCCTATGGACGTCTCCTGCAGCGTCTTGATACCAACCGAAAACTTCAATGTACGGCACCAATTCCTTCACAAGACAAAGAGACACATAGCGCAATACCCAAGTGGTAAAAGTAAATATCCAATTTATTGTACTTATAAAGTCCATGTGATAAAAGACATTTAATAAAATCACACCCGACCCCGGGTTTCGCCTTAGGCTTTGTCAGGGGTTGAGGAACTGAATTCCCTCAGACTCAGTGTTAAATATCCTTCCAAAATTGCTCTAGGGCCACACCCAACTTCCAATTTGTCCGAATGGCGGGTGACATGCATTAAATACAAACAACACTAAAAACATCCATAATACAAAAATCAATCATACACAATATCAGATAAAAAAAAATTGCAAACATTATCCACATGCGCTTTGCATGGGCAATACAAAAAAGTTAAAATAGTTTACACAAACTGTGCAGCCTGCGATTATGACATGCAAGCTGCCTTAATATCCCATTCTATGTTAAGGCCGTGTGGTAGGAGGGGGCCCATCTCATATATCCACTCTGCTTCTCTTTTGTTTATCTGTTTACCAGGGTCTCCCCCTCTCCAGTGTCTCCGCACCAGTTCAACGGCACAGAATCTTAAACCGCTCAGATTTTTCTGGTGCACTTTTTTGAAATGTGCCAAAACACTGTGGATCTCCAGACACTTCTTGATGTTTCAGACATGTTCAGCAATGCGGGTTTTTAATTTTCTTAGAGTACGACCTATATATTGTGTCTTGCAGGGGCACTCTAACAGGTAGATTACCCCCGCTGTTTCATATGACAGATTCCCTTTTATTTTGCACTCCTTATGTTTTGATGTTGACCTCACCATACTTGTATTGATGTTTCTCTTATCTTTCTTGGCCCTATTTTTACATCCTATACAAAAGCCGCACCATGTGAACACATCCCGATGGATGCAGGATCCCTTTTCTTTATTAGGACATCCATGTACGATCTTATTCCTAACGGTTGGAGCCCTTCTGAATATGAGGGGGAGTTTGTGTGGAATCAGATCCCCTATTACACTATCGTTCTTAAGGACGTTCCAATTTTTGTTATTAATATCCCTAATGCGGGGCAGTGGACAGAGTAAGTGGTGGAAAAAGCAAACCTATACCGATCACTGTAATCTTTCTTTTTAAAATGATCACTGTTTTTTTCATCTTTACTTGTTACACTGACATCTCTTACTTCCTCCCTTTGTTTAAACAGCAGATCCTTTGCATATCCTTTCTCCCTAAACCTTTCGAGGATTATGTCACTTTGTGATTCAAAATCATCAGCCTCAGTGCAGTTGCGTTTAATGCGCTGTAATTGCCCTTTAGGCACATTTTGGATCCATGGTCTATAATGGCAACTGCTCCTGTCAATGTAACCATTGCGATCTGTAGGTTTAAAATAGATTTTAGTTTTTATCCTCCCTTGTTCGACCGCAATTTCCAGATCCAAGAAATGGATCCATCCTCTTGCTAATATTCTCAGTGAATACAATATTCTAGGGGTTATCATTGATATATACAATAAACTCTTTAAGCGCGGTCTCTGTGCCATGCCAAATACAGATACAGTCGTCGATATACCTTTTCCATAATTGCAGACAGCCAGCTTCAATCTCCACACGCACCAGTGGGTCAATATAAAAATGTTCCCAGTATGACATAAAAATATTCGCAAAACTAGGTGCGAATTTTGCACCCATTGCAACACCCGATACTTGCAAATAAAAATTGTCCTCATACCAAAAATAATTATGGGTGAGGCAGTATTTAATGCAATCCACAATAAATGTTTTATGCTCCTCACTCATCTTTTCATCCTGGTCCATATAAAAACGTACACCCTTTAGTCCTATTTCATTGGGTATTATGGTGTATAAGGAAGTAACATCAAGTGTCACCATATACGTATTGTCTGGAAGTGCACTAAACCCCCTAAGGATTTCCACGATCTGTCCCGTATCTCTAAGGTAGGAAGGGCTCGTAGGCACATATTTCTGTAGGAATATGTCAATATATTCTGAGACCCTACTAGTTAAGGAGTCCAGCCCTGAGATTATGGGCCTCCCTGGCGGCTTTTCAGAATTTTTGTGTACCTTAGGGAGATAGTATATTATTGGAGTTCTCGGTGAGCATGGTTGAGGTATTGCAATTCTTTCTTATTTAAGACCCCTTGTGCAAAGCCCCTATCAAGAAGGACCTTAAGTTCACTTTTGTATTTGACGACCGGATCTGTTCTTAATCTCTTATATGTATTGTCATCACTGAGAATTCTAAGCATTTCCGTATTGTAGTCCACTTTATCTAAAATTACGACCCCCCCCCCTTATCAGCTGGTTTCACCACCACTAGTTTGTTTTTTTCCAAGCCCCTTAAAGCCTCCTTCTCTTTCTTACTCAAATTATCCATTACTCTGTCTTCATATTTGATTTAATCTAATCCTTTTAAAACGCTCCGTTTGAAAGCCTCTATACATTCATTGTCCTTATTTACTGGATAGAAAGTGGATTTGTTCCTCAAGTCTGTGTAGATCCCACTATTGTCTGTTTGTGTGGTCTGTATGTGGTTTTTCATGAGATATTTACAAATATTCAATTTCCTAATGAAACGATGTACATCTAAATAGGTCTCAAATCTATTCCCTTTATATGTGGGAGCAAACTTCAGACCCTTATTCAGGACCATCGTCTCTTCCTTAGTAAGGATATGGGAACTGAGATTGTAAATACCTACTGGTTCACCCGACCTTTTTTCGCGGATGGACTGGTTGTGTCTCTTACCTCCCCTTCTCCCCCTATATCCCTTTTTTTCTTTCTCGGTGTTTCTACTTTTCTTTGTGGCATTGGGCTGGTCCTGCCTTTTGTCATCTGGTGGGGAAAATTTTCACTATGGATCATGTTTCTCCTCTCGTCATTATTGCTATCCTGTAAACCAACCTCATTTCTTTCTCCTATGGTGATTGTATTGTCAACACTTTCCCGTCTGTGCTTACTATATTCATTGCCTCGCATATCATTTCTATATTGGTTTCGATCTACTTGTGCACCACCTCCTAACCTACCGGCGTGGCTCTGGTCTCTGTTATAATAATTTTGTCCATATGTCTGCTGTCCATGTGAAGGACGGTACTGCTGACTATATGTTCCTTGTGGTCTATTGTTATAGTGAGGGCGATACTGGTGTCTAGGTCTGTATGGGGGGTCTATAATCCTGGGGTTCTCTATAGTAATGATCATTTTGATGATATTGCTGGGACTCTCTATAGTAATGATCACTATGTTGATACTGTTGGTCCGATCTATAGCCATTATAAAATGGTCTCGAACCCCACTTAGAATTGTAATTGCCGTTGTGTTCTCTCCTATGAGACCCCGCCCCCCCCATACCTCCCCTGTTCGATTCTCCCTGATTTGGGAAAGGTATTTGTGACACTGATCAATTCGTGTGCTGTATCTATTATTACCTCTTTTTTTCTCTCCATTTATAAACCAAATTCTTTTGATAATCTTCTACAACCTTCAAGTGTTTTTTAAGTTTTTTCTTTTTTACTTCTTGTTCTACTTTCAACACCTCTTTCTGGCATTTCTGAGATAATTCCTGATATTCCGGAATTTCCTTGAATGGGGTTAGTTGTGTTTTAATATCTTCTATCTTATTGCAGAGGGAAGTAAGTTTCCTTTTTCTTCTCTCTATTATGAATCTTATAGCGTTTAATCCACATGAATTCATAAACTCCTCCCATTCATTAAGTTCCTCCTCATTATCTGAATTAAATGGGAGTTGCCATCTAAGGCCCTCAGGAATTTTTTCCTCAACCAGAAATTTTTCAAGGGATATAACATCCCAGATGGCTCTAATTTCTTTCACTATCAAAGATTCCAGACTCATAAACACTATCTCAATATCATTGCTGGAATGTGTTTCTAATTGGTCACTAAACACTTCATTTACATTCAAATGCATATTAGCTCTAAAATCAAATATATCTATATCCGTGAGTGTGCACCAATGAACCTATACGTAAAGATAGAAAAAAACGGGGGGCTAGATGCAGTCACAAATAAGCAGCGGAACCCTTATCCAGGAGTAGGTTCAGTCTCCTTAAAGGGAACTTGTCACCGGGATTTTGGGTATAGAGCTAAGGACATGGGTTTCTAGATGGCCGCTAGCACATCCGCAATACCCAGTCCCCATAGCTCTGTGTGCTTTTATTGTGTATAAAACAATTTGATACATATGCAAATTAACCTGAGATGAGTCAGAGCTTGAAAATATGACTCTTCTCTAGTCACACAAGCAAGATATGACTCTTTTATTTTAATTTGCATATGTATCAAATCGTTTTTTTTAAACAATAAAAGCACACAGAGCTATGGGGACTGGGTATTGCGGATGTTCTAGTGGCCAACTAGCAACCCATGTCCTCTGCTCTATACCCAAAATCCCGGTGACAGGTTCCCTTTAAAACAGTCAAATCCACAAGTAGTTGCAGGAACCGCGCTGATTCCAGCAGTAATAGACACAATGCTGACTTCAACACACGCTCCAGCAGGCAGCTGTTATAAATCCACTCCTATGGACGTCTCCTGCAGCGTCTTGATACCAACCGAAAACTTCAATGTACGGCACCAATTCCTTCACAAGACAAAGAGACACATAGCGCAATACCCAAGTGGTAAAAGTAAGTATCTAATTTATTGTACTTACAGAGTCCATGTGATAAAAGACATTTCATAAAATCACACCCAACCCGGGTTTCGCCTTAGGCTTCATCAGGGGTTGAGGAACTGAATTGCCTCAGACTCAGTGTTAAATATCCTTCCTAAATTGCTCTAGGGCCACACCCAACTTCCAATTTGTCCGGAGGGCGGGTGACATGCATTAAATACAAACAACACTAAAAACATCCATAATACAAAAATCAATCATGCACAATATCAGATAAAAAACAAATTGCAAACATTATCCACATGCGCTTCGCATGGGCAATACAAAAAAGTTAAAATATGACAGAGTTTACACAAACTGTGCAGCCTGCGATTATGACATGCAAGCTGCCTTAATATCCCATTCTATGTTAAGGCCGTGTGGTAGGAGGGGGCCCATCTCGTACATCCACTCTGCTTCTCTTTTGTTTATCTGTTTACCAGGGTCTCCCCCTCTCCAGTGTCTCCGCACCAGTTCAGCGGCACAGAATCTTAAACCGCTCAGATTTTTCTGGTGCACTTTTTTGTAATGCGCCGAAACACTGTGGGTCTCCAGACCCTTCTTAATGTTTCGGACATGTTCAGCAATGCAGGTTTTTAATTTTCTTAGAGTACGACCTATATATTGTGTCTTGCAGGGGCATTCTAACAAGTAGATTTCCCTCCGCTGTTTCACATGACAAATTCCCTTTTTTTTGCACTCCTTATGTTTTGATGTTGACGTCACCATACTCGTATTAATGTTTTTATTGTCTTCCTTGGCCCTATTTTTACATCCTATGCAAAAGCCGCACCATGTGAACACATCCCGATGGATGAAGGATCCCTTTTCTTTATTAGGGCATCCATGTACGATCTTATTCCTAACAGTTGGAGCCCTTCTGAATATGAGGGGGGGTTTGTGTGGAATCAGATCCCCTATTACACCATCGTTCTTAAGGACGTTCCGATTTTTGTTAATAATATCCCTAATACGGACTAAAGGGTGTACGTTTTTATATGGACCAGGATGAAAAGATGAGTGAGGAGCATAAAACATTTATTGTGGATTGCATTAAATACTGCCTCACCCATAATTATTTTTGGTATGAGGATAATTTTTATTTGCAAGTATCAAGTGTTGCAATGGGTGCGAAATTCGCACCTAGTTTAGCGAATATTTTTATGCAAACTGGGAACATTTTTATATTGACCCACTGGTGCGTGTGGAGAATGAAGCCGGCTGTCTGCAATTATGGAAAAGGTATATCGACGACTGTATCTGTATTTGGCATGGCACAGAGACCGCGCTTAAAGAGTTTATTGTATAGATCAATGATAACCCCTAGAATATTGTATTCACTGAGAATATTAGCAAGAGGATGGTCCATTTCTTGGATCTGGAAATTGCGGTCGAACAAGGGAGGATAAAAACAAAAATCTATTTTAAACCTACAGATTGCAATGGTTACATTGACAGGAGCAGTTGCCATTATAGACAATGGATCCAAAATGTGCCTAAAGGGCGATTACAGCGCATTAAACGCAACTGCTCTGAGGCTGATGATTTTGAATCACAAAGTGACATAATCCTCGAAAGGTTTAGGGAGAAAGGATATGCAAAGGATCTGCTGTTTAAACAAAGGGAGGAAGTAAGAGATGTCAGTGTAACAAGTAAAGATGAAAAAAACTGTGATCATTTTAAAAAGAAAGATTACAGTGATCGGATAGGTTTGCTTTTTCCACCACTTACTCTGTCTTCTGCCCCCATTTAGGGATATTAATAACAAAAATCGGAACGTCCTTAAGAACGATGGTGTAATAGGGGATCTGATTCCACACAAACCCCTCCTCATATTCAGAAGGGCTCCAACTGTTAGGAATAAGATCGTACATGGATGCCCTAATAAAGAAAAGGGATCCTGCATCCATCGAGATGTGTTCACATGGTGCGGCTTTTGCATAGGATGTAAAAATAGGGCCAAGGAAGACAAGAAAAACATTAATACGAGTATGGTGACGTCAACATCAAAACATAAGGAGTGCAAAATAAAAGGGAATTTGTCATGTGAAACAGCGGAGGGAAATCTACTTGTTAGAATGCCCCTGCAAGACACAATATATAGGTCGTACTCTAAGAAAATTAAAAAAAATTAAAAAATTGCTGACCATGTCCGAAACATTAAGAAGGGTCTGGAGACCCACAGTATTTCAGCGCATTACAAAAAAGTGCACTAGAAAAATCTGAGCGGTTTAAGATTCTGTGCCGTTGAACTGGTGCGGAGACACTGGAGAGGGGGAGACCCTGGTAAACAGATAAACAAAAGAGAAGCAGAGTGGATATATGAGATGGGCCCCCTCCTACCACACGGCCTTAACATAGAATGGGATATTAAGGCAGCTTGCAGGTTATAATCACAGGCTGCACATTTTGTCTAAACTCTGTCATATTTTAACTTTTTTGTATTGCCCATGCGAAGCGCATGTGGATAATGTTTGCAATTTGTTTTTTATCTGATATTGTGTATGATTGATTTTTGTATTATGGATGTTTTTATTGCTGTTTGTATTTAATGCATGTCACCCGCCCTCCAGAAAAATTGGAAGTTGGGTGTGGCCCTAGAGCAATTTAGGAAGGATATTTAACACTGAGTCTGAGGCAATTCAATTCCTCAACCCCTGACGAAGCCTAAGGCGAAACCCGGGTCGGGTGTGATTTTATAAAATGTCTTTTATCACATGGACTTTGTAAGTACAATAAATTGGATACTTACTTTTACCACTTGGGTATTGCGCTATGTGTCTCTTTGTCTTGTGAAGGAATTGGTGCCGTACATTGAAGTTTTCGGTTGGTATCAAGACGCTGCAGGAGACGTCCATAGGAGTGGATTTATAACAGCTGCCTGCTGGAGCGTGTATTGAAGTCAGCATTGTGTCTATTACTGCTGGTATCAGCGCGGTCCCTGCAACTACTTGTGGATTTGACTGTTTTAAGGAGACTGAACCTACTCCTGGATAAGGGTTCCGCTGCTTATTTGTGACTGTGCATCTAGCCCCCCGTTTTTTTCTATCTTTACGTATAGGTTCATTGGTGCACACTCACGGATATGGATATATTTGATTTTAGAGCTAATATGCATTTGAATGTAAATTAAGTGTTTAGTGACCAATTAGAAACACATTCCAGCAATGATATTGAGATAGTGTTTATGAGTCTGGAATCTTTGATAGTGAAAGAAATTAGAGCCATCTGGGATGTTATATCCCTTGAAAAATTTCTGGTTGAGGAAAAAATTCCTGAGGGCCTTAGGTGGCAACTCCCATTTAATTCAGATAATGAGGAGGAACTTAATGAATGGGAGGAGTTTATGAATTCATGTGGATTAAACGCTATAAGATTCATAATAGAGAGAAGAAAAAGGAAACTTACTTCCCTCTACAATAAGATAGAAGATATCAAAACACAACCAACCCCATTCAAGGAAATTCCGGAATATCAGCAATTATCTCAGAAATGCCAGAAAGAGGTGTTCAAAGTAGAACAAGAAGTAAAAAAGAAAAAAAAAAGAAAAAATATTTGAAGGTTGTAGAAGATTATCAAAAGAATTTGGTTTATAAATGGAGAGAAAAGAAAGAGGTAATAATAGATACAGCACACGAATCGATCAGTGTCACAAATACCTTTCCCAAATCAGGGAGAATCGAACAGGGGAGGTATGGGGGGGGGGGGGGTCATAGGCGAGAACACAACAGCAATTACAATTCTAAGTGGGGTTCGAGACCATTTTATAATGGCTATAGATCGGACCAACAGTATCAACATAGTGATCATTACTATAGAGAGTCCCAGCAATATCATCAAAATGATCATTACTATAGAGAACCCCAGGATTATAGACCCCCATACAGACCTAGACACCAGTATCGCCCTCACTATAACAATAGACCACAAGGAACATATAGTCAGCAGTACCGTCCTTCACATGGACAGCAGACATATGGACAAAATTATTATAACAGAGACCAGAGCCACGCCGGTAGGTTAGGAGGTGGTGCACAAGTAGTTTAAAACCAATATAGAAACGATATGCGAGGCAATGAATATAATAAGCACAGACGGGAAAGTGTTGACAATACAATCACCATAGGAGAAAGAAATGAGGTTGGTTTACAGTATATCATTAATGACGAGAGGAGAAACATGATCCATAGTGAAAATTTTCCCCACCAGATGACAAAAGGCAGGACCAGCCCAATGCCACAAAGAAAAGTAGAAACACCGAGAAAGAAAAAAAGGGATATAGGGGGAGAAGTGGAGGTAAGAGACACAACCAGTCCATCCGCGAAAAAAGGTCGGGTGAACCAGTAGGTATTTACAATCTCAGTTCCCATATCCTTACTAAGGAAGAGACGATGGTCCTGAATAAGGGTCTGAAGTTTGCTCCCACATATAAAGGGAATAGATTTGAGACCTATTTAGATGTACATCGTTTCATTAGGAAATTGAATATTTGTAAATATCTGATGAAAAAACCCATACAGACCACACAAACAGACAATAGTGGGATCTACACAGACTTGAGGAACAAATCCACTTTCTATCCTGTAAATAAGGACAATGAATGTACAGAGGCTTTCAAACGGAGCGTTTTAAAAGGATAAGATGAAATCAAATATGAAGACAGAGTAATGGATAATTTGAGTAAGAAAGAGAAGGAGGCTTTAAGGGGCTTGGAAAAAAAACGAACTAGTGGTGGTGAAACCAGCTGATAAGGGGGGGGGGTCGTAATTTTAGATAAAGTGGACTACAATACGGAAATGCTTAGAATTCTCAGTGATGACAATACATATAAGAGATTAAGAACAGATCCGGTCGTCAAATACAAAAGGGAACTTAAGGTCCTTCTTGATAGGGGCTTTGCACAAGGGGTCTTAAATAAGAAAGAATTTCAATACCTCAAGCATGCTCATCCAAGAACTCCAATAATATACTATCTCCCTAAGGTACACAAAAATGCTGAGTTGCTTAGTGCCGTGGGAAGTAGCAGGCGTACTGGCTAGGGGATGGCCACTCTGCTTTTGCACCCTGCTCCCTCTTTTGCTGTGCGGCTGGCGCTGTGTGACCACCATCTCTTTCTCTCAACTGCACACATCACGTGCATGACCTTGATTCTATGTGCGGTCTAGGACCTCATCATCCTCCACATCATCTTCCACCCACTCTTCACCCCTGCACTCCTTGCCAGTCTGCACACTGCCGCAGCAGTTGGCACCTGTGTTTCGTCATCATCATAGACGTGCTGCGGTGGTTCTTCCATGTCCACATCCTAAAACATAAGTGGTTGGGCATCAGTGCACTCAATCTCTTCCACTTCTGGGGCAGGGCTAGGTGGATGGCCCACGGAAACCCTGCCAGCAGAGTCATCAAAAAGCATAAGAGAGTGCTGCATGACTTGGGGCTCAGACTGCCACCTAATCTACTACCGCCTCTACTTGTTCTGGCCTCACTATTCGTATACCGGTACTCGGGCCTACAAAATAATGCAGAATGCTCTGTCGCCTTTCAAAAGCTTTATTAAATGGGATTGCGCTGCAAATATTCCTGAAGTCCTCTTTCACACCATGCGGGTTATACATCATCAGATCCAAGCATGGGACAGAATGCAAGCACACATGAATAATCCTCCCCTCATCCCAAACCTATAAAAGTCAAGGGGTCACAGAATAGTAAAGCACTTTCACATACAGGTGAAACTCGAAAAATTTGAATATTGTGCAAAAGTCCATTTATTTCAGTAATGCAAATTAAAAGGAATTGCATTAATGCAGCTTAAAAATAGAATTTTCTGAAAAGGTTCAATATTCTAGGCTCAAAGTGTCACACTCTAGTCAGCTAATTAATCCATACCCCCTGAGCAAAGCGTACCTCAAAATTGAGACTTTGGAGTTTCATAAGCTGTAAGCCATAATCATCCAAATGATAACAAATAAAGGCTTGAAATATCTCGCTTTGCTTGTAATGAGTCTATCTCACATGTTAGTTTCAACTTGCATTACTGAGATAAATGAACTTTGCACAACATTCTAATTAGAGTTGAGCGAACACCTGGATGTTCGGGTTCGAGAAGTTCGGCCGAACATCCCGGAAATGTTCGGGTTCGGGATCCGAACCCGATCCGAACTTCGTCCCGAACCCGAACCCCATTGAAGTCAATGGGGACCCGAACTTTTCGGCACTAAAAAGGCTGTAAAACAGCCCAGGAAAGAGCTAGAGGGCTGCAAAAGGCAGCAACATGTAGGTAAATCCCCTGCAAACAAATGTGGATAGGGAAATGAATTAAAATAAAAATTAAATAAATAAAAATTAACCAAAATCAATTGGAGAGAGGTTCCATAGCAGAGAATCTGGCTTCCCGTCACCCACCACTGGAACAGTCCATTCTCAGATATTTAGGCCCCGGCACCCAGGCAGAGGAGAGAGGTCCCGTAACAGAGAATCTGTCTTCATGTCAGCAGAGAATTAGTCTGCATGTCATAGCAGAGAATGAGGCTTCACGTCAGCCACCACTGCAACAGTCCATTGGCATATATTTAGGCCCAGCACACACACAGGCAGAGGAGAGAGGTCCCGTAACAGAGAATCTGGCTTCATGTCAGCAGAGAATCAGTCTGCATGTCATAGCAGAGAATGAGGCTTCACGTCAGCCACCACTGCAACAGTCCATTGGCATATATTTAGGCCCAGCACACACACAGGCAGAGGAGAGAGGTCCCGTAACAGAGAATCTGGCTTCATGTCAGCAGAGAATCAGTCTGCATGTCATAGCAGAGAATGAGGCTTCACGTCAGCCACCACTGCAACAGTCCATTGGCATATATTTAGGCCCAGCACACACACAGGCAGAGGAGAGAGGTCCCGTAACAGACAATCTGGCTTCATGTCAGCAGAGAATTAGTCTGCATGTCATAGCAGAGAATGAGGCTTCACGTCAGCCACCACTGCAACAGTCCATTGGCATATATTTAGGCCCAGCACACACACAGGCAGAGGAGAGAGGTCCCGTAACAGACAATCTGGCTTCATGTCAGCAGAGAATTAGTCTGCATGTCATAGCAGAGAATGAGGCTTCACGTCAGCCACCACTGCAACAGTCCATTGGCATATATTTAGGCCCAGCACACACACAGGCAGAGGAGAGAGGTCCCGTAACAGACAATCTGGCTTCATGTCAGCAGAGAATCAGTCTGCATGTCATAGCAGAGAATGAGGCTTCACGTCAGCCACCACTGCAACAGTCCATTGGCATATATTTAGGCCCAGCACACACACAGGCAGAGGAGAGAGGTCCCGTAACAGAGAATCTGGCTTCATGTCAGCAGAGAATCAGTCTGCATGTCATAGCAGAGAATGAGGCTTCACGTCAGCCACCACTGCAACAGTCCATTGGCATATATTTAGGCCCAGCACACACACAGGCAGAGGAGAGAGGTCCCGTAACAGACAATCTGGCTTCATGTCAGCAGAGAATTAGTCTGCATGTCATAGCAGAGAATGAGGCTTCACGTCAGCCACCACTGCAACAGTCCATTGGCATATATTTAGGCCCAGCACACACACAGGCAGAGGAGAGAGGTCCCGTAACAGACAATCTGGCTTCATGTCAGCAGAGAATTAGTCTGCATGTCATAGCAGAGAATGAGGCTTCACGTCAGCCACCACTGCAACAGTCCATTGGCATATATTTAGGCCCAGCACACACACAGGCAGAGGAGAGAGGTCCCGTAACAGACAATCTGGCTTCATGTCAGCAGAGAATTAGTCTGCATGTCATAGCAGAGAATGAGGCTTCACGTCAGCCACCACTGCAACAGTCCATTGGCATATATTTAGGCCCAGCACACACACAGGCAGAGGAGAGAGGTCCCGTAACAGAGAATCTGTCTTCATGTCAGCAGAGAATTAGTCTGCATGTCATAGCAGAGAATCAGGCTTCACGTCACCCACCACTGCAACAGTCCATTGGCATATATTTAGGCCCAGCACCCAGGCAGAGGAGGGAGGTCCCGTAACAGAGAATCTGTCTTCATGTCAGCAGAGAATTAGTCTGCATGTCATAGCAGAGAATGAGGCTTCACGTCAGCCACCACTGCAACAGTCCATTGGCATATATTTAGGCCCAGCACACACACAGGCAGAGGAGAGAGGTCCCGTAACAGAGAATCTGGCTTCATGTCAGCAGAGAATCAGTCTGCATGTCATAGCAGAGAATGAGGCTTCACGTCAGCCACCACTGCAACAGTCCATTGGCATATATTTAGGCCCAGCACACACACAGGCAGAGGAGAGAGGTCCCGTAACAGAGAATCTGGCTTCATGTCAGCAGAGAATCAGTCTGCATGTCATAGCAGAGAATGAGGCTTCACGTCAGCCACCACTGCAACAGTCCATTGTCATAAATTTAGGCCCAGCACTAGTGTTGAGCGGCATGTCCCATATTCGAATTCGCGAAATTTTGTGAATATTCGAAAGAATATTCGTAAAATATTCGCGATTATTCAAATTCGTTATTATTTCGCATATGCGATAATTCGAATTTTCGCATCGCATAATACATATGCTATGCAAAATTCACATGTGCGCTAATGAAATCGCCTTACGAAGATTCGCAACTCAATTCAATCACTAATGTATGAATGCAATGCCCTTTGCCTCTGTTCTGGGACAAGTGTAGATATTCGCATGTGCGCTAATAAAATCGCCTTACGAAGATTCGCACCTCAATCACTTTCTAGGGAATGTGAGACTTTTGGGAATCAATCGAGATACAGTGGGGGGTGATGACAGTAGTTGACAGAGTACAGATCAATGTAATCTGTAAGGTGGAAAGTAAAATAAAAAATACGAATATTCGTAAATCGAATTTTACGAAGTTCTACGTATTCGCGAATATGGTGCTATACTATATGAATGCACAGGCCTTTGCCTCTCTGTTCTGGGGACAAGTGTAGATATTTGCATTTGCGTTAATAAAATCGCCTTACGAAGATTCGCAGCTCAATTCAATCACTAATGTATGAATGCAAAGCCCTTTGCCTCTGTTCTGGGACAAGTGTAGATATTCGCATGTGCGCTAATAAAATCGCCTTACGAAGATTCGCAACTCAATTCACTAATGTATGAATGCAAAGCCCTTTGCCTCTGTTCTGGGACGTGCCGATATTCGCATGTGCGCTAATAAAATCGCCTTACGAAGATTCGCAACTCAATTCACTAATGTATGAATGCAAAGCCCTTTGCCTCTGTTCTGGGACGTGCCGATATTCGCATGTGCGCTAATAACATCGCCTTACGAAGATTCGCGCCTCAATCACTTTCTAGGCAATGTGAGTAAGATCTGAGCTGTTGGACCTTTGGGAAACAATCAATTATATGTGTACTGTAATTTTGTGGGGGGGGGGAAAAAAACAAAAAACGAATATTCGTTTTTACGAATATATAGCACTATATTCGAAATATTCGCGAAATCGCGAAGTTGCGATATTCGCGAAAAAAATTTGCTTTTCGAATATTCGCGCTCAACACTACCCAGCACCCAGGCAGAGGAGAGAGGTCCCGTAACAGACAATCTGGCTTCATGTCAGCAGAGAATCAGTCTGCATGTCATAGCAGAGAATGAGGCTTCACGTCAGCCACCACTGCAACAGTCCATTGGCATATATTTAGGCCCAGCACCCAGGCAGAGGAGAGAGGTCCCGTAACAGACAATCTGGCTTCATGTCAGCAGAGAATCAGTCTTCATATCATAGCAGAGAATCAGGCTTCACGTCACCCACCACTGTAAGAGTCCATTTTCATAAATTTAGGCCCAGCACACAGGCAGAGGAGAGAGGTCCCGTAACAGAGGATCTGGCTTCATGTCAGCAGAGAATCAGTCTGCATGTCATAGCAGAGAATCAGGCTTCACGTCACCCAACATTGGAACAGTCCATTGGCATATATTTAGGCCCCGGCACCCAGACAGAGGAGAGGTTCATTCAACTTTGGGTAGCCTCGCAATATAATGGTAAAATGAAAATAAAAATAGGATTGAATGAGGAAGTGCCCTGGAGTCCAATAATATATGGTTAAGGGGAGGTAGTTAATGTCTAATCTGGACAAGGGACGGACAGATCCTGTGGGATCCATGCCTGGTTCATTTTTATGAACGTCAGCTTGTCCACATTGGCTGTAGACAGGCGGCTGCGTTTGAGGCCTAGTATTTAGGCGCTGGGTGACCGGTATGGATTTAGTGACAGAATTAGACTTGGAAATGCACAGAAGCGTGTGTGTGAAGTTATTCTGAATGACCCTATGTGCACCTTCAATATTATATACCCTTTTAGGGATAGATTTCAAATAGCTCTGATATAGCAGAAACCACTAAATTATGAAATTGCTAAATTGGGAATTGTACTTCAACCCAGAACAAAAAATGTGCTTTGACGGACACTAAATATCTTGCCCAGCAACAACAGTACAGCGGTGGGTAACGAGAGATTTAGAGGGATTTAAATTTGAGGCCTAGTATTTAGGCGCTGGGTCACCGGTATGGATTTAGTGACAGAATTAGACTTGGAAATGCACAGAAGCGTGTGTGTGAAGTTATTCTGAATGACCCTATGTGCACCTTCAATATTATATACCCTTTTAGGGATAGATTTCAAATAGCTCTGATATAGCAGAAACCACTAAATTATGAAATTGCTAAATTGGGAATTGTACTTCAACCCAGAACAAAAAATGTGCTTTGACGGACACTAAATATCTTGCCCAGCAACAACAGTACAGCGGTGGGTAACGAGAGATTTAGAGGGATTTAAATTTGAGGCCTAGTATTTAGGCGCTGGGTCACCGGTATGGATTTAGTGACAGAATTAGACTTGGAAATGCACAGAAGCGTGTGTGTGAAGTTATTCTGAATGACCCTATGTGCACCTTCAATATTATATACCCTTTTAGGGATAGATTTCAAATAGCTCTGATATAGCAGAAACCACTAAATTATGAAATTGCTAAATTGGGAATTGTACTTCAACCCAGAACAAAAAATGTGCTTTGACGGACACTAAATATCTTGCCCAGCAACAACAGTACAGCGGTGGGTAACGAGAGATTTAGAGGGATTTAAATTTGAGGCCTAGTATTTAGGCGCTGGGTCACCGGTATGGATTTAGTGACAGAATTAGACTTGGAAATGCACAGAAGCGTGTGTGTGAAGTTATTCTGAATGACCCTATGTGCACCTTCAATATTATATACCCTTTTAGGGATAGATTTCAAATAGCTCTGATATAGCAGAAACCACTAAATTATGAAATTGCTAAATTGGGAATTGTACTTCAACCCAGAACAAAAAATGTGCTTTGACGGACACTAAATATCTTGCCCAGCAACAACAGTACAGCGGTAACGAGAGATTTAGAGGGATTTAAATTTGAGGCCTAGTATTTAGGCGCTGGGTGACAGGTATGGGTTTAGTGACAGAATTAGACTTGGAAATACACAGTAGCGGGTGTGTGTGAAGTTATTCTGAATGACCCAATGTGCACCTTCAATATTATATACCCTTTTTGGGATAGATTTCAAATAGCTCTGATATAGCAGGAACCACTAAATTATGAAATTGCTAAATTGGGAATTGTATTTCAACCCAGAACAAGAAATGTGCTTGAACGGACACTAAATAACTCGCCCAGCTACAGCACTAGGGACAGATTTAGCTGGATATAAATTTGAGGCCTAGTATTTAGGCGCTGGGTGACCGGTATGGATTTAGTGACAGAATTAGACTGGGATATGGCCAAAAAATAAACAGACTATTGCTGGTTAAATGCACTTGGTGTGACAGCTTCACCCTGATGTAGGCTTTAGCCAAAAAACAACCACACCATTGAGGGTTAAATGCACTTGGTGACAGGCGCAGCTTGCCCCTGATTTTGTATATGGCCAAAAAATGAACAGACTATTGCTGGTTAAATGCACTTGGTGTGACAGCTTCACCCTGATGTAGGCTTTAGCCAAAAAACAACCACACCATTGAGGGTTAAATGCACTTGGTGACAGGCGCAGCTTGCCCCTGATTTTGTATATGGCCAAAAAATGAACAGACTATTGCTGGTTAAATGCACTTGGTGTCACAGCTTCACCCTGATGTAGGCTTTAGCCAAAAAACAACCACACCATTGAGGGTTAAATGCACTTGGTGACAGGCGCAGCTTGCCCCTGATTTTGTATATGGCCAAAAAATGAACAGACTATTGCTGGTTAAATGCACTTGGTGTGACAGCTTCACCCTGATGTAGGCTTTAGCCAAAAAACAACCACACCATTGAGGGTTAAATGCACTTGGTCGCAGCTTGTGCTGGCGCACCACAAGACACAAAATGGCCGCCGATCACCCCAGAAAAATGAGACTGACAAACGGTCTGTGCAGCCTAAAAACAGTGAGCAATTGAGGATCAGCAGCTCAATGATCCACAGCTGCAGATCGATCAGTTAATCAAGTCCTTTGGAGGAGTTAATCTGCCTAATCTCGCCCTACTGTCGCAGCCGCAACCTCTCCCTACGCTAATCAGAGCAGAGTGACGGGCGGCGCTATGTGACTCCAGCTTAAATAGAGGCTGGGTCACATGGTGCTCTGGCCAATCACAGCCATGCCAATAGTAGGCATGGCTGTGATGGCCTCTTGGGGCAAGTAGTATGACGCTTGTTGATTGGCTGCTTTGCAGCCTTTCAAAAAGCGCCAAGAAAGCGTCACAAAAGCGCCAAGAAAGCGACGAACACCGAACCCGAACCCGGACTTTTACGAAAATGTCCGGGTTCGGGTCCGTGTCACGGACACCCCAAAATTCGGTACGAACCCGAACTATACAGTTCGAGTTCGCTCATCCCTAATTCTAATTTTTCGAGTTTCACCTGTATATGTCCCGTAAAAAGGTTTATTATACTCACAAAGTTAGACTTGTAATCAGCATGTCACAAATCTAACATATATGTAAAAGTGTTTCACTATTCTGAGACCCCTTAGGTTTCATAGGTTTTGGATGAGGGGAGGAATATTCATGTGTACTTGCATTATGTCCCATGCTTGGATCTGATGATGTATAACTGCATGGTGTGAAAGAGGACTTAAGAAATATTGCAGCACAATTCCTATTTCGTACAGATTGGACTTTAAGTGAACTTGACCCACATCACTATATTAGGATCTGCAGCACGAAGAGTCCAGGCAACGTATCAGAGACTTTTTATTTTTCTTTCTAAGCTTTACTAAATGCCCGAACTCGAACCCGAACTTTTGCTGCAAAGTTCGGTTCGGGTGCGGGTCCCCGAACTCGCAAAGTTCGGTACGGACCAGAACTTTGCAGTTCAGGTTCGCTCAACACTATACAGTAAGTTTTTTAAAATATACATAGTGTCATGAAAAAAAATAATAATATATATATATATATATATATATATATATATAGGAATGAAGAAAAAGACTCCAGCGTAATTTGGATAATCTTGATTTCTTTTTATTTTATGGTTATTGCGGCTCTAAATGTTACGTTTCGGCCATGTGGCCTTCTTCAGACTAATGCCGCTGGTGATGAAGGGAGACCAAGCGCAATGTAGAGATAAATTTGCGGAAGTACCGCTAGTGAAGACAACGCATATATATTAGAATAAATATGTGATTTAAACAATAGTTCATTTTCTGATGACGCATTCCCTTTAATCTTTTGAACCACTGTATCTGCAGTTGTGTTCAGTCAAGTTGAATTCTTTCCAGCTTAATCTGGAGGGGAACAGCTCAAATAACAACATCCAGAAGATTCATTGTTTTTGCATTATACAAAATGACGTGTAGAAGAGGAACAGACATTTCAAATATGCATTTTATTTTTTAATATGTGTCTTTTTTTTTAATTATATTTCATACCGTGATTAACCTAATCATATCTCTATTTTCTTTTTACAGATACAATAATATATATAACCTATGACAACATAAACGCGTGTGGAACTAAAGTTATATGTGATACATTTTGCAGAATAAAATCAGAGCCATTGCCATGTACAACACAATTAACCAGCACCACAAAAAGAATCACTACTGTTTCATCAAGTGCTACAACACCTTTATCTAGTTTGACAACAGTTACCACTACACCAGCCACAACAGCTTCAACATCCATCAGTATAACACCAACCACCACTTTCCAAAGTACAACTAGTAGTACATTAACTGCCTCCACCAGTAAAAGCACATCCACTGCAACAACAACACCAGCAACAACTACTACTAAACTTGTTACAAGTAGTACTGCATCAACCACAAAGACATCTATTTCATCTACAGCTAGTACTGAAACAACAACACCAACAAGCACTGTGTCCACTACAAGAACAACTACATTCCCTACTGTAAGTAAAACCTCTACAATTGTTACACCAACTAAAAGCACATCAGCTTCTGCAACTACAACACCATCCAGTACTTCTAAAGTTACAGCAAGCAGTACCACATCAGCATCCACTACCACGCAATCTTCTACCACTTCTGTAAGCACAAAACCATCTACTACATCAACAACCAGTAGTAGTGCAACAACCTCCACAAGTGTTAGAACACCAGCAAGCACTGTGACTACAAGTACAACTACATACCCTACTTCAACTAAAACCTCTACAACTGTTACACCAACTAAAAGCACATCAGCTTCTGCAACTACAACACCATCCAGTACTTCTAAAGTTACAGCAAGTAGTACCACATCAGCATCCACTACCACTCAATCTTCTACCACTTCTGTAAGCACAAAACCATCTACTACGACAACAACCAGCAGTAGTGCCACAACCTCCACAAGTGTTAGAACACCAACAAGCACTGTGACTACTGCAAGTACAACTACATACCCTACTTCAACTAAAACCTCTACAACTGTTACACCAACTAAAAGCACATCAGCTTCAGCAACTACAACACCATCCAGTACTTCTAAAGTTACAGCAAGCAGTACCACATCAGTATCCACTACCACGCAATCTTCTACCACTTCAGTAAGCACAAAACCATCTACTACATTAACAACCAGTAGTAGTGCCACAACTCCCACAAGTGTTAGAACAACAGCAAGCACTGTGACTACTACAAGTACAACTACATACCCTACTTCAACTAAAACCTCTACAACTGTTACACCAACTACTAGCACGTCAGCTTCTGCAACTACAACACCATCCAGTACTTCTAAAGTTACAGCAAGCAGTACCACATCAGCATCCACTACCACGCAATCTTCTACCACTTCTGTAAGCACAAAACCATCTACTACGACAACAACCAGCAGTAGTGCCACAACCTCCACAAGTGCTAGAACACCAACAAGCACTGTGACTACTACAAGTACAACTTCATACCCTACTTCAACTAAAACCTCTACAACTGTTACACCCACTAAAAGCACATCAGCTTCTGCAACTACAACACCATCCAGTACTTCTAAAGTTACAGCAAGCAGTACCACATCAGCATCCACTACCACGCAATCTTCTACCACTTCTGTAAGCACAAAACCATCTACTACATCAACAACCAGTAGTAGTGCCACAACCTCCACAAGTGTTAGAACACCAGCAAGCACTGTGACTACTACAAGTACAACTACATACCCTACTTCATCTAAAACCTCTACAACTGTTACACCAACTAAAAGCACATCAGCTTCAGCAACTACAACACCATCCAGTACTTCTAAAGTTACAGCAAGCAGTACCACATCAGCATCCACTACCACACAATATTCTACCACTTCTGTAAGCACAAAACCATCTACTACATCAACAACCAGTAGTAGTGCCACAACCTCCACAAGTGTTAGAACACCAGCAAGCACTGTGACTACTACAAGTACAACTACATACCCTACTTCAACTAAAACCTCTACAACTGTTACACCAACTACTAGCACGTCAGCTTCTGCAACTACAACACCATCCAGTACTTCTAAAGTTACAGCAAGCAGTACCACATCAGCATCCACTACCACGCAATCTTCTACCACTTCTGTAAGCACAAAACCATCTACTACATCAACAACCAGTAGTAGTGCCACAACCTCCACAAGTGTTAGAACACCAGCAAGCACTGTGACTACTACAAGTACAACTACATACCCTACTTCAACTAAAACCTCTACAACTGTTACACCCACTAAAAGCACATCAGCTTCTGCAACTACAACACCATCCAGTACTTCTAAAGTTACAGCAAGCAGTACCACATCAGTATCCACTACCACGCAATCTTCTACCACTTCTGTAAGCACAAAACCATCTACTACATTAACAACCAGTAGTAGTGCCACAACTCCCACAAGTGTTAGAACAACAGCAAGCACTGTGACTACTACAAGTACAACTACATACCCTACTTCAACTAAAACCTCTACAACTGTTACACCAACTACTAGCACGTCAGCTTCTGCAACTACAACACCATCCAGTACTTCTAAAGTTACAGCAAGCAGTACCACATCAGCATCCACTACCACGCAATCTTCTACCACTTCTGTAAGCACAAAACCATCTACTACATCAACAACCAGTAGTAGTGCCACAACCTCCACAAGTGTTAGAACACCAGCAAGCACTGTGACTACTACAAGTACAACTACATACCCTACTTCAACTAAAACCTCTACAACTGTTACACCCACTAAAAGCACATCAGCTTCTGCAACTACAACACCATCCAGTACTTCTAAAGTTACAGCAAGCAGTACCACATCAGCATCCACTACCACACAATATTCTACCACTTCTGTAAGCACAAAACCATCTACTACATCAACAACCAGTAGTAGTGCCACAACCTCCACAAGTGTTAGAACACCAGCAAGCACTGTGACTACTACAAGTACAACTACATACCCTACTTCAACTAAAACCTCTCCAACTGTTACACCAACTACTAGCACGTCAGCTTCTGCAACTACAACACCATCCAGTACTTCTAAAGTTACAGCAAGCAGTACCACATCAGCATCTACTACAACTCAATCTTCTACCACTTCTGTAAGCACAAAACCATCTACTACATCAACAACCAGTACTAGTGCCGCAACCTTCACAAGTGTTAGAACACCAGCAAGCACTGTGACTACTACAAGTACAACTTCATACCCTACTTCAACTAAAACCTCTACAACTGTTACACCAACTAAAAGCACATCAGCTTCTGCAACTACAACACCATCCAGTACTTCTAAAGTTACAGCAAGCAGTACCACATCAGCATCCACTACCACGCAATCTTCTACCACTTCTGTAAGCACAAAACCATCTACTACATCAACAACCAGTAGTAGTGCCACAACCTCCACAAGTGTTAGAACACCAGCAAGCACTGTGACTACTACAAGTACAACTTCATACCCTACTTCAACTAAAACCTCTACAACTGTTACACCAACTAAAAGCACATCAGCTTCTGCAACTACAACACCATTCAGTACTTCTAAAGTTACAGCAAGTATTACCACATCAGCATCCACTACAACTCAATCTTCTACCACTTCTGTAAGCACAAAACCATCTACTACATCAACAACTAGTACTAGTGCCGCAACCTTCACAAGTGTTAGAACACCAACAAGTACTGTGACCACTATAAGTACAACTACATACCCTACTTCATCTAAAACCTCTACAACTGTTACACCAACTAAAAGCACATCAGCTTCAGCAACTACAACACCATCCAGTACTTCTAAAGTTACAGCAAGCAGTACCACATCAGCATCCACTACCACGCAATCTTCTACCACTTCTGTAAGCACAAAACCATCTACTACATCAACAACCAGTAGTAGTGCCACAACCTCCACAAGTGTTAGAACACCAGCAAGCACTGTGACTACAAGTACAACTACATACCCTACTTCAACTAAAACCTCTACAACTGTTACACCAACTAAAAGCACATCAGCTTCTGCAACTACAACACCATCCAGTACTTCTAAAGTTACAGCAAGCAGTGCCACATCTGCATCCACTACCACTCAATCTTCTACCACTTCTGTAAGCACAAAACCATCTACTACATCAACAACCAGTAGTAGTGCCACAACCTCCACAAGTGTTAGAACACCAACAAGCACTGTGACGAGAAGTACAACTACATACCCTACTTCAGCTATAATCTCTACAACTGTTACACAGACTAAAAGCACATTGATTTCTACAACTACAACACCAACCAGTACTTCTAAAGTTACAGCAAGCAGTACCACATCAGCATCCACTACCACTCAATCTTCTACCACTTCTGTAAGCACAAAACCATCTACTACATCAACAATCAGTAGTAGTGCCACAACCTCCACAAGTGCTAGAACACCAACAAGCACTGTGACTACTACAAGTAAAACTACATACCCTACTTCAACTAAAACCTCTACAACTGTTACACCAACTAAAAGCACATCAGCTTCTGCAACTACAACACCATCCAGTACTTCTAAAGTTACAGCAAGCAGTACCACATCAGCATCCACTACCACGCAATCTTCTACCACTTCTGTAAGCACAAAACCATCTACTACATCAACAACCAGTAGTAGTGCCACAACCTCCACAAGTCTTAGAACACCAGCAAGCACTGTGACTACAAGTACAACTACATACCCTACTTCAACTAAAACCTCTACAACTGTTACACCTACTAAAAGCACATCAGCTTCTGCAACTACAACACCATCCAGTACTTCTAAAGTTACAGCAAGCAGTACCACATCTGCATCCACTACCACTCAATCTTCTACCACTTCTGTAAGCACAAAACCATCTACTACATCAACAATCAGTAGTAGTGCCACAACCTCCACAAGTGCTAGAACACCAACAAGCACTGTGACTACTACAAGTAAAACTACATACCCTACTTCAACTAAAACCTCTACAACTGTTACACCAACTAAAAGCACATCAGCTTCTGCAACTACAACACCATCCAGTACTTCTAAAGTTACAGCAAGTAGTACCACATCAGCATCCACTACCACTCAATCTTCTACCACTTCTGTAAGCACAAAACCATCTACTACATCAACAATCAGTAGTAGTGCCACAACCTCCACAAGTGCTAGAACACCAACAAGCACTGTGACTACTACAAGTAAAACTACATACCCTACTTCAACTAAAACCTCTACAACTGTTACACCAACTAAAAGCACATCAGCTTCTGCAACTACAACACCATCCAGTACTTCTAAAGTTACAGCAAGCAGTACCACATCAGCATCCACTACCACTCAATCATCTACCACTTCTGTAAGCACAAAACCATCTACTACATCAACAACCAGTAGTAGTGCCACAACCTCCACAAGTCTTAGAACACCAGCAAGCACTGTGACTACAAGTACATCTACATACCCTACTTCAGCTATAATCTCTACAACTGTTACACCAACTAAAAGCACATCAGCTTCAGCAACTACAACACCATCCAGTACTTCTAAAGTTACAGCAAGCAGTGCCACATCTGCATCCACTACCACTCAATCTTCTACCACTTCTGTAAGCACAAAACCATCTACTACATCAACAACCAGTAGTCGTGCCACAACTCCCACAAGTGTTAGACCACCAACAAGCACTGTGACCACTACAAGTATAACTACATACCCTACTTCAACTAAAACCTCTACAACTGTTACACCAACTAAAAGCACATCAGCTTCTGCAACTACAACACCGTCCAGTACTTCTAAAGTTACAGCAACCAGCACCACATCAGCATCCACTACCACTCAATCTTCTACCACTTCTGTAAGCACAAAACCATCTACTACATTAACAACCAGTACTAGTGCCACAACCCCCACAAGTGTTAAACCACCAACAAGCACTGTGACTACTACAAGTAAAACTACATACCCTACTTCAACTAAAACCTCTACAACTGTTACACCAACTAAAAGCACATCAGCTTCTGCAACAACAACACCATCCAGTACTTCTTCATTTACAGCAAGTAGTACCAGATCAGCAACCACTACCACTCAATCTTCTACCACTACTTTAAGCACAAAATCATCTACTGCATCAACAACCAGTAGCAGTGCCACATCATCTTTACCAACTACAGAAATTACAAGTTCAAAAACTTCTAGTCCTTTTACTACCACTGAAACTACTAAAACATCAACTTCTCCACCATTTTCTTTAAGTGCTAGTTCTGTAAGTTCTACTTTTTCATCAACTTCCACATTAGGTAAGTTTTAAAAGGAGGAAGAAAATTTATTTTTTTGTGGAATCTTTATTGTGGAAGAGTCCTGTATTTTGAGGATGACTTGATGACCCTGTCTTGTTGCTATGAACAATGCAATGATAATAATTTAGCAGTATTGTTGTAACTTTAATTTTAAATGACAACTTGTGTTAGCTTTTGACTAAATGTGCCTATCTCTTACAATAGCTGTTGGCTTAATGTTTAATTGGTTGGAATCTTTTCTTTCCAACATTCTCCATTGACATGCATACTCGATCAAGCAATGGCAACTGATAAGATATCTGTTACCATAGTCTTCTTATCTCCGGTGAAAAAAAAGGGTCCAATATCCCCCAGGTGTCTGCCATTGAGCGTTAACAGGGAGAACGCAAACATCTTGATCAAATTGAGAATTCTAATTCGTCCAACATGCTATGATTTAATGGAATGAATATAGTTTTAATATTTGTATAGAACTTGGAATTTAAGATGCATACATTACATTTGGAGCGGACCAATTTGCAGAATGTTGGAAAAACATCATGGCCTAGAGATTTGTGGTTCCATTATGATAAATCCATGTTTAAAGGGGTTCTCCGGGAATTAAGAAAATGAAATTACCGAAAATATTTAAATATTGCTTTATTATAAATATAATTCCAATACCTTTATTAGTTATAATGGCTCGTTTTGTCTAGCGAACAATTATTAGGAGAAATGAAATGACTGCCATCTGATTAGTACACACAAAGTCTGTCCTAATCACAAAGCAGGACAAGTTATTTCAGAACACTGAGCTAAATAGCTGCCTCATCCTCCTCTCCTACTTGTCACAGATTATGATCCTGAATACAGCTGATAAGATCTTCAGCTGAATCTTTGTTGGACATGAGGAGACATGAAGTACAGAGAGGAAGTGGGGGTGCAGCACTTGTATGCAGTCTTCATTAACACAGCCTCACATTACCCCAGACTGCCCTGTCCGTAATTCATGTTCCCTCATAAACTTTATTCCTACAAATATTCAGCTAAGGATCTTATCAGCTGTGTTATCAGAGCAGAGAGGAGGATGAGACAGTAACTTGTCTGCAGTAACTTGTCCTGCTGTGTGTCTATTGTACCACGCTGCTTTAAATCCTCAGAAAGTGCTTCTTTTTAGGTTAGTGCCATATGCACCTTCAGACATAGGAAAACATCGATATCCACACCAGTCGCCCTCCTTCTGAGTGAGCCACTATGTGAATCATCAAAGAGGTCGCACAGAGAGTGAAGTACCATCAACAAGGGTCAAATGGTAAAAGATTTATTATACTCACAGACGTGATCAAGTTTAATACATATCATAAAACACTGGATAACCCTTGTGTTCCTGCCCAACCCGGGTTTTGCTCACACTTCGTCAGGGGCGAACCCTCCACCCACTTTCGGGTTGTCTTCTAAATCCACATAAATCTCTCCTCCCCACCTTAGTCAGACAAATTATCATATACTATATTATAACCGTCCTTATATATAGTTAGTACACGTTCCCATCTACATTACTATTTCTCTGGTGCTACTATAGTTAAAATAAGGAACAATTCCGTCACATCAAGCATGGCTTGAGATCAAATTCTACATTTAACCGCTGTGATTGCAGTGTCTCCAGTTTATATATCCATTCAACTTCACAGCGGTTTATTTTAGCAATAGGGTCCCCACCCCCCAGTGCGGTTTCAACACCGGTGAATATCAAACCTTTTGGATTTTTCTGGTGCACTTTTTTAAAATGGAGGGAGACACTATGTGACACTTCCTTAACCCCTTAAGGACGCAGGGCGTACCGGTAAGCCCTATTTCCCGAGTCCTTAAGGACTCAGGGCGTACCGGTACGTCCTAACTTTAAATAGGCATTCCGGCGCCCCAGGGGTTAATCTGAACAGGATGCCGGCTGAAATCATTCAGCCGGCATCCTGTCAAAACGCCAGGGGGGGTCATGTGACCCTCCGTGTCGGCGATCGCAGCAAACCGCAGGTCAATTCAGACCTGCGGTTTGCTGCGCTTTTTGCAGTTTCTGATCAGAAACTTTTGAGTGCCTAAAATAAAGATTTTTCACTCCCCCCTGCACCCCTGCACAATTTTCTGCCGGCGGGTGGTGTGGGGGGGGGGGGTGTCGCAGGCGGTGGGGGTGTTGCGGGGGATGTGATCCCGCCTGCCGCACCGCCCGCCTCCCCTTGAAAATTCGTTGGCTTCTAGTGGGTATACCAGGGTGTCAGCACATTGCTGACACCCTGGTATAAACGGCTGACATCTGTGCAGATGTCAGCCGTTTAACCCTTTCCATACCGCGGTCTGTACGGAGGTTAACTGTCAGGGTCAATGGGCTCCCTATCCCATCGGGGGGCTGCTGTGCCTTTGCAGCCCCCCGATGGACAGGGAGAGAGCCCCCCGACAGCCCCCCGCAGCCCTGTGCTTACCCTTCCCCATCTGCGAAGTTGTGGCAGACGGGGAAGGTTGCTATGGCAACAGGACGCCTTCTCAGGCGTCCTGCTGTCCATGGTGCTGAACAGATCTATGCTAAAGGCATAGATCTGTTCAGACAAAGTGTAAGTAAAATACAGTACAGTACAATATATATTGTACTGTACTGTATTATACAGACATCAGACCCACTGGATCTTCAAGAACCAAGTGGGTCTGGGTCAAAAAAATGTAAAAAAAAAGTGGAAAAAGTGAAGATAAAAAAAAATACATTTATCACTGAATAAAAATTAAAACAAAAAAATACACTACACATATTAGATATCGCCGCGTCCGTAATGGCCTGATCTATAAAACGGTCATGTTACTTTCCCCGCACGGTGAACGCCATAAAAATAAAATAATAAAAACTATGAGAAAATTGAAATTTTGCCCACCTTACTTCCCAAAAAAGGTAATAAAAGTGATCAAAAAAGTTGCATGTACGCCAAAATAGTACCAATCAAACCGTCATCTCATTCCGCAAAAAATTAGATCCTACTCAAGATAATAGCCCAAAAACTAAAAAAAATATGGCTCTTAGACTATGGAAACTCTAAAACATTATTTTTTTTGTTTCAAAAATGAAATAATTGTGTAAAACTTACATAAATAAAAATAAAGTATACATATTAGGTATCGCCGTGTCTGTATCGACCTGCTCTATAAAAATATCACATGACCTAATCCCTCAGGTTACCACCGTAAAAAAAAAACGGTGTAAAAAAAGCAATTTTTTGTCATCTTACGTCACAAAAAGTGTAATAGCAAGCGATCAAAAAGTCATATTCACCCCAAAATAGTGCCAATCAAACCGTCATCTCATCCTGCAAAAAATGAGACCCTACTTAAGATAATCGCCCAAAAACTGAAAAAAACTATGGCTCTTAGACTATGGAGACACTAAAACATTTTTGGGGTTTTAAAAATGAAGTTATTGTATAAAACTTACATAAATAAAAAAAATTGTATACATATTAGGTATCGCTGCGTCCGTGACAACTTTCTCTAAAGAATTACCACATGATCTAACCTGTCAGATGAATGTTGTAAATAACAAAAAAAAAAGTGCCAAAAAAGCTATTTCTTGTATCCTTGCCGCACAAAAAGTGTAATATAGAGCAACCAAAAATCATATGTACCCTAAAATAGTACCAACAATACTGCCACCCTATTCCGTACTTTCTAAAATGGGGTCACTTTTTTGGAGTGGTGCATACGGGGGCTTCAAATGGGACATGGTGTCAAAAAAACAGTCCAGCAAAATCTGGCTTCCAAAAACCATACGGCGCACCATTGACTCTACGCCCCGCTTTGTGGCTGTACAGTAGTTTACGGCCACATATGGGGTGTTTCTGTAAACGGGAGAGTCAGGGCAATAAAGATACAGTCTTGTTTGGCTGTTAACCCTTGCTTTGTTAGTGGAAAAAATGGGTTAAAATGGAAAATTAGGCAAAAAAATTTAATTCTCAAATTTCACCCCCATTTGCCAATAACTCTTGTGCAACACCTAAAGGGTTAATGAAGTTTGTAATACCTTGAGGGGTGTAGTTTATACAATGGGTCATTTTTGGGAGGTTTCTATTATGTAAGCCTCGCAAAGTGACTTCAGACCTGTAGTGGCCCCTAAAAATTGGGTTTTTGTAAATTTCTGAAAAATTTCAAGATTTGCTTCTAAACTTCTAAGCCTTGTAACATCCCCAAAAATAAAATATCATTCCCAAAATAATTTAAACATGAATTAGACATATGGGGAATGTTAAGTCATCACAATTTTGGGGGGTATTACTATGTATTACAGAAGTAGAGAAACTGAAACTTTGAAATTTGCTAATTTTTCAAAATTTTGGGTAAATTAGGTATTTTATTATGCAAAAAAATTTATTTTTTTGACTTCATTTTACCAGTGTCATGAAGTACAATATGTGATGAAAAAACAATCTCAGAATGGCCTGGATAAGTCAAATTGTTTTAAAGTTATCAGCACTTAAAGTGACACTGGTCAGATTTGCAAAAAATGGCCAAGTCCTTAAGGTGAAATAGGGCTGAGTCCTTAAGGGGTTAATGTTGTTTTTCCATCTATATACCTTATTTGTGTCATAGTCTTCACATACTTATTTGTGTCATAGTCCTAATTTCTAATAGCCCAAAGCCCAAAAAGAGCAGGGAGAACTGAGGGGGATTTTCAACCTCAGCTCCCATACCCTTTCTGAACAAGAAAAAAGTGTGTTGGGGAAGGGACTGAACTTTGCTCCAACTAATAGACCTAATAAATTTGAGGCTTTTTTAGACGTGCATAAATATATAAGAAAGTTAAATATTGCCAAGTATTGCATAAATAATCAGGCACCCCTTCTTAAAAATGAGGGGATGGAGAATGGAATGATTTATACCCAGTTACGAGAAAAATCCACATTCTTTCCTAAAAACAACTAAAATGATTGTATTGAGGCATTTAAAATGGGGGGTTATTAAAGGAATTAGACAAGATGGATACCAAACCCAAACATCACAATTTAACATCTGAGGAAAAAATAGCTTTAAAGGGATTCTGTCACCTCTTTTTACCCTATAGAGATGCGGACATGCACGGCTAGATCGCCGCTAGCATGTCCGCAATATACCTGTACCATAGCTCTGTGTGGTTTTATTGAGAGTAAAAAATGAAAAAATGATTTTATATATATATGTAAATCAGCCTGGTTAGGAGCCCAAGGGGCTGCACTAACCGTTCTTTAGCCCAGCCACGCCCCCTATGAAGAGCCCAGCACCTCCTGTATCCACAAATCTCTTCCTTGCTCACAAAGTCAGATCGCCGTAATCTTGTGATGTGCGACCTCGCGCATCACAGTTCCTTCACTGTTGATGATGCCAGCACAGGGAAGGAACACTATGCTGGTGTTCCGTGATATTTCCCCTACCCGTGAGATTTCCCTACCCTCGTCACTTCCTGTTGTGATGCGGCTGCACCGAACATGACGTTCCAGCTTTGGAAGGAGGTGTGCCACGCCGTGCAGGCGCACAATGACGGGATTGGGAAGATTCACACCAGAGTTGGGGAAAAGGGGCAACCTAATTTGCTTGTGCCTTACCTCTCAGCTGGACACAGGCCGACAGGTCTCAGCTGGACCCTACCTAGAGGGTAGGGAAAAATTACGGGCCAGTGCGAAAGCACGGCTAACTACTCTCTGACCGTTTTGCTTTTGCTGGAGCTAGTTGGAGCTAGTCTCATCTCCAGCCTTTGCTGGAGCTAGTCTCATCTGCGCTGGTTCTTGGTTGATCTCTTACAGTGCTCACTGGCCCGTAATTTTTCCCTACCCTCAAACCGCTGGTGAGGATCCCGGCGCATGCACAGTGTCGGCCGGTGTCCAGCTGAGAAGTAAGGCGCAAGCGCATTAGGTGGCCTCTTCTCCCCAACTCTGGTGTGAAATTTACCTACCCCGTCATTGTGCGCCTGCACGGCACAGCACACCTCCTTCCAAAACTGGAATGTCATGTCCGATGCGGCTGCTTCACAACAGGAAGTGACGAGGGTAGGGAAATCTCACGGGTAGGGGAAATATCACGGAACACCGACACTTCTCGTCGCGAGATTACGGCGATCTGACTTTCTGAGCAAGCAGGAGATCCCTGGATACAGGCGGTGCTGGGCTTATTCACAGTGGCTGGGCTCCAGAATGGTTAGTGCAGCCCATTGGGCTCCTTACCAGGCTGATTTACATATATATAAAATCTTTTTTTACACTCATTAAAACCACACAGAGCTATGGGACAGGTATATTGCAGACATGCTAGCCACAATCTAGTCGTGCATGTCCGCATCTCTATAGGGTAAAAAGAGGTGACAGAATCCCTTTAAAGAGCCTTGAATCGAATCCCAATATTGTTATCAAGCCGGCAGATAAGAAGAGAGGGGGGGGGGATTGTTGTGATGGAAGTTGATAAATATGAGAAAGAATTGCAGAGATTACTGTCAGATAATGAAACTTATTTAGTCTTGAAGAAAAAAAAAATCCCACATTTGAATACAAAAGTAAAATAGATAAATTGCTGCAAGAGGGTTACAATAATGGGATTATTAATAAAAAGGAATTTGATTACCTGACAGTGAAATACCCAGTCACATCAGTTATATACCATCTGCCCAAGATTCAGAAAAGCTTGACAAACCCCCCTGGGAAACCTATAGTCTCTGGAATTAATTCACTCACAAGTAGACTTACAGAATACGTAGACTTTTTTATCCTTGTACTTGAAGGACACTGGGAGTGTCATTAAATTAATCAAGGATTTAGGTATGAGCCAGGAAAATACATGGCTTACCACGGTAGATGTGACGTCCTTGTATACGATTATTCCAAAAGAATTGGGACAGAGAAATTAAAGAAGAACTAGATAATGACCCCCCAATGTCTAGCCAGCAAGGGAAATGTATTTTAGATAGCGTGGATTTTTGCCTCAGTCATAACTACTTTTGGTTTAATAATACCTATCTGCAGCAAACTGGGACGGCGATAGGGGTAAAAGTCGCCCAAAGTTTTGCTAAACTTTTTATGGCCCTTTGGGAGAATATTAAACCAATTCTATCTAAAAGAACACAAAATGGTGAATTAATCGTATGGAGACTGTATATACACGACTGCCTGCTAATTTCAAAGGGAGAGAAACAGGGTCTGGAAGATCTTATAAATAAGTTAAATGAGAATGATTGGAATTTAAAAATTTACCAGCAGTATCAGTGCGACCTCTATAAATTTTTTAGATCTCACGATATATATTAAGGCTAACATCTTTGAAACAAAAACCTATTTAATGAAAACTGATGTGAATGCCTATATAGAAACTACCAGTGGCCCTTGTTTGAAAAATATACCAAAGGGGCTATTTAAAAGGGTATATCGAAACTGCATGGATATTGAGGTCTATAAAGAACAAAGTCAACTTTTTCAAAATTGTTTTATAGAAAAGCGCTATTTGAGAGAGGAACTTATTAGATGTAGTAGGGATGTAAAAGGGAGTGATAATAAGGAGGGGACAAAAGTTGTTAAGAAAGAAAAGGATTTTCGTTTTACCTTCTTTATGCAGTACAATGCAAATGCTGGATGTATGAAAAATGCTATAAAAAAAACTAGTGGGCTGTTCTAAAAAACAATCTAGTTTTGAGAAAGGTGATCCCTGACCAATCGGACATAACATATAAGAAAGCCCCAAATATACACAACCATTTGGTGCGTAGTTGTTCTCATCAGCCCATGCTAAACTTAAACCCCATGGCGATTTGACTGATTTTGTGGCATCTGAGCGCTGTTCGGATATATTGAGCGCTCAAATGCAAGCCATCTGGGGATATGTTAAATGTCTATGTTTACTGTAATGGTTGTGGCATTGTATATTTGAGTAGTGATGTCTGTCCTATTGTCTCCACGTGTGTATTGGCGATTTCCCTTTGTCCTGAGAGATAATTGAATTACTCCTCGGTTGTCTCCAGGACAGAAAACATTGTGTATTCTCCTGCCTGTGATAATTATATCAACCCATTGTGTAAGGTAATTGTATCACAGGCGGATGGGAGGATTTTTTGTGGTAGTGTTTTACCGTATTGTACAGGGTTACTGGTTGTTTTTACAAAACCCTGTGGGTGGTACTAGTGTGTAACAATGTTATATAAAAACAATAAACACACAGCTCTGACTGTCGACTGCTTGACCCTCAACACAGAGCCTCGTCTCGTTCTTGGGGGGATTCACTGTATGCTGTTAGAGACTGATTGCTAAGAGTGTAAGCCGCTTGGGTGCGTTTCCTATTCGTCTGCTAGCAGCTATTCGTGAGGTTCCGTTCGGAGTTTGGAGCATTCCCTTGTATGCCGTTACAAGTAGTAACAGCTGGGGCATGATATCCTGTGTATGGTGGATAGGAATACATTTTTAGTATATTACTGGTGAAAATAAATATGGATTATGAACTCAGAGGAATGGAAAGTTATCTATATCAAGATTTTATAGGGTATATATAGGTTTTATTATAATGAACTATATGATAATTTGTGTGACTAAGGTGGGGAGGAGGGATTTATGTGGATTTATAAGATAACCCGAAAGTGGGTGGAGTGTTCGCCCCTGACGAAGCATGAGGGAAACCCGGGTCGGGCAGGAACACAAGGGTTATCCAGTTTTTTATGATATGTTTTAAACTTGATCACGTCTGTGAGTATAATAAATCTTTTACCATTTAACCCTTGTCGATGGTACTTTACTATCTGTGTGACCTCTTTGATGATTCACAGAGTGGCTCACTGAGAAGGAGGGCAATTGGTGTAGCTATTGATATTTTTCTATGTCTGAAGGTGCATATGGCCCTAACCTAAAAAGGAACACTTTCTGAGGATTTAAAGCAGCGCGGACCTATAAACGCTAAGACTGACTGTGTGAATTTTACCCACTTCACTTTAGGCTCTGCAGCGCAAAAGTGACAGGCAATGTATCAGAGACTTTTTAATTGTGTGATTAGGACAGGTTTTGTGTGTACTAATAGGATGGCTGCCATTTTATTTCTCCTAATGATTGCTCCCTAGACAAAATGAGACATTATACTAATGAAAGGTATTTGGGAATATATTTATAATAACAAAATATTTAAGTATTTTTATTTTCTTAATTTCTGGAGGACCTTTTTAAGAAGAGAATTAACTTTATATTTTTTTTCCCTTTTAAGACGTAAGATACAATAGAGTGAAAGAATGCCAGACATGAAAAGAAGAAATGGAGATGACTGAAATGCCAGCATGTAAGCCCTGTATGTTGGTTCTTTTTAGATAGTTTCCCCTGGTCTCTTGAAGACACTGTATACGGTAGTAGGTGAGGCAATGCTCCTGCAGCCATTGACTAATTTTTTATGTTAATTGGATATACATAAGTGAATATACTGTAGCCACCGATTCAGTAACTATTTCATCGGTTATGTGAATTGTTTGGCAAATCCTTAGGTGTTTGGAAAGGCTGTCTGGGATTATAAAAAACATCGCTACTTTCTTCCAGAAATAGAACCACACCTGTCCATGGTTTGTATCTGGTTTTGCTGCTCAGCTCCTTTGAAATACCACACACAACCTGTGGACAGGTATGCTGTTGTTTTCAGAGAAAAGCAGCCATATTTGTCTGAATCGGGACAACCCCTTCAAACACTGGGCCACCTTGCGACACAATCCATATATCCTTGGTGATAGATTCTGAAGAAAAGTTTAACAATTCTGTGACTATATTTACCTTTGACGTAAAAAATCAGTCACTGTATAATGTCATAAAGAGACTAGGGAAAACTAGGTCTCCTTCTTGACTTCGTACTCTGTACAGTATATCATCTTTGGCTGGACAATGAGGCAGCAGCTTCCCACTTTTAGTACTTCTGGCACTTTGGGATGTTGTTCTAAAAGCACAACTAAATAAGGTGAGTGGTGCCACCCCCCACTCCATGTTCATGGAGGTTTTGCTTTGTGTGCGCTCCTTGTGTATTTCCCATAGGATTATAATAGGGGTGTTTGGGTTGGCAGCCCCTGGTCTGGCATCACTGGGGGGCCCAACACTTACCCAAATAGTCACATACTGTGGCGGGGCACGGGAGCACATAGTTCCATGCTCTGCTGCCCATCACCGCCATTGGCTTCAGGCCTAGTAGGCCTGAGACCTATGCAGTAGCAAAATACCGGCCCAGGGGGCGTGATGACGTCACTGCGCACCTGTGCCGGGACGCGGCACAGTTACGAGTGCAGGTCTACCTCACCATCCCAGCCTGTACCATCTGCGTGTGAGAACCTGGACACAGGTAAGTATTAGCTTTTAGGTTTTTTATGTGTGTGTGCCAACTTTGTGGGACATTACTGTGGGGCACAGGAGGACATACTGTATTACTAAAGGGACAGTGGGGGAAAATTACTAAATTTTGGGCAGTGTGGGTGCAATGTGGGGGACTTTGCTATTGGGGAGGCACTATAGGGGCATTTTTATTACAGGGACACTATATAGGCATTATTAGCTGGAGCACAATATAGGGTGTTATTATTATTACTGTGGGCACTCTAGGGGACATTACAATTGCTGTAGACACTATAGGGACATTTTAAAGGTGGAATCTGATTGGTTGCTATGGACAACTAAAACAGTTCTAGTTTACACCAGTTTGATAAATTACCCCAATTATGTTTACTGGGGGTCACAATTTTTTCAGCAGTATAGTACTAAGGCATTGGGGAGCACAAGGGGGACAGTATTGGGAGTGGCAGCAAGATGACATTGTCAGGACACCAGAATGGGGAGGTTGATGGAAAAATTTAGAAATCTAACGTGTCTGTATAACAAACTCTGTAGAGACGAGAGACGGCTGAAAGAATTAGTCATAGCGGTCTGGGTCAAGTGGAGGAGAAGAGGAAAGAAAATGTCTACATTACAGGAGATGTCACTGGATGTAAGAGGTATGTGGTGCTGTATTCTCCTATATGTAGTGCTGGCTCACTATTGTGACCTGCGTCTCATCTTCACCTCAGTCTTTTTTATTATAATTATGTGTATTTTAAATTTGGCGACAAAAAATTAAATTTGGCTGCTAAATTTTTCAGTTTAGGAGTCAATGGCTCCTGGGTATTTTTTTTTTGAGTGGAGCACTGTGTGCTGCTTTGTCCTAGCCGGAAAAGGTTGGAGAGCCCCGTGGCAAGAACAACGAGGGCGATCCAGCTTTCAGCAGCGCAACATGCAGGTAACATGTAGTGTTACATGGGACTGCAGGTACCATCTACTACATTATCTGCACACAGAAAGTTATCACTGTTATCTGGGGTGTTATATAGGACTGGGGGTGACATCTACTACATTATTTGTACTCAGAATCTCGTAGTAAAGATAATGTGGTAGATATTCCCTGCAGTCCTTTGTAACACCCCACATAACACAGTGATAACTTTCTGGGTACAGATAATGTAGTAGATGTTCCCTGCAGTCCTATGTAACACCCCACATAACACACTAATTCACTGTGTTATGTAAAGTGTTACATAGGACTGCAGTTAACATCTATTGCATTATATTTACTCAGAGAGCTATCACTGTGCTATCTGTGGTGTTACATAGAGACTCTGAGTACAAATAATGTGTAACACCCCGTATAACAGTAACAGCTTTCTGTGTGCAGATAATGTCGTAGATGGTACCTGCAGTCCTATGTAACACTACAGGTGACATAAGGTAAAAGGGTTCTCTGGGATTTACATATGGATGGTTTATCCTCAGGATAGGTCATCAATATGAGATTGATGGGGGTCCCACTCCTGGCACCCCCGCCAATCAGCTGTTTGAGGAGACTGCGATGTTCCAGTGAGCGCCTCAACCTCTTTGCTCCTTGCCAAGCACAGCGCTGTCCATTTGATAGCACTGTGCTTGGTATTGCAACTCAGCCCCAATCATTCGGATGGGACCAAGCTGGCTCTAGGCCATGTGAACGATGATTGTGATGTCATATGGAGTAGGAAGAAACTGTGGCACTCGGGAAGCACTGCAGCGTCTTCATACAGAAAAATAACTAAACTAAAATGGAAGGAGGGGCCCAAGTTGGGTAGACAGCCCCGGGCCTATCATGCCTATCTGATTTTCCACTACATACTAATTGAAGACCGAGATATTAGCAAACTATAGTTCAGTCAGCCAATCCGACTTTTCTGTAATGTCAATGCACACCTTAGGGTATGGCCACACAGTCAGATTCTGTGATATAATTTTGGAAGCCAAAGGCAGGAGTGGCTTTTAAAAAGAGGAGACGTCGTACCTGTCCTACATTTTCTCTCTTTTTCTGATTTATTGCTGATTTTGGCTTCCATAACTGCATCAGGAAACCCGACCATGTGGCTGTACCATGGACATAATATTACAGGAAATAAGAAAGAGCAGCATTGACATGGACATGTGACCACAGCCCAGAACAGAGCATATAAGCAAAAAGGTAAAATAAATACATTACAAAATCACAGCTAAATGATTATTTTAAAGGATGTTGATGCACTGAAGAAAACACCTTTAAGGCTAGCTAGAAACATAGAGTCACCAGAGGTTTTGGGTAAAATCATTAATGCAACAGGGGGTCCTTATTGTCATCTAAAGGTGCCCAAACACATTCTAGATGTTGTTAGAAAGGAGAATTGGGCATGCTGGGTCTCAGCCTGTGCTTTTCTCTGTACCTATGGGAATTAAGCTGCTGTCTGAGGTGCTGCTGTCTTTTCGCAATTAATAAACGTTCAGCCAACAGCTATTGTAAATTTATGGGATACAAAACCTAAATAGCATGCTGATTTATTTGTTGTATTATAATAATAATGTTGAAATCACACTATGATCTAGTGACTCAGTATCGAGCAGAACATCGCCAACAAGTGTTTGTAGGGACACTCATTTGCCAAAATTTGCTTGTGTAAAGGTGCCGTTGATTTCCCCATAAATGAGCGAAACGCTCGTTCATCCGGTAATTGGATTTTTAATTCGGTCACCTAAATCATCGTTTGCTGGCAGCAGATCGTAGTGTCTAAACAGCTCCTGCCGCTGGCAAACGATTCTGAATCGGGACGAGCGAAGGCATTAGCGATCGCTCTGCTCTGTACTGTGGAGGAGATCACTGCATGTAAATGTAGTGGTCTCCTTCACTGACGAACAGGCGCTTGCCAAGCAGAGAGTTGGAAGGATTAGATGTAGGCCAACAGTTATCTAATGTGTATGATTAATTCATTGTTCATGCACAGATGTTAACTAGAAGTCAGCGAGCACATATACATAGACAAAGGGGCATTCACATGACGGAGCCCAGAGGAACAGCTGTTGGCCAAACAAATATTCAGCCAAAATTTATTGTAAGTGTATGGCAAGTTAGCAATTGCAATGTAGTACAAAATCTAGAACGTAGATTTTTTGTTGCATCACGATACCATTAAAATCACACCATGATCTGCCAATCGCATCTCTTTGTGGTAAGTGATTTCTTCAAACTACCACACAAAGCTATTATCTGGCTCTTACTAAATCAGAAAAGCAACATTTCTACAATGAAATGTTACTTTTTCCAGGGGTATATCTGAAGTGGTGGGGCAACTGTGACATGTGGTCCAGGTGTTGGCTGTAAGGAAAGGTGTCAACAAGCCACTTTGCCTGGGCCAGTGTATTTACTGTAGATAGTGGGTGAGAGGAGTGAACTGAACCTTTGCCTGGGTAAAGGAAAGTCTAGCTTCGGCTCTGCTTTTTAATTTTTTAAAAGAAAAATGATAAGGCTTTGTATAACAAATGAAGAGGCTCCATACTGCCTCACTGAACATTAGTTCTAGTGGATACTATGTTAGAACATATTCATAGCTCCATGTTCGTGATGACATCCATGACAAGATGTGAAAATGCCCATGAAAGTTCCATAGTTGGTCCTTCTGTTTTTGCCCTCTGGTTGTAATCCATATTCCACGTGCACATCTGGGATGAAAATGTTTTTTTCCAGAACATCTGAGGTTTTCAAAAACTTCTCTGAGCTTGTTTGATCCACAATACAGACCAAAGTAGTAGATGTCTCCATAATTTTTCCCCTGACCCACAGTCAGTGACGAAACAAGGAGGTATGAATAAACACACTACAATCAATGAATACATGATCTTTCTCTGGAGAACACGGACAGCAAACATCCATGATTCATTGATGTGTGAATAATGCCTCATTCATGCGTCAGTGTTTTGGTCAGTGATTGTGAGCCAAAACTAGGTGTAGCTCTAAACACAGATCAGTTGCAGATCTTTCCATTATACCTTGTGGCTGTGGAGGCTCCAATCCTGGTTTTGGCTCACAATCGCTGATGGAAATCGCTGACCAAATTACTGATGTGTGAATGAGGCTTAAGACCTAACACTACATTTCTCCTGCTGCAGGAGCAATGTTTGACTTGAACTACAAAGGGGCAGGATTACTTCTGTTTAAATTGAAGAGTCCACAAAGAGTCGTAAGATGTGGCAAAATAACAGTGGCTCTTACTGGATGACAAATTTGGCGCCTGGCTAGACACTTTCATCTTTCTTTACAGCAACTTTTGGTTGTCTTACTTTGCGCCAACATTTTGTAGCAAAATGTTAGGACAGTTTTGCTGCACATTGCTACATGTAAGGCTAGTTTCACTCTAGCATTCGGGAGATCCGGCAGGCTCTTCCAGTAGGAAGTGAAAACTGATCACATTAGTGATTTTGTCGACATGGTGTTTTTGAATGCTTTCATTTTTAAAGTTATGAAAAATATTACTTTGTAAAGAGCCTTAAGTACAAATTATAATAAATTCTGTATGTTAACCCTCTGCCGCAGTTTCTCCATCTGTAAACGAACCCACTGCTTTAACGTACCCTGAAACTGTAAGTAACTGTCTATTGGTGTTTTTCTTCATATCATAGTTGTGACAAATAAGATGAAAAGTCTGAGTTTTTCTGTTGCGATAGCTAGATGTGTTCCACACTGTTAGGCTTCATGCACATAATGTATTACCAATCACTTCTATGGGTATGCCCAAAAAAGCACAGAAAATGGACAGCACACAGATGTCATCTGTGTGCCGTCCATATCCGTGCAGTTGGGCCACAAATTATAGAACCTGTCCTATTCTTGTCCATTTTGAGGACAAGAATGGACTGTTTGAGTGGGTCCTGCAAAAACTGTGGGATGCACATGGACCCCATAAGTATTTTGTGCATCTGCAATTTGCAGACCGCAAAACGCATATGGTAGGAGGCTTCAGGTAGACCTCCTGTACTTTCATAGTTTTCTAGGCAGCATTCCAGTTAAAGAGGATTTATATATATACCGTATATATATATATATATATATATATATATATATATATACACACACACACACACACAGATATTGTCATTTTCTTTTTTGCTGTGGCTGCCATCTTTGTTGACATGCCTCTTCTCCATATGATCATATACGGTCTTCCATCCTTTTTTATTTGAACCTAAATGAATTTATTTTAGATGTATTTGCATTTTGAAGCCTCCTTTGCACATTTGCAGTCCTGATACTGATTAGTTTAAAATTTTATACCACATTTAGTAGTTTTCTTTTGCTCTTTTTTATTTGTTTTCAATTGCTTTACTATAGTTGCTGTTACTAAGCATTGACTTCTATGGCACTGTGCACTGAAGTTATACGTGTTAGAAAATTCTGCTTATACATATTTATTTTGATATATAGGTAAGTTAATCATTGCATGAAGTTGTTTATCTGTGAGGGATTGTACTTCACACTTCACACTTCAATGCAATGTGTCAATGCACAGTGGTGGATAGCTATTGAGCAGGGATCCTTAAAATGGAATGGCAGATGGTTTTTAGGTTTGGTATGTTTTTTTTAAGTCTGGTCTTTGTCATGTAATAAAGTTAATATTACTTGTATAAATTACGGTTGTGTGCCCTCAATGTCATCCCATATTTTTTGTAACAATTGTATTTTAGGCATTAATGTGTAGCCCTTTATTTTCATTTGCATCTGGTTTTCCTTCACTAGTAGCGATGAGCGGCATAGGCAATATTTGAATTGGCAATATTTCACGAATTTTTGGCCGAATATTCTCCATAAATTCACAAATTTGAAAATTCGTGATCTCCAGTCATTGTTTACTGGATTGTGAAAATCGGCATTGTAATATATTTGTGATAAATTCACGATAAAGTTGCGATAAATTCGCGATTAGAATATTCAACACTTAGCGAATACGAATATATATCACTTTATTCTAAATATTTGCGAATTCTCAAAGTGGCGATATTCGCGATTAAAATTAGCGATTCGAATATTCACGCTCAACACTATTCACTAGTATGTCCATGGTCATTTTAGTAAAAGTGACAATAGGAAGTGTATATTGGTTGTTATCTATGAAGTAGCTTATCAGCAACTAATGGTAAAACATTTTTATTGGTAGGACATGCTAATAGTTTATCTGGTTTAATTTTTGAGCAGCCAGCACAAATAAATTGATAATGTAATTATTTTCCTTTTGTCGTTCATCCTTTGTAAAGAGGTTGTCCGCTGGACAATCCCATTCTGTATGTACTGTTGGGAAAAATAGGACTTTGTGGAGGGTAAGAAGGTCTGCATTTTATTGCTGCAGGGTAATGTTGGGTGCCAGAGCAGAGCTACTGTAGTTTTATGGGTTAGTTGCATTTTATTGTAAAATATGACCTTGTTTTATTTGCCTTATGTCAAATTTATATCTGGTAAGGAAGGTTGTAGGGAAAGTATGGATTCTCACACAGTTTTTATGGTGTTTTACTGTTTCATTTGGTTTTAGTACATGCCTTTTATGTGTTTTTATGAAAAAAACCATCAATTTCAGATGTTAGTTGAAAGGATATGGGGATTTTACAAACACTGGATACACTTGCGCTTTTCGCAGTGGTGTGTTTTTCAATTAGGGTGTGTTTTTTGTGTTCATTGCATGGTTCGCTCCATACAGTATTGAAACAAAGTTTTATGCAAATCAACTTCAGATGTTTCATCCGAAGTCTATTTGCTCATCCCTAATTCTGATCATTAAAAAAAAGAATGCTAAGGAGAGAGTTATCTTAGGAGATTAGAAAGAAAAGTATAGAAAAGCATTTTAAATGTATAGGCCATAAGACCATCTTCAAACAGCATGCTGTTCCTGTTACTACAGTTGCACATATAATTGGATGTGCCTGCTAGAGGAAAATTGATGACAAATTGAAGAGATGAATAATACAAATAGTAACCAAAAATCCCAGAACAACTTCCAAAGATTAGATGTGAACTCCAAGGTCAAGGTACATTAGTGTCAGATCACAACATCTGTCAATGTCTTAGCCAAAGCAGACTTAAATCATTAGGATAGGTCATCAATATCTGAGCGGCAGGGGTTCGACTCCTGGCAACCCAGCCAGTTAGCTGTTTGAAGAGGAGGTGGCACTCCATGCGAGTGCTGCTTCCTGTTCATTACACTGCACTCAGTGTAGTGGACAACCCCTTTAATGGAAGATGACCGAAGACTGTTGAAAGCAAATCATAAAAAAGCAAGACTGAAACTTGCCAAAATGCATATCGACAAGCCACAAAGCATTTGAGAGACTGTCCCTTGGACAGATGAGACAAAAATTTAGCTTTTTGACAAGTCACATCAGGTCTATGTTCACAGATGCAAAAATGAAGCATATCAGAAAAGAACATTGTACTTGAAACATGGAGGAAGCTCAGTTATGTTTTGGGGCTGTTTTGCTGCATATGGCATAGGTTGTGTTGAATCTGTGCAGGGCACAACAAAATATAAAGACTACTATCAAGACATTATGGTGTGAAATGTGCTGCCCAGTGTCAGAAGCTTGGTCTCAGTCACAGGTCATGGGTCCTCCAACAGAATAATGACGCAAAACACACAGCTCAAAACATCCAAGAAGGGCTAGGTGCAAAGCATTGGACTATTCTGAAGTGGCCTTCTATGAGTCCTGATCTAAATCCTATTGAACATCTGTGGAAGGAGCTGAAATATGCAGTCTAGAGAAGGCCCCCTTCAAACCTGTGACAGCTGGAACAGTTTGCTCACAAGGAGTGGGTCTAAATACCTGTGGACAGGTGCAGGAGTTTTATGAGAGTTACAGAAATCGCTTGATTGCAGTGATTGCCTCAAAAAGTTGTGCAACAAAATATTAAGTTACGGGTACCATCATTTTTGTCCAGGCCAGTTTCATTAGTTTGTTTTATAAATTATTCTGTTGAACCACAATTCAAAACCAACGTCTGATTTTCATTAGTTGATCTTCCGTAAAATTTTTATTTATTTTTACTTTTGTCCGTTTATTTCAGTGACCATTTATTTCAGTTCATAAATCACTTGTCAAGTTATTTCAGTGACCATTGCGGGCTTTTCTTTAAAGCAAAGGTGAGTCCGTGTTTGGTCCGTGTGTCTGTTATTGGCCCTCAATGTGTCATTTTTATTCCACAGACACTGTTCAGCTGAAAATTCATTTCCAGAGCATCTCCTACCAATAGTCCATGGAAAAAAAAAATTGATGAAACTGCTGATGTTTTGGTTAGTTTTTGTCAATGATTTTCATCAGTCATTGTGAGCCAAAACCAGGTGTAGGTCAAACCCATCAAGCATGTGCTCATGGCTTGGGATCACAATCACTGATGGGAATTACTGATCAATTACTGACTAAACACTGATTGAAAGCAGCCTAAGGCCTCGGACCCATTGATTTTAATATGCTAGTTCTTGCATCAGTACTTTTTTACTGACCATGGGTTAGTGACAAAATCACATAGACATGCACTACTTTGGTCCATGATGCAGACTAAAAACACCCATTAAAGTCTATGGGTCCATGAATAACATGGTCACAACACGGATGGTATCCGTGTTGCATTAATTTTTCACTAACAACTGATAGGAGACGCTCTGAAAATAAATTTTCAGCTGAGCAGCATCCATGGAACATGGATGACACACAGAGGGTAGAAAATGGACACATGGATAGGGATGAGCGGACCGCTAGATGTCTGGGTTTGAGGGTTCGGCCGAACTTCGTTTCAAAGTTTGATTCGGGTTCCAAACTTGACCCCGAACAACAAACCCCATTGAAGTCAATGGGGACCTGAACTTTGGGGCACTAAAATGGCTCTAAAAAAGTAATAAAAAGGGCACGAGGGCTGCAAAAGGCTCCAAAGTGTACGTAAAAGCAGTACAATTGCCCTGCAAACAAAAGTGGATAGGGAAGTGACGTAAAATGACATAAAATACATACAAATTAAAACATTACAATCATAAACTAAGAGGCGGAGGTCCAAAGAGAGTAAGAAGTTGAGGAGGCTGTGTAAATGGCAGTGTAGGAGGAAGAGGCAGCGGAGGTGGGCAATTAAGCCAACACTCTTTCTGTTAGTTTTTTTCCCATGTGTCTGTCAATTCTGTATTAGGTTGCTAAGGGCCACAGGGTGACAGTTTGGTACTTGTATGTCTTGGGTTAAAACTGGGTAAAAAAAAGTTGTCTCCGTTATAGATCTCACATGTCCCCTATCTGAGGACTATATATTAAAATAATCTTTCTCCTACTACAGTAAGATGGATGCCAAAGGGGTGTTCCAAATAAATAAAAAATTGCCATTGCCACAGACACACTCCACAGAGGAATTTACTCTACTACAGCAGTTAGACGGATAAAGGGGGGTGTTCCTCATTTTTAAAACAAAATTCATGACTTTCACAGACACGCTCCACAGAATAATTTTCTCTCCTACAACAGCTAAAACGAATAAAGGGGGTGTTCCTAAATAAAAATAAAAAATCATGACACAGAGGCCCCCAAATCAATGGGAAATAGCAAAGAGAACTCACAAACTGCTCCGGAGTACAACAATGGCTAGGTGCGCCTGGTATACCTCTCTACTCTGGCCAAGGTACAGTCAAGTCCTGTGGGATCCATGCCTGGTTCATTTTAATGAATGTGAGCTTGTCCACGTTGGCTGTGGACAGGCGGATGTGCCTGTCTGTGATCACCCCCCCCCCCCTCCCCGCCATACTAAACACACATTCGGACAAGACACTTGCCGCAAGGCAGACCAGCACCTCCAAGGAGTAAAGCGCAAGCTCAAGTCATGTGCCCAATTTAGAGACCCAGAAGTTAAACTGGGCAGACTACGTGCAGATGTGTGGACACGTACTGTTCCACCATGTTGCTAAAGCGCTGCCTCCTGCTAAGACGGTCAGTATCAGATGGTGGTGCTTGATATTGTGGCGTGCAGAAAAAGCTTTTCCACATTTCGGCCATGCTAACCCTCCCTTCTGAGGTGCTGGTGGTGTGCCTGCTGCGTTGGCGACTTCCTCCTTCTCCGCCATCTCCGCCTCGTGCTTCCACTGAGCCCCCGCTGTCAGGTGGAAACACCATCAGTAGCTCCTCTACCAGCATTTGCTTGTACTCGTGCATCTTCCGTTCATGCTCCAGTGACGGAAGTAAGGACAGCACATTGTCCTTGTATTGGGGAACCATCAGAGTGGCCACCCAATAATCAGCACCGGTTAGAATGTGGGAAACTCGGCTGTCGTTGCGCAGGCACTGCAGCATGGAGTCGCTCATGTGTGCCAGGCTTCCCAGAGGCAACTACAAGCTGTTCTCGGTGGCAGGTGTATCATCTGTGTCCTCTGTATCCCCCCATCCACGCTCCATTGATGGCCATGAGCAGATTTGGGTTCCACCCTGCTGTGATCCTCCTCCTCCTCATCATTATCTTCCTCATCTTTTAAAACTGTTTCATGGCTGGACAGTTGTATGACACGGCCACTGTTGGTGCAGATACCGCCCTCGGAGCCACCTGTGAACGACTGTCCTGATAACAGTTGGAATGATCCCTGTTCCTCCTCCTCTTCCTCCTGTGTCACATCCTCATGCATCACCGCTGGCTATGTTGGTGGAGTATTCGAAGCAGCGCAACACGGCAAACAAGACCTGCATGTAGGCCCACTAATTAGTGGTGAAATGTTGCTGTTCCGCAGAGCGACTCAGCCGTGCTGCTGCAGCTCCACTATCGCCTGCTGCTTGCACAGTCTCTCCAGCATGTTCAAGAAGTAGTTCCATCTTGTGGGTACGTCTCATATGAGGCGGTGAGCGGGAGGGCCAAAGTTACTATGCATAGCAAACAGACGAGCAGCAGCAGGGTGAGAATGCCAAAAGCATGCACCGACGGTCCTCACTTTCTGCAGCAGCTCTGACATATCTGGGTAATTATTGAGGAACCTCTGCACCAGCAAGTTCAGCACATGCCCCAGGCAAGAGATGTGCGTCAAACTGGCTATTCCCAGAGCTGCTACGAGGTTTCACCCATTGTCGCACATCGCCAGGCCTGGCTTGAGGCTCAGCGGTACCAACCCCTCATCGATCTGTTCTTTCATGCCTGCCCAAAGCTCCTGCGCAATGTGGGGTCTTTCCCCCAAACATATGAGTTTCAGAACAGCCTGCTGTCGATTTCCCCGGGCTGTGCTGAAGTTGGTCGTGCAGGTATTCCGCTGACATGGTGAGGAAGCGGAGTAGGAGGAGGCAACAGGTGGCACGAGAAACATCCAGCAATTCTCGGTGGTGGTTGGACATGCGCCAAACTGCTGTCCACCTCAGGCTCTGCCACCACTACATTTAACCAGTAGGCAGTTAGGGAGATATAATGTCCCTGCTTGTACTTACTGGTCCACATGTTGGTGGTTATGTGGACCTTGCCACTAATTGTCACTTGTTCGGGCAGGGATGGCCCAGCTGGAAAAGTAGTGATGACTGGGAACCACTTATCGTGGGACAGCTGTCGTCATTACATTTGTAAAAATCCACCTGACGGAATAACAGCATGTCAAAGGCCAGCAGTTTTGAAATGCTGGCATTCAGGGCTAGGGCTCATGTGTGGGTAGGGGGGTACTTTCTCTCCAGGATTTGTGGGATGGACAGCTGAATGCTTCCATGGGACAGTGTGGACATGCTGGGTGATGGTGGTGTTGGTGTGGCTGTTTGTGGGTGGCAGGTGCCCCTGTGTCTCCAGAGGGGGAGATAGAGGCCAAGACTGCAGCAGAAGAGGGAGCAGGAGGAGCATCTGAGTTTTTATGTTTTTTTAGGTGTTTACCCCACTGCAGCTTGTGCTTTGCAGTTAGAAGTTGGATCATGTAGGCGGTGCTCAGGTTGAAAACATTTATGCCTCGCTTCAGGTTCTGACTGCACAGCTTACACACCACCCGTGTTCTGTCGTCAGCACAATGCCTAAAGAACTGCCACGCCAGAGTCTTCTCCTGCTCCCTCTCCTTTGCTTTTGTGCGTTATGTCTCTTGGCACGTTGGGCAGTAGCAGGCGTACTGGATAGGGGCCGACCACTCTGCTTTTGCACCCTGCTCCCCCTTTAATGTGAAGCTGGCGCTGCGTGACCCTCTCCTCTTCCTCCGAACTCCATGCGTCACTGGCATGACCTGGATGCCAGGTAAGGTGTAGGACCTTATCATCATCTTCCACCCACTCCTCACCCCTGCCCTCCTGACCGGTCTGCACACTTCAGAAAGCCCCAGCAGTTGACACCTGTATTTTGTCATCAGAGATGTGCTGCGGTGGTTCATCCTCATCCTCAAACATAAGTGGTTGGGCATCAGTGCACTCAATTTCTTTCACTTCTGGGGCAGGGCTAGGTGGATGGTCCAGGTCCCACCAGCAGAGTTATCAAAAAGCATAAGTGACTGCTGCATGACTTGGGGCTCAGACTGCTTGTCTGATGTGCTAGGGGTTGAGGTGAAAGATGGATGCCCGTAGGCCGCCGGTGCCAATTTTGAGCTTTTAGCAATGGACCGGGTAGAAGACATTGTGAAGGAACTGGAGGCACTGTCAGCCATCCAATCTTCCACCACCTGTACTTGTTCTGGCCTCACCATTCTTAGAGCGGTATTTGGGACTACAAAATGTTGCATAATGTCTTGTTGCCTACATGCACCAGAGGAAGGTGTTTCATTTGGGTGCATAGCTGGCACGGATCAATAACGTCCTCTCTCTGCAGCAGGGTATCCACTACCACCACCAAAACCAGCTACACCACTACCATGGCCACATCCCCTAATTGATGCGCTCCTCATTTTGTTACAGTCACCCACAAAATTGCCTGACAGATGAATAATTGTGTATCTGTGTCATGGATTCAAAAGAAGTGTTTGGGGGAAAAAAAAAATTGGCAGGACGCACCGACCCAATTAACCAGCAGAATAACTATTATATATTCCCTTTGACATTGGCATGTACAGTGTATTTTAAAACAAAAGAAAAGGTAGGACGCTCTGACTCTATTAACCGGCTGAACAACTATTATATATTCCCTTTGACAGTGGCAAGTAAAGTATATTTTAAACCCAAAAATTATAGGTAGGTCACACCGACCAAATTAACTGGCTAAATAACTATTATATATTCCCCTTGACGGTGGCAAGTACAGTGTATTTTGAACCAAAAACATATAGGTAAGTCACACGGACCCAATTAACCAGCTGAAAAACTATTATATATTCCCTTTGACGGTGGCGAATACAGTGTATTTTTACTGAAAAAAATATAGGTAGGTCACACCGACCCAATTAACAGGATGAATAACTATTACATATTTCCTTTGACGGTACCAAGTACAGTGTATTTTCAACCCCAAATATAGGTAGGTCAAACCGACCCAATTAGCTGGCTGAATAACTGTTATATATTCCCTTTGATGGTGGCAAGTACAGTGTATTTTTAATGAAAAAAATATAGGTAGGTCACACCAACCCAATTAACCTGCTGAATAACTATTATATAGTCCGTTTAATGTTGGCAGGTACAGTGTATTTAAAACAAAAGTAAAGGTAGAACACATTGACTCTATTAACCGTCTGAATAACTATTATATATTTGATGGTGGCAAGTACAGTATATTTTAGAACAAAAAAATATAGGTAGGTCTCACCAACCTAATTAGGCTACTTTCACATTAGCGTTCGGGGCTCCGCTTGTGAGTTCCGTTTGAAGGCTCTCACAAGCGTCCCCGAACGGATCCGTACAGCCCCAATGCATTCTGAGTGGATGCGGATCCGCTCAGAATGCGTCAGTCTGGCACCGTCTGGCCTCCGCTCCGCTCAGCAGGCGGACACCCAAACGCTGCTTGCAGCGGAGCCAAACGTATCCGTCCAGACTTACAATGTAAGTCAACGGGGACGGATCCGTTTGAAGTTGACACAATATGGCTCAATTTCAAACGGATCCATCCCCCCTTGACTTTCAATGTAACGTCTGAACGGATCCGTCTGACTAACTTTCACACTTAGAAACTTGTCTGAAATATAATGCAGACTGATCCGTTCTGAACGGATCCCATCGTCTGCATTATAGGAGTGGATCCGTCTGTGCAGACACCACAGCTCTGAACGCAAGTGTGAAAGTAGCCTTAACCGGATGAACAACAAAAATATATTCCCCTTTATGGTGGTAAGTACAGTGTATTTTAAACCAATAAATATAGGTAGATCACACCAACCTAATTAACTGGCTGAATAACTATTATATATTCCCCTTGACGTTGGAAAGTACAGTCAATTTTGAACGTAAAAAAAAATAATGGGACACACTGACTCCATTAACCGGCTGAATAACTATTAAATATTCAGTTTGACGTTGGCAGGTACAGTGCATTTAAAGCCAAAGAAAAGGTAGGACATACCGACTCTATTAAACGGCTGAATAACTATTATATATTTGATTGTGGCAAGTAGTATAGGTAGGTCACATCAACCCAATTAACCAGATGAACAGCAAAAATATATTCCCCTTGACGATGGAAAGTACAGTGTATTTTAAACCAAAAAATATAGGTAGGTCACACCAACTTTATTAACTGGCTGAATAAATATTATATATTCCCTTTGATGTTGGAAAGTACAGTGTATTTTGAACTGAAAAAATATATAGGTAGATCACACTGACCCAATTAACCAGCTGAATAACTATTATATATTCCCTTTGATGGTGTCAAGTACAGTGTATTTTAAAATAAAAGAATAGGTAGGACACACTGACTCTATTAACCAGCTGAATAACTATTATATATTCCTTTTGACAGTGGCAAGTACAGTGTATTTTAAACAAAAAAAATATAGGTAGGTCACACCAACCCAATTTACTGGCTGAATATCTATTATATATTCCCATTGACGATGGCAAGTACAGTGTATTTTAAACCAAACAAATATAGGTAGGTCACACCGACCCAATTAACCTGCTAAATAACTATTATATATTCCTTTTGACGATGGCAAGTAAAGTTTTTTTTCTAAAAAAATATAAGTAGTCCACAACGACCCAATAAACTGGCTGAATAACTATTTCACGTTGGCAAGTACAGTGTAATTTAAAAATATAAAAAAAAGGTTAGACACACCGACTCTATAAGGGTCCATTCACACGTCCGCAATACACCCATCCACCACCCCAATAGAATTGCTTTACCGGAAGTTCGGGGCCGAAGCTGTCCGCATCTTTTCTGTCCCCATAGAGAATGAATGGGTCCGCACCTGTTCCGCAAAATTGTGGAATGGATGCGGACCCATTTTAGGACGTGTGAATGGAGCCTTAACCGGCTTAATAACTATTATATATTCCCTTTGACGGTAGCAAGTACAGTGTATTTTAAACCATAAAAATATATGTAGGTCACACCAACCTAATAAATCAGCTGAATAACTATTATATATTTCTTTTGACGTTGTCAAGCACAGTGTATTTTTAATTAAAAAAAAATATAGGTAGGTAACACCGACTCAATTGACCGGCTGAATAACTATTATATATTCCTTTTGAAGTTGGCAGGTACAGTGTATTTTAAAACAAAATAAAAGATAGGACGCACTGACTCTATTAATCGGCTGAATAACTATTATATATTCCCTTTGACGGTGGCAAAAACTGTGTATTTTAAACAAAAAAATATAGGTAGGTCACACCGACCCAATTAGCCGGTTAAATAGCGGTTATATATTCCCTTTGATGGTGGCAAGTACAGTGTATTTTAAACAAAAAAGACATAGGTAGGTCACACTGACCCAATTAACTGGCGGAATACCTATTATATATTCCTCTTGACTATAGCAAGTGTAGCGGAGTGCAATATTAGAATCCACGCTCTCCGCTGGTATAACAGGTAAATCCACAGTCAGCGCTGAACAGTACGGCAATATTCCCAATCCTCCCAATAACCGGACGAAACACAGTCTGGGAGTCAACAACACGCTTTATTCACAAGCTTGTATATTTATACAGTTCCCCATGCCATTGTACACAAAATCCCCTTCCCTCTGTCTGTAGCACAATAAACAAAACCAAATGAGCATTGTCTGAGACGTAATTAACCAACACAATAAGCATTGTCTGAGACGTAATCCACAAAATACAATTACCAAATGTAATGGACTAACTTGAACCCTGGCATACACATATACAATTTAACCGAACACATAATAACATACATAATCTTTAAGACAGCCTGAATGCAATCTGCTACCCAGTCTTAAAGGGGCAGTAGTAGCAATATAAAATACCACATGCCCAAATATTGCATTCAGACGTACGGACAACCTTTCTTACATTATAGTCCAGAAGTGGCTAGGTTTGCCACAATACTCCCCCAGAACCAAGCCGGCATACTCAGTCTGATCCCAACGGATCGGCTTGGGGATGTCCGGGAGAGTACTCACAGATCACTTTTCAAGTTCAGTTTGTCTGGATAACCCGTCGGCGTTACCGTTTTGTTTCTCTGGGCGGTAGTGGATGGTAAAGTCATACGGCTGCAGCGCCAGACTCCAGCGCAGCAGCCTGGCATTGTCTCCAGCCACACGGTTTAGCCACACCAACGGGTTGTGATCTGTGAGTAAGGAAAAAGGTTGTCCATATAAGTACGGCTGTAACTTTTTGAGGGCCCACACCACGGCCAGGCACTCCTTCTCAATGGCGGCGTAGCTTACTTCTCGTGGCAATAACTTTCGGCTCAAGTAAGCTACGGTGTGTTCTCCGCCATCGGCTCCAACTTGGCTCAGCACTGCTCCCAATCCAAACATTGAAGCGTCTGTGTGAACAAGAAATCTTTTAGTTGGATCAGGAGCAGCAAGTACGGGAGCATTAGTTAGAGCAGTCTTCAGTTGTTGGAATGCCTGATCACACTCTGGGGCCCAGACAACCTGTCGAGGAAGATTCTTACGTGTCAGGTCAGTCAGGGGTTTGGCCAGGGCGCTATAATTGGGCACGAATTTTCTTTAGTACCCTGCGGTACCCAGAAACGCTAGCACTTGGGTTTTTGTCCTAGGAGTGGGCCATTTAGCTACAGCTTCCACTTTAGCTGGTTCCGGTTTCTGTTGCCCGCTCCCCACCCGGTGGCCCAAGTACTGCACTTCGGCCATCCCTATATGACACTTGCTGGGTTTCAGCGTTAATCCTGCCTCTCCAATACGATCTAGGATGGCCCCTATGTGTTGTAGGTGCTCTGCCCAGGTCTGGCTGAATATAGCGATGTCATCCAAGTAGGCACAGGCGTATTCCTGGAATCCGTCCAGTAACCAATCGACCATCCGCTGAAAAGTTGCCGGAGCGTTTTTCATCCCGAATGGCATGACCCGAAATTGATACAGGCTAAACGAGGTGACAAATGCCGACTTGGGGATGGCATCCTCGGCTAGTGGAATCTGCCAGTATCCCTTACATAGATCTATGGTAGTGAGATACTGGCCCCGTGCCATCTTATCCAGCAGCTCGTCTATCCGAGGCATCGGATAGGCATCAGACACCGTTTTGTCATTTAGCCTCCGGTAGTCGACACAGAAACGTGTCGTGCCGTCCTTCTTGGGTACCAGCACTACCGGCGATGCCCAGGGGCTATCGGAAGGTTCGATAACCCCCAGCTGCAACATCTCGTCAATTTCAGTTTTCATATGTGTTCTGACTGCTTCAGGGACGCGATATGGAGTCTGCCGCATAGGTAGCTGTCCCGGGGTTTCGACTCGGTGGGTGGCCAGCGGAGTGTACCCAGGCAAATTGGAGAAGGTAGCCCCTTTAGCTACAATCAGCTCTTGTACCTGGGCACGCTCCTGAGGGCTTAGCCGCTCCCCCAGCCGAACCCCCTTGGAGGGCTCTGTCTGTTCTTCCTGTTCTAATAGGTCAGGTAGGGGCAGATTCTCCTGATCCTCAGATGCTGAGGCGCATATCGCCGCCACGTCCTCTATCCTCTCATGGTAGGGTTTGAGCAAGTTTATATGGAGCATGCGTCTCTTCCCTACCCCTGAGCAGGGGCCAATCACATAGGTGGTGTCACATCTCTGTTCCACCACCTGGTATGGGCCTTGCCAGATGGCCTGCAGCTTGTCTGTGCGGACGGGTTTTAAAATCAAAACCTTCTGCCCCACTTGAAAGCTGCGGTCTCTGGCTCCCCTATCGTACCATCGGGGCTGGCGCTGCTGAGGCCGCCCGGAGGTTGGTGCGCACAGTCTGAGTCAGCGCCTCCAGACGGTCCCGGAACTCCAGTACGTAAGATACGATAGGGGTTCCATCTGGGCTACTCTCACCCTCCCAATGCTCCCTAATTAGGTCTAACGGCCCTCGTACCCTCCTTCCAAACAGTAATTCAAAAGGAGAAAACCCTGTCGATTCTTGGGGTACCTCCCTGTATGCGAAGAGCAGGTGGGGTAAAAACCGTTCCCAGTCTTTGTGCGCTTCTCAAAACGTACGGAGCATTTGTTTCAGCGTACCATTAAATCTTTCGCATAGCCCATTGGACTGGGGGTGGTAGGCACAATTTATTATTGGCTTAATGCCACATATCTTCCACAGTTGTTGGGTGACCTCGGCAGTGAATTGGGTGCCCCTATCGGATATTATTTCTTGGGGAAACCCTACCCGGGAAAATATCTTCATTAAAGCCTCAGCCACCGTTTCAGCATGGATATTAGTGAGGGCTACGGCCTCAGGGTATCGTGTGGCATAGTCCACTACTGTTAAGATAAACCTTTTCCCAGAGGGGCTGGGTTTGGGTAGGGGCCCTACTATGTCGATGGCCACCCTACTGAAAGGTTCTGCAATAATAGGGAGGGGACATAATTTAGCTTTGGGGCGGTCACCTCAATTGCCTACTCGCTGGCACATATCACAGGATGTGCAGTACTGCCTCACATCTTTAGAAATCCCTGGCCAGAAAAATGCATGGGTTAACCTATATCGGGTACGGGTCATCCCTAGATGCCCAGACAAGGGAATATCGTGCGCAATCCTAAGTAGCTCTTGCCGATATTTCTGGGGAACCACTAACTGTTTGGTGGTCACTGTGACTGACCCTCCCACTCCTCTTTCAGCAATACGGTACAGTAGCCCCTTCTCCCACGTGTACCACTCCCCCTCTAACCCAGCCTGGTCAGTGTGTACTCTGTCCCTATATATCTGTAGCGTGGGGTCTGACTTTACCTCTGCCTCAAATGTAGTTGGGGTATCCCAGGACATACGTGTCGTGTGGGGGTCATGGTCTTTTACCTGAGCCTCAGAGTGTGCTAGTGGAGCCGTGATGCGAGCCTGCTGCCGTGTTGGTCACTGGATGAGCTTCCTGGTGTGGAGCCTGGGGTACAAAAGCAAAGGTCATCTGGCCCAAGTCATTCCCCAGTACAACATCTGCTGGTAGATTTTGCATGAGGCCCACTTCCACAACCCCCTCTCCCGCACCCCAATCCAAATGCACTTTAGCAGTGGGTAGTCAGTACACTGCTCCCCCTGCCACCCTTACGGCCACTGATCCGCCAGTGTGAGCGGAACCTGGAACCAGATGGGGTGCGATCAAGGTGAGCGTGGCTCCGGAATCTCGGAGCCCTTGTACTTCCTTCCCTTCCAGTGTCAACAGCTGGCGATGGTGCTGCCTGTTGTCGGTGGCTCGAACGGACATCACCTCGTGTAATACCCCTAGAGGTTCCTCGGCTTTCACACTCCACATCTCTTGGGCAGCTGGCTCCCGCTGATAATGGTGGGCAGCAGCCCTTGGTGCCGGATTTGGTCGAGCTTGGTTCCAGGCGGGTCTGCCTTGATTTTGGGTGCACTCACGGGCCATATGCCCCCACTGTTTGCAGGTGTGGCACTGGATATTGGCACGTCCATTATACCTGGAGGGTGGTGGTAGGTTCCCTGGGGACGGGCGAAGAGGATATGCAGTGGGAGCGTGGGGGGGTGGAATGCTGGGTGACCCCGTGGGTCGCGGGTAACTCTTGGGGAGGGTTACCTGATGCCTTCTCGCATCAAAATGCTGATCGGCTAAGCGTGCCGCTTCTGTTAGGGTGAGAGGCTTCCTGTCCTGCACCCATTCTTGTGTCTCTGGAGACAAACCGTTGAAGAATTGCTCCAACAGCATTAACTGTCGCAATTCTTCCATAGTAGTGGCTTGGCTGGCTTGTATCCACCCTTGTGATGCTTGGTCCAGCTTGTGTGCCCACTCAGCATGAGAATCTTTCTCTGGTTTTCGCAGGTTTCAAAATTTTCGCCGGTATGCTTCTGGGGTAATGGCATACCTCTCGAATATCGCTCGCTTCACTTTTTCATAATCTCTGCTGTCCTCGCTGGGTACAGCGCGATATGCTTCTGCTGCCCGCCCTGCTAGCTTGCCTGCCAGCAAGGGGACCCATACTGCCCGTTCCAAGTCATGTAAATCACACAGCCTTTCAAAATCCTGTAAAAACCCATCAATCTCATCCTTCTCCTCGCAAAATACTTTAAAGGCATAATAGGGAATTTGGGGTTTTACCTGGCTGTAGAGTGACCCAGTCGTGGATTCCGCTCGGGACGGTGCATGCTGTGGGCTGTGTGCCATCACGTACTCCTGCACATTTGCCATTACCATTTGCATCATGGCCTCGGATATAGGCTGTGGCAGAAATTCCAGCCTGGTTCTCATTTCCCTCTGGTAGAGTGTCTCCTCTATGGCTGCTGGGGGTGTAGCGCTGCGGGCTCTGTCTCCCTCCATCAGCTCGACAATTAGTACATCCTTGGGTTTGTTGCTGGCTACTTTACCCCTGGCTTCCAATAGCTCTTTCAATGTCTGCCGTTTCAAAGCAGCATAATCAATCTCCATTCACCTCGTTGTTCGTTCCTTTGTTCCATACGAATTGTCCTTCACTTTCCATGTTCGGTAGTTTCAATTTACACGAACACCGCTTTCCGGCTGTAAGGTTGGATCCCGTCGCTTGCCACCGATTGTGGCGGAGTGCAATATTAGAATCCACGCTCTCCGCTGGTATAACAGGTAAATCCACAGTCAGCGCTGAACAGTACGGCAATATTCCCAATCCTCCCAATAACCGGACGAAACACAGTCTAGGAGTCAACAACACGCTTTATTCACAAGCTTGTATATTTATACAGTTCCCCATGCCATTGTACACAAAATCCCCTTCCCTCTGTCTGTAGCACAATAAACAAAACCAAATGAGCATTGTCTGAGACGTAATTAACCAACACAATAAGCATTGTCTGAGACGTAATCCACAAAATACAATTACCAAACGTAATGGACTAACTTGAACCCTGGCATACACATATACAATGTAACCGAACACATAATAACATACATAATCTGTAAGACAGCCTGAATGCAATCTGCTACCCAGTCATAAAGGGGCAGTAGTAGCAATATAAAATACTACATTCCCAAATATTGCATTCAACGTACGGACAACCTTCTTACATTATAGTCCAGAAGTGGCTAGGTTTGCCACAGCAAGTACAGTGTATTTTTAACCAAAATAATATAGGTAGGTAACACCGACCCAATTAACCTGCTGAATAACTGTTATATGTTTCTTTTGATGGTGGTAAGTACAGTGCATTTTCAACCTCAAATATAGGTAGGTCACACCGACTCAATTAGGCTGAGTTCACACGAGCGAGATTTCCGCGTGGATGCAATGGGGTAGGTGAACGTATTGCACCCGCACTAAATCCGGCACATGAGCATTTTTTTTCACGCATCACTTCTGCAATGCTTTAAAATTGCAGCATGTTCTATATTCTGCGTTTGTAACGCGGGACAGGCCCCATAGAAGTGAATGGGGCTGCGTTAAAAACGCAAGCAAGTGCGGGTGTGATGCGTTTTTCACTGATGGTTGCTAAGAGATGTTGTTTGTAAACCTTCAGTTTTTTATCACGCGCGTGAAAAACGCATCAAAACGCATTGCACCCGCACGGAAAAAAATTAACAACTAAACGCAATCGCAGACAAAACTGACTGAACTTGCTTGCAAAATAGTGCGAGTTTCACTGAACGCACCCTGAACGCATCCTGAACCAATCCGTCACGCCCGTGTGAACCCAGCCTTAACCGGCTGAATAACTATTATATATTCCCTTTGACGTTGGCAAGTACAGTATATTTTACAACAAAATAAAAGGTAGGGCACACCAATTCTATTAACCGACTGAATAACTATTATATATTGCCCTTGACTGTGGCAAGTACAGTGTATTTTGAACCCCAAAAATATATCTAGGTCACACCAACCCAATTTACCGGCTTAATAACTTATACATTCCGTTAGATGTGGGCAGGTACAATGTATTTTAAAAGAAAAGGTATGACACACCGAGCCAATTAACTAGCTGAATAACTGTTATATATTCCCTTTGACGGTGGCAAGTACAGTGTATTTTAAACCAAGAAAAAATATAGGTAGTAACACCAACCAAATTAACCAGCTTAATAACTATTATATATTCCGTTTGACGGTGACAAGTACAGTGTATTTTCAACCCTAAATATAGTTAGTTCACACTGACTTTATTAACCTGCTGAATAACTATTATTTATTCCCTTTGACGGTGGCAAGTACAGTGTATTTTCAACCCTAAATATAGTGGCAAGTACAGTGTATTTTAAACCAAGAAAAAATATAGGTAGTAACACCAACCAAATTAACCAGCTTAATAACTATTATATATTCCGTTTGACGGTGACAAGTACAGTGTATTTTCAACCCTAAATATAGTTAGTTCACACTGACTTTATTAACTGTCTGAATAACTTTTATATATCCCTTTGACATTTGCAAGTAAAGGTTATTTCACTAGAGCAATAGGTATGTCTCACCCACACATTTAGCACTATTATATATTTCTGTTACTGGTGCAAAGGAGTTGGATTGCACCAAAAAAAATATGCCAAACACGTCACCCTTAGAATGGTATTTCTGTCTCAATGGTGCAAAGGAGCTTTATTGCACCACTCAATAATGCGTAAAGGTCACCCTCAGATTTATTTTAAAAAAATAAACAAAGGCCTAACACTCTCCCTGCCTGCAGAAACATCCTGTCCCTACACAAGTCAGAGAAGAATAGCGGCGCACCATGTGATCCTTGCTCAAAAAAGAAAAAAAGTTGCAGCACTTATGAATCTATGGCAAAATGTCTCTATGGTGGTGGTGCTCGCAGTGTTGGATACCTGTCTCTAGCATCCCCAAATCTTCGAGAATAAAACAAAAATAAAACTGGTCTTCAATTCATGCTGGTTTATTCACCAAAAATTGCGACACTTCGACCTCTCGGTCTTTCTCAAGCAAACAAATGTGTGTGTATACACAAATACATATACCATCCTAAATGGTCACATAAACATTATGCAAATTGACCAAATGATCACCATGCAAATGGTCACATAGTCAATGCGATCACGACCAATGATCACATCATCATTATGCAAATTGGCCACATGACCACTATGCAAACTAGTCACATGATCATCATGCAAATTGGTTGCATGATCACTATGCAAATCCATGATCAATCATTACCCTTTAACCTATAAATCAGGTAATACACAGTGCACATGATATTAATCCTCAGTGTTATTCCATATCCCAATTCATCAGTGATAATTGATATACATAATCTAAACTTATATGATGCTCCTCTGGACATTATTATAAATGTACATAATATAAACTTACAGACATGATGCTCCTGAGGACATATCCTCTCAAGCAATCACTTCACTAAATGGCAGACAGTGTGCTCAATAGAACAAAGTGCACATGTATTGGAATACTGCAGACTCGGCGTGACCGGCGCGCCACTGCGCCTGCACAACAGTTCACTCGGCCCTTCTTGTCTCCCGAGTGTGATATCAAGAAGCGCTAGTGCTCATGTACCATCAGCGCAATACATTAACGCATCAGTGCTAAATTCTCCCAAATAGTGGCTGCAGTAAACCCGCTTTAGAATTTTCATAGGCTCCAAGATAGATAGATAGATAGGATTAACCATTATCAAAAAGAAGGACACCATTCAGGATATTGTGCAATACAGTAATTAAGATCTGTTTTAGATTGAGGGGGATCAAAGTCATAGTATAAAGACAGTTTGCTGCTGAGACCCAGATCTTTAGGCAGCGTTCACACATGACTGAGATGGGGGCATATCTCGCACTTTGGTGGAGAAATGTCCCCAGCTGTCTAATTCAGACAATCTATGTGCATACCCAAAAAAGAGGGCGTAACCCTGAGTTTATGAGGAGAACACTGCCACTAATAAGGTGTACCCCCACTCATTCAGTGGAAACATCATCCCACTCCCGTGGAGAAACACTTACCATATCTTGAACGTTCATGCTGGATGGAAATCCAGGATCAGGTGATAAATCAATCGACTGACCACCCCTCCTCAAGACAGTCCAACCAGTATAGCCCTTTAAATAGAGGTCTCAGCAACAATGCAGTTTCAGAACTAACCACCCGCCTCAAGCTAAACCAGTGGAAAAAGTTCCATGAGTTACCTATGCTGGTGTATCCCTATAAGACAACAATAAAAAATACCTCCCATCTTTCGGACCTACCATCTTACTTGGTAGACTCTATAGTCCCTTGGTGAAGTGATTCCCAGTTATGTCCACCAGTTGCACCTAAAGTTGCACCCAAAGTGTTACCTAAAAAGAGAGATAAAAACATATCAGAAAATCACAACCAACAGGTTGGGTATCAAACTTAATAAAACCGTAACAATATCGTTACTCAGTAGTATTCATACAGTGAAAAAGTGGTTTTCGGCCCAGAATGGTTCAATAGAGTGACCCTATTTTGAACTCTCTATTCAGACCTTTTGGTTCTAATAGTTCAAGTTCAAAAATTCATTTTAGCTACAATCTATTTAAAGCATGTTCACTATATCCTCCCCTACTTTGGGGGGAGAACCCATCAATGATTCTGAATCTCAATTGGGATATATTGTGACCAAAATTAAAAAAAAAATGTTCTGGTACTGGTAGTTCTGTTTTTTGCAGTTCAGTTTGTGTGTCTCCTGAGAGAAATTTGCGTATCTGGTACCTATGCTGGTTAAGATGATTTTTAAATTCTTGTGTGGTGTCACCCACATACAGGCGGCCACAGGGACACTGTAGGAGATAAATCACATAGTCCGACTTACATGTAAAAAATTCTCTAATGAGGTACTTCTTACCGATACGTGGATGCGAGAAACTATGTCCTTTAAGCATGCCATTACAATTACAATATCCCAGGCAAGAGTAACAACACTTCCTTTAGATAAATTGATCATTTTTCTGTTTAGTGTCCGCCTGCACAAGTCTGTCGCCCAAATTTTTAGCTCTTCTATAAGACATAAGAGGAGGTAATTGAAACTCCTAAATGTCCGGGAATGAGTCAGTCAGTATATGCCAGTTAGTTTTCTATATGTTCATTATTCGTTTACTGAATGTACATTAAGTGGACACAAATACTATCCTCCTATTTACACTTGTTTCTTCTTAATTTTTATGTAGGTATGTAGGCGTTCCCTGCGGTTTAATCCCTGTACTATTTGTCTATGTCGTCCCACCAAACTCTTGCGGTAGTCTGGTTGGTGGAACATTTCATCAAGTTTACCTTCTAGCTTAGTCTCATCAGTCACTATGTGTTTTACTTAAAAAAATTGGCTTTATGGCAGTGTCCATTTTTGTTTTAGGATGGGCACTAACTAAGCATATTGTTTCTGTCAGTTGGTTTTACATATAGGTCCGTCCGCAGGGTCCCCTTTTCTGTGTACACTGTTGTGTCAAGACATTGTAGCTCTGTTTATAAGTGTTCCAAGGTAAATTGGAGTTCCTGATGTACTGAATTCATGTATCGGTGAAAATCCATCATTGTTTCTACTGTGTCTGTCCAAATGAAGAAAATATCGTCAATGTACCTCATCCAGCCCTTCACAAATGCAAAATGACTGGATGTGTACACCGACATTTCTTAAAAGTGAGTCATATATATGTTTGCATATGTCGGGGACACATTGGACCCCATTGCGGTCCCCCATTGCTGCACATGATAAATATCTTCAAAAAAGAAATAGTTGCATGTGAGTACTACAGTATCTCCAGTAAATAGAGAAAAACATCCCTCAACCCTCTATCCACCTTATCTTTCTGTAAGGCCCAACCACTAGTTTAGCTTGAGGTGGGTGGTTAGTTCTGAAAATGAATTGTTGCTGAGACTGCTCTTTAAAGGGCTATACTGGTTGGACTGTCTTGAGGAGGGGTGGTCGATTGATTTATCACCTAATCCTGGATTTCACTCCAGTATGAACGTTCAAGATATGGTAAGCGTTTCCCCAAGGGAGTGGGATGATGTTTCCACTGAATGAGTGTGTACACCTAATTAATGGCAGTGTTCCCCTCAAAAACTCAGGGTCACGCCCCCCTTTTTTGGGTGTGCAAATAGATTGTCTGAATTAGACAGCTGGGGACATTTCTCCACCAAAGTGCGAGATATGCCCCCCATCTTAGTCATGTGTGAACGCTGCCTATAGATCTGGGTCTCAGCAGAAAATTGTCGTTATACTATGACTTTGATCCCTCTTAATCTAAAAAGGATCTTAATTACTGTATTGCACAATATCCTGAATGGTGTCTTCCTTTTGATAATGGTTAATCCTATCTATCCGTCTGGGAGCCTATGAAAATTCTAAAGAGGGTTTACTGCAGTGTTATATATTGTTATATCTGCCCCACTATGTGGGAGAATTCAGCACTGCTGCATTAATGTATTGCGCTGATGATACATGCACACTAGCGCTTCTTTGATATCACTCTCGGGAGAGTGCTGCAGTTTTATTTTGGATTTCTTCTGCACCATGTGATACAGAATTTATGCATGCATGGTCACATGGTGCACTGGCCAATCACAGCCATGCCAGTACTAGCCATGACTGTGAAGGCTTCCAAGCACCCACAGCTTGATTGCTTGTTGATTGCCTGCGGTATTAACAATGAACCAGACACAGACTTTGGCGTCAAAATCCGGGTTTGGGTTCGATATAGGTACACTGAACTTCGATGTCCTGAACTTGGTGGTCCGGGTTGCTCATCCCTCCACACGGACCAAACAAGGATGTATCACAGACATTTTCACATGTTACAGGAACGGATTTTTTCACGGATGTGAAACAGACATGCAAATGCAAATGAGGCCAAAGGGTGGTACCACACACAGCTTTTTGTGACAGTTTTTGATGCACTTTCTTTTAGCCACAGCCAAGAGTGTGTTATAATGGGCGTTCAAACATTCATTTTCTGCTGCATAACCCACATGAAAAATACCATTGATGGCTTCCCATGAATTTTTTGCCTTATGAACTTACCCTAGGGGTAATTTCACTTATGGCTTTAAAAAAAAAAAAAGTTTTTCATGCAGCTTTTTGAGCTAAACCCAGAGGTGGAGTCTAAAGGCACAGGAAACATAAAAAGGAAGGGGTTTTACATCTCAACTTGCTGGATCCATTTCTGGCTTTGGCTGAAAAAACTCCATCAAAAAGCTTGTTAATGTTTTTTTTTTTTAACCATGTGAAAAACTGCCCTAAAAAGCTAGGTTTTATTTATTGACCGCTTTTTTTTTTTTTTTTTTTATAGACTCCAAGTCCATGTGAAGCTGTGAGTTGTCCAGAAGGTTCAATGTTCAATATCAGTAGCCTAGACTGTATAAATGAGATACGCCCCATTTGCAATATACCGTTAAAACGATTATATGATTCAAAGCGCTGTTGCTTTACTTATATCTGTCCATGTAAGTACATATGAATTTATTTATATCATAACTCTTCCAATTTTGTAAATACTTTATATACTGGTCGGTGGTATACTTTACACTGTAGTGTTTTGCACTAAAGAAACGTTTTTACTTTCCAGCAAGGTGCAAACATCTGTTCTTTTTGGCACAAGTCAATAATAAATTTGTTTAAACTCTTTTGTGCCAAAATTCTGCCAGCAACAGTAAACCTTTCCTATTGGAATGGTAGATTTACATCACTTGGAAATTATCACATAAAACTGACCTAAAAATCATAACCTTAAAGGGAATCTGTCAGTTCCAAAAACACCCCCAAGCTATAGTAAGCTGTGTATAGTGTAAGTGGTGCTGAGTCTGGTTATGTAATTTTTATTTTCATAATCTCTTGCATTCTGACACTATGCTGCAATAACCCAAATGCATTGAAAGGACTCTCGTGCTTATGCATATGATGAGGAGGACTCCCCATTGCTCCGATGCTAGCAATTAGCATACAGAGCAGGAGACTATACCTGGGGCCACAGCGGGGGAACGGAGCGGCGCCCAGGAATAATAGTAAGTGCAGTGAGATCCCTGGGCGCCGCGCTACATATCCTGATAGTTTACAATATTTGGATCCATGCAAGGTCTTCTTTAAGCTAAATGGTCTAAAGCTACACCATATTTGTTATCCAATATCACTGCAGTAATAAATTTGGTGTATCTGACTGCCTGAGTGATGTATTTGTGCCAGTATTAGGGGTTTTGCTCCATGCCTGGCAAATTGCATTTATTAAGTTGGTGACCAGATGTTTTGTTGGTATAGCATCAGTTTTATCTGTATTTCTCATGGCAACTTTTTGCAAAAAAAAGTCACAACTTACCTCAAAGTCGGAAGAGTACTCCAATCCCCTAATGGAGTACAAACTGTTGGAAATCACTATTATAAAGAAGGTTAGACTTCAGAATTAAATAGTGGGGATCATTTATCATGCTCATCTGTCTAGCATTAGACCATAGTAGTGGATTAGCCTGTCACTATTTTGCATAGTATTTAAAAAGAGTCACACAGCAGGTAATGAATGAGGCGATGCGTCTTTGTATTTATCAGGGCACACATGGATCGTGTGCAATTAGACTTTCCGTTGGTCAGCTCAGAAATGAGGTGCTAAAGTGCAGCAAAAAAAGTTGCATATTAGAAAAAAATTCCAATATTCGATAAAAAGTCCCATATTAGGGCTGTTTCACACGAGCGGATGCCATGCGTGACATCCGCTGCGTGAATGACAGCCAAGACCCGATGCAGACAGCAGAAGCACGGAGCATTAACATAATTCATAATGCTCCGGGCCTCTCTGTGACCTCTTTACTACGAAATCACAGTGACAACTTTATCTCACTGTGATTTCGTAGTAAAGAGGTCACAGAGAGGCACGGAGCATTATCAATCATGTTAATGCTCTGTGCTTCTGCTGTCCGCATCGGGTCTTGGCTGTCATTCACGCAGCGGATGTCACGCACGGCATCCGCTCGTGTGAAACAGCCCTCAGATATAAAAAGTCGCAGCCATATATTCATGTTTATGAAAAGACGTCAACCTGCTGATGTTTCTATGTAAATACAATTGTTGCACGGCCAAACTTAGCTGCACGGACCAAATTTGCAGATAATTCCGGTGGAAAAAAGGTGCACTTGCATGAATCAGCCTAAATACACGCCAACTAAACCACATCCCCAATATCAGTCAAAAGCAAAAAAAAACTATCAAACCAGTAAAAAGGGACAAATAAAGAGGTGCAAAACAAAGAGTAAACGCTACTAAAAATTAGACAAAAAAAAGGTGCAAACCAAACAACAATGTTAAGTGGCCCCCAGTGTGCGCCATTTGGCAAAATTGTTGCAAGAAAGCTAAAATGTGACTCTCCAAAAAAGAGAGCATAAAGTTTCTTGTTAACACATTACCCCCCCAAGGGTTCTATTAGGCGGTAAGGTACTTTATCATTTGCAAGTGACAAGCGACAATTTGGAGAGTCATGTTCATTCAAAAGATGTTCAATCACACAAAACAATAATCTCTAAACAGTTTTTGCTGTTTGCTTGTTATTGCAGTTGTGGCTCTTTTTTTTCCGCTATAGTAAGGTTTTTCTAAATGGTTATCTTGGTTGTGCAATGGATGTGTAGTGGTGCTTGCATAGAAATGAACGGGGTTGCAGTGGCACCGCGACTGCAGAATCGCGAAGAACCCAAGACTGCTGGGGCCGTGGCAAACATGTGAGTCGTTCTGTGACCCCATTCATTTTCATGCTAGTCCTGCTACACTACGATCTTTGGGTGTGACCGCTGTCGCGCCACCAAGATCGCCATGTAGCCGAACCCTTACGCTTCTAACAACTGGCAGATTTCTAGTTAGATGGGGGGATGTGGTGGTGACTAACAATAATGTTTCGGTCAGAGTGTCTTTCATGGGCTGTTTTTTTTGTGTCAAATTTACAAAATGTAGCACACTTTTTGTTAAATTTGTTGCAGAAAATGCCTATGGATTTTTCAGTCTTAAAGGAGTTGTCTCATCTTAGAAATTGGTGGCATATCGCTAGGATATGCCACCAATGTCAGATAGGTGCGGGTCCCACCTCTAGGCAGGCATGGCATGGCACAAACCACAGTAAATATGGCACAAATATGTTGTACATGTGGCACAAATGTCTACTCTGCTGACAAAACGGGCACAATCACTCCACTTTTCTGGCGCAGCACTCCTGTTATATTACCCTCTAAGTTTACACTGTCTAAATATCAGACAAGATTAGGCATTTTGCCCCAGATACTTATACATTTTTGTCTACCTTTACACCACCTATTGGTTGGCTTTAATGTGTACCAACAGTTTTGCACCAAAATGTTGATGCAAATTTGGTGCACGTTTGTGACCCTGAAGCCATACTCCTTTCCTGCTATTCCATACCCCTTGATGAGCAAGGTGCAAAAGGTATGCCAAACATATAATAAAAGTGATGCAAAGCATGTGCAATATATACAGAATTTTGGCACATTTACCTTAATTAATCTCTCCCATTGGGGCACATTTATTAACCTTGCCTGTTAATAAATGTGCCCCAATGCATTCTGAATCCATAACGATCTCACAAACGATCAAAACGGATCAGTTCAGGCCCAATGCATTCTGAATGGATAAGGATCCGTTCAGAATGCATCAGTTTGGCTCCGTTCCGCCTCCATTCCTCTCTGGATGCGGACACTAAAATGATGCTTGGTTTCCGCCTGGCGATACGGATCCGTCCTGACTTACAATGTAAATCTATAGGGGCGGATCTGTTTTCACTGACACAATATGGTGCAATTGAAAACGGATCCGTCCCCCATTGACTTTCAATGTAAGTCAGGACGGATCCGTTTTGACTTTTTTTTTGACAGAATAATGCAAACGGATCCGTTCTGAACGGATACAAGCGTTTGCATTATAGGTGCGGATCCGTCTGTGCAGATACCAGACGGATCCGCACCTAAAGCAGGTGTGACAGTAGCCTTACACTGGTCTAATTAATTTGCACATGAAAAAAGTCGCATCTTTGAGGAGAAAAGTCACATGTGTTCACGAAACTGTGACTTTTAATGCAAAAAAAGTAGCATTTCAGGACTGAAAACTGACAAAGAACAATACACCATCCCTGGAGTGGAGTAGAAATTAGACTGTTTTTGTGACAACTTCAGAAAACTTCTGAAAAAATAAAATAATAGTTGAGTGAGGTGCAAAACCGAAGCAATTTCAGCGGTAAACAGAACTTTAAAAAATTTGCATTTTTTAGACTAAAAACAGGCACAAACACTTTAGAAAATGTTCCCCATATTATTTTATTTTTTACTGAATGGGTTGATAGATTTGTTAATGCATATACTGCTAAAATGAAAACCGTGCATTTATATAACGATATTATTTTTTTTCCCCTGTAGTCTGTTTGGCGGCTGATGGAACCAATTATCGGGTACATTTTGTGTTTTATACATTCATTTAGAATAGTTTTAGAATGTATTCATGATTATAGACAATGAAGTTCATAGAGAAGTGGGGACATATCGCCAAATCAAAATGAGTTGCCCTTTCTTGTTGGGGCCTTTCTCCCCCATTGTGTCAGGATAAGAGGTACCAATGCATTTTTGTTCCCTTAGTTAAAAAGAATGGCTTTGCATTTATGCTCCCAACTTAAAGTGAACCTGTCACCCACATGTGACCACATAAACTGGACATTCTATATAATTCCCATTCGCATTATCTTTCGGACACCCTATTTTTTATTTATTTTTATTTGCTGTGCTTTACCTCTATTACACAGCGAAACTCTTTCCCTGCTGTTCATTATAATGAGCTTTCCCATGTCATCTCGCCACATTTTCTATCCACTGCATTCCAAATCACACTATTGGGTCTTTAATGCACTACTTTTGCTTCGAATAACAGCGCATACATGATCAATATAATATTGAGGTCATATTTTATTGAGGCGCAAGATTAAATCAGAATGCTCAGGTGCGGGATTTTGGCGTGAATTGAAAGTACGATAGAGCTGTCATTCAACAGAGAGGGGAGGAGATTAGCATAATGAGCTTGAAGAAGTCGGACTCCTCACCTTTACGTTGGCAGTGCCTATCGGACTTATCTTTCCTTATTTACATAACGAGCAGGAAAATTTTACAGGTACGAAGACATCCTTTAAAAATGGTTACCTTTAACTGAACAGTACATTGTAAGTAAGTGACAATACAATTAACTTATGGGGATCAAAGAGTGTGACAGGTTCACTTGAAGTGCTTATGCCCCTTGTATAAGGTCAACTCATTGGGTATAGGATCATCGGGTTTAGTGCCAAACTCAGCTACTATTCCTTTCTACCTATAACCATTTGCAGCTATGGGATGATGATCATGTATGTAATAAACATCAATATGTTCACAGAATTATTTTATTCCTTTACTTTTGCTTCCTCCAGGATTTGCTATGTTGTAAGAACTGAGGAAAAAGAGAAAATATTTGCAAGGACTTAAAGGGGTTGTCAGCTTTTTACTATTGATGACCTATCTTCAGGATAGATCATCAATATCAAATCAGTGGGAGTCTGACTACCAGCAATCTCGCCGATCAGCTGTTTAAAGAGAAGGCAACGCTCATATGATCGCTGCCCTTTCTCACCTGTTTATCTGCCGCAGTAATTGCAGTGGTGAGCAGGTGTAATTAGGCTACTTTCACACCTGCGTTCGATCGGATCCGCTCATATTAATGCAGACGGTGGCTCCGTTCAGAACGGATCCGTCTGCATTAGAACTTAGAAAAATTTTCTAAGTCTGAAAGTAGCCTGAGCGGATCCGTTCCGACTTTACATTGAAAGTCAATGGGGGACGGATCCGCTTGAAGATTGAGCCATATGGTGTCATCTTCAAGCGGATCCATCCCCATTGACTTACATTGTAAGTCGGAACGGATCCGCTCGCCTCCGCACGGCCAGGCGGACACCCGAACGCTCACTGGAGCGGATGCATTCTCAGTGGATCCGCCTCCACTGAGAATGCATTAGGGCCAGACGGCTGCGTTCAGGGCCGCTCGTGAGCCCCTTCAAACGGAGCTCACGAGCGGACACCTGAACGCAGGTGTGAAAGGAGCCTTACAAGTATGGTGTTCCGATTCACTCCTATGGGCCGGCTCCGTAGTATTCACCTGAACAGGAAGGAGCCATCCCATAGAAGTGAATGGGGATGCCATATGTCTAATTACACCTACTCAACACCGCAATTGCTGTGGCAATCGGGTGAACAGAGGAGAGAAGGCAGTGCTGCTACAAGTGCTGCTTTCTCTTCAAACAGCTGATAAGTGGGGGTGCTAGGAGTTAGATCTGATATTGATGACCTATCCTGAGGATAGTTCATCAATAGTACTAAGCGGACAGCCCCTTTCAAAGGGTTTTTTGAGACTTATATACTGATGACTAGAGATGAGCGAATTTTTCAAAAATGTGGTTGTTTCGCCGAATTTGGTTCGATCCGAATTTATTTGCGGTGAATCACGTTAAAATATGTCTATTTCCTAGCTGCAGAGAGCCTTTATAGTGGTGGAGAACACTGTGCCTTGTAGTAACATGCATAGGGAGTCTGCTGTGGTAGTGAAATAATACTGTGAGTCAGTATGACATGCAGATGACAGGCGTCGCTCTCAGAATCACTGCACACTTCACTTATTTGGGCATTGGGCAGTCAATGGGCCAAAACTGACCAAATAACTCAAGTATGAACTCAGCCCTACAGGTCGATGTTAGCGCCAAGGAGAAGCGCACTCCTTTTACACGATTGTCAGCTGATTCCACAAAGATGTCTACAGAAACTGTTCTATTAAAAGCTTATACAAGTAAAGCCCCCTGACACCCTCCCCCCGCTGTACCATGGGGGTCCTCCTGAAACCACCATTTACCCTTGTCTTGTGACTTCAAGGTCTGAAATGACTGAAACGTCAAGATTTGGAGTCACAAAATAGACATTCTTCCACAATTACCTATGTACTCATTGAAGGATATGTCACAATAAAAGCATTTTATTTGCATAGTAACCCTGAGTGTGCGGTGGTATCTCTCTTACTATTGTAAAGCTGGATTACATCCACTCCACTGAAGCACGAGTGCAACCCAACCAATTTACTTTTAGAGTGGAAAGGGTGTCAGCAGTAAGTTTGTGTTGATGTCACTAAACATATAACTACACCACTGAACGGCAAATACAGATGTAGCAGGGGTAACACACACACTCTTAACTCAAATTTCTTAACTCATCGCGTTATCTTGAAACAAAAGCCATTGAAAAGAAATTGCTTAACGCATTTAGTTGCATTTAGTTTAGATAACATGTCTCATAAAGCATGTTCGTTAACCCTGCTACATCCGTATACACTGAGCAAAAATATAAACACAACACTTTCGGTTTTGCTCCCATTTTGCATGAGCTGAACTCATTACTCTCAAATATTGTTCACAAATCTGTCTAAATCTGTGTTAGTGAGCACTTCTCCTTTGCCACGATAATCCATCCCACCTCACAGGTGTGGCATATCAAGGTGCTGATTTGACAGCATGAAGACAGCATGATTAGACAGTATGAAGACAGGTATGCCCACAATAAAAAGCCACTCTGAAATGTGCACAGTTTTGTCTTACTGGGGGGGGGGGGGGGTCAGAAAACTAGTCAGTATCTGGTGTGGCCACCATTTTTCTTATGCAATGCAACACATCTCCGTCACATAGAACTGATCAGGTTGTTGATTGTGGCCTGTGGAATGTTGTTTCACTCTTCTTCAGTACCTGTGCGAAGTTGCAAAATATTGTCAGGAACTGGAACATGCTGTTATATAAGCCAATCCAGAGCATCCCAAACATGCTCAATGGGTGACATGTCCGGTGAGTATGCTGGCCATGTAAGAACTGGGATGTTTTCAGCTTCCAGGAATTGTGTATAGATCCTTGCAATAAGGGGCTGTGCATCATCATGCTGCAACATGAGGTGATGGTTGTGGATGAATGGCACAACAATGGGCCTCAACATCTTGTCACGGTATCTCTGTGCATTCAAAATGCCATCAATAAAATGCACCTGTGTTTGTTGTCCATAACATACGCCTGCCCATACCATAACCCCATTGCCACCATGGGCCACTCGATCCACAACATTGACATCAGCAAACCGCTCACCCACACAACGCCACACACGCTGTCTGCCATCTGCCTTGAACAGTGACAACCGGGACTCATCCGTGAACAGAACACCTCTCCAACTTGTCAGACGCCATTGAATGTGAGCATTTGCCCACTCAAGTCAGTCATGATGACGAACTGCAATCAGGTCCAGACCCTAATGAGGATGAGGAGCATGTAGATGAGCTTCCCTGAGACGGTTTCTGACTGTTTGTGCAGAAATTATTTGGTTATGCAAACCGATTGTTGCTGCAGCTGTACAGGTGGCTGGTCTCAGATGATCATGGAGGTGAACATGCTGGATGTGGAGGTCCTGGGCTGGTGTGGTTACACGTGATCTGTGGTTGTGAGGCTGGTTGGATGTACTGCCAAATTCTCTGAAATGCCTTATTGGTAGAGAAATGAACATTTATTGCATGGGCAACAGGTCTGGTAGACATTCCTGCAGTCAGCATGCCAATTGCACGCTCCCTCAAATGTTGCAACATCTGTGGCATTGTACTGTGTGATCAAACTGCACATTTCAGAGTGATCTTTTATTGTGGACAGTCTAAGACACACCTGTTCAATATTCATGCTGTCTAATCAGCACCTTGATATGCTACACCTGTGAGGTGGGATGGATTAAGAGAAGTGCTCACTAACACAGATTTAGAAAGATTTGTGAACAATATTTGAGAGTAATGGGACTTTTGTGTATGTAGAAAATGTTTCAGATCTTTGAGTTCAAAATGGGAGCAAAACCGAAAGTATTGCGTTTATATTTTTGCTCAGTGCATTTTACTTTAACCACTAATACACGACAAAAAGGGCTTTAGAACATTTAACTGCACCGCTGAATATATTTTACTTTTGCCACTAATACACACCAAAAAGGCCTTTAGAACATATAACTGCACCGCTGAACGGCAAATACATTTCTTTTGCCACTAATACACGACAAAAAGGGCTATAGAACATTTAACTGCACCCCTGAATGACAAATATATTTTTATTTTGCCACTATTACACGACAAAGGGGCTTTAGAACATATAACTGCACCGCTGAATGGCAAAAAGGCCCTTATTTTTTTCCACTTATACACGTCACAGAAGGCTTTAGAACATATAACTGCACCGCTGAACGGCAAATATATATTTCTTTTTACCACTTATATACTCCACAAAAGGCTTTATAACATATAACTGCACAGCTGAACGACAAATATATTTTTCTTTTGCACTAATACACAACAAAAAGGGCTTTAGAACATATAACTGCACCTCTGAACGGCATATAGTCTCTTATTTCTTTCCACTTATACACGCCAAAAAAGGCTTTAGAACATATAACTTCACCGCTAAATGGCAAATATATTTTTCTTTTGCCACTAATACATGACAGAAAGAGCTTTAGAACATATACGGTCAGGTCCATAAATATTGGGACAATGACACAATTCTAACATTTTTGGCTCTATATACCATCACAATGGATTTGAAATTAAACAAACAAGATGTGCTTTAACTGCAGACTGTCATCTTTAATTTGGACCAGACTGTAACTGCACTGCTGAAGGACAAATATATTTTTCTTTTGACACTAATGCATGACAAAAAAGGGATTTAGAACATATAACTGCACCGCTGAACGGCAAATATATTTTACTTTGGCCACTAATACACAACAAAAATGGCTGTAATTTTCGCACTTCACTGCACAACGGCTAATAAGCCCTTTTTCCCCACGAATACAAGCCAAAAAATGCTTTGGAACATTCAACTGCACCGCTGAACGCCATATAATCCCATTTTGTTTTCCACTTATACACGCCACAAAAGACTTTAGAACATATCATTTCACCGCTGAACGGCAAATATATTTTTCTTTTGCCACTAATACACAACAAAAATGGCTGTAATTTTCACACTTCACCACACAACGGCTAATAAGCACTTTTTCCCACTAATATAAGCAAAAAAATGCTTTAGAACATTCAACTGCACCGCACAAGGGCAAATAAGACATAGAAATATTTCCTTGTAATAAACCCTGTTAATGGCTATATCGAACACCACTTGCACCCTAATAACAATAACGGTTTGCTGGAATTACAGAGCTGTATAATTGTAATTTAAATCCCCAGTCAGTGCAGAAAGGTGTAATAGGATTGTTCCTATTACCCAGGCTGTAACCTCCCCTACTGAACCCTGTTCAAAATAAAGGCTGTGAAATGATTCCTCCCTATCCTTTCCCTACACCTTGAATAATCTTTACCTGCACAATCTTTTTTTAGCACAATCAAGTTTTTTGTAGCACTGTTCCTAGCGCCTTCTGACATCTCTCCTTGCACTAAGTACACTGGGAAATGGCAGAATCAGAGATGACTGAGGCTATTTATAGGGCTGTGACATCACAGGGCTGGCTGCTGATTGGATGCATGCATGGCATTATGGGTGATCCCCCCTTACCAGAGTTCCTTGCTCCATGTCCGCACACGTGCAGCAGCAATTTTAGGAAAAAATGTGATTTGTTACCATAAAGCATGAGGAAATTCGGATTCGGTGCGAATCGAGTTTTTTCCAGAAATTCGGATCGAATTCCGCTTCGTTAACTTAAATTCGCTCATCTCTACGGATGACCTATCCTCTCGATAGGTCATTAGTATCTAATAAGTGGGGGTTTGGTATCCGGGACCTCCACCGATCAGATACTGTTGGCCTTTCCAAAAGATAGGTCATCAGTGTAAAGTTCTTAGAAAACCCCTTTAAATGTGTAATTTATTAGATTATAGATTATATTCTTACCCATCCAGAGTGTTCTTTGTATTACAAACTGTGCTGACCTTATCACAGGGGAACAACTAGATGGGATGAAGAGGTAGCAATCACATCTTTGTCCTGACACCTAAGGGGCCCCAGATGCCCCTCTATCACAAAAGACAAAAAGACATCAGTATTTTTTTTTATCTTTTAGCCTGGTAGCGCATGGATTCAGGGTTGCCAGAATTGCACTTGCCTAGACGGTGAAACTAACTGTCAGATGGTCCCTTGTCCTGATGTCATACCACTAACATGCAATCAACCAGGATATCAGCTCAAGAGGGTTGAAAATCCAGATAATCCTTGCTGTATCATAAACCAGTGCGGTACGTATATCAATCAAAATGAAATGCTGGCCTTCTCCTATTGTTAACAAGATATTGTGCAGGATTTTAAAAATATGTCTGCTTTCTTCTAAAAAGACAACCACACATGTCCATGGGCGATAGAAAGCAATGTTGCTGAGCTGCAATACCATACATACAGCATCACACATATCGGTGTGATGCAGGCCTCTCTCTTTAATTCTGTACAACTGTATTAGATTTCATGCACATGACCGTATGTATTTTGTGGAACGGAACAGCTGGCCCCTAAAAGAACAGTACTATCCTTGTCCGTAATGCAGACAATAATAGGACATGTTCTATTTTTTTTGCAGAATGAAAATACGGACATACGCAAATGTAATGCACACAGAGTAACAATTTTTTTGCGGACCCATTGAAATGAATGGTTCTGAATACGTTCCCGCAAAAAAAAAACAAAAAAAACGGACACAGAAAGAAAATACGTTCGTGTCCATGAGCCCTTATTGTGAGATCGGAAGTTAAGGAAAAAATAGACTTGGGTGCATAAAGAGTTTACTAAACTATGATAAAAGATATATGTACAAAAAGTTATACAAAGATAAAGTAAAGTAACAGTCACAGAGAGTAGTACAGACAAATGGGTAGGCTCCATCGACCAGAGCCCAACATGGCACTAGGCCGACGCTCATATGATACAAAGAGAGGTGATGATAGTAAGACATCTTACTCTGATGATGTCTTTGTTCCATAGCTAAGTGTTTTCTGCTCTCCTAGCCCCACCTAAAGATTAGTACGCATGTACAGTTACCTCATACTGCAGAAATGTGGCCAGGTATAGACATCACTAAATACGGTAACTTCATGAAGTTAAAGGGGAAGAACTAATTTAAAAAACTTGCTTTACAACAACCCATCCAAGGCAGGGGTGACGAGTTATGTGACTACAAGTCTCAGAAATGTTGAGGAACCAAAAACATTTGTGCAACTTGTCTGTAACTTGCTTTCTGGGACTATTTTAGGGCTGTGTTTTGGTTGTAAAAAGTCTGTGCAATTGCAGACAGGTAACATCGTTTGCAACTTGCAGTATCTGCAATGGTGGCAAAGTTACACGCAAATTAGGACCTGCAACCAAAAATCCAACAGCATTGGATTTTTGCGATGGTTGTTTTTCAGTCACAGCAGGTTACATGTCCCATCTCTACTCCACTGACAAATATAACAGTATATGCAATTTTGCAGTGTGTCTCATGGCACTCATGGCTCTGTAGCAGAGTCACAGATTAAAGGGGTTATCCCATGAATAATATAAAAAATGAAAAATCATATATCATATATAGTGATGTCCCGAACTATTCGCCGGCGAACAGTTCCCGGCGAACATAGCTTGTTCGCCGCGGCGGGCGAACATATGTGATGTTCGGTCCGCCCCCTATACATCATCATTGAGAAAACTTTGACCTTGTACCTCACAGTCAGCAGACACATTCCAGCCAATCAGCAGCAGACCCTCCCTCCCACCTCCTGGACAGCATCCATTTTAGATTCATTCGGAAGCTGCATTCTCAGTGAGAGGAGGGACAGTGCTGCAGCTGCTGATTCAATAGGGAAAGCGTTAGGTAGGGCATTGTTCTGTGTCCACAGACTCATCTGCTGTAAGGACAGCGTCCTGACAGCACCCCAAAATGCCCTTTTCAGAGCTGGTACATCAGTGTGCTTTTTTTTTTTTTATATATAATATATTGCAATTGCCTGGCTGCCCATGTGTCAGAGGCTGCAGGCTCAGTCACAGACAGCACATGCACACCATTCATACAGGGTGTGACAGAAAATACCTCGCAGATAAAAAAAATATATATTTAAAATTTTTCTGTGATATAATCACATTTGCAAGCCCGTGTGTGTCAGGCCCACACAGACTGTACTGTGGCCACTGGCTAGTGGCTAGGCCTCCACTCATACCATTACAGGGTGTCATTCACTCAAATACCTTGCAGATAAAAAAAATTATATTTAAAATTTTTCTGTGATATAATCACATTTGTAAGCCCGTGTGTGTGTCAGGCCCACACAGACTGTACTGTGGTCACTGGCTAGGCCTCCACTCATAACGTTACAGGGTGTCATTCACTCAAATACCTTGCAGATAAAAAAATATATATTTACAATTTTTCTGTGATATCACAGTTGCAAGCCCGTGTGTGTCAGGCCCACACAGACTGTACTGTGCCCACTGCCCACCACATATATAGGGTGGCAAAGTACCTTGCACGCATAGTACCCTTTATCTAAAAAAAAATGACAGGCAGAGAGAGGCCACCCTGAAGGGGCCGTTGTGGTCGTGGTGCTGTGATTTCTACTGGCCCTGGAATAATGCAGAGTGTTCAGAGGCCACGTACCCTGAACCCCAAAAATTCGGAGAAAATAGTTGACTGGCTTACACAGGACACCCAATCTTCAACAGCTTCCGCTAAGAACCTTGACGCACCATCCTCCTCCAGCTCAGCTTTGGTCACCTGCTCTCAAGTTACCACTCTCCCGCTCGCCGCCACCACTACCACCACAGCCACCAAAGCCGCTTCACTTGACCCCTCAGAGGAGTTATTTACACATCAGTTGGATGAAATTAGTAATGCGCAACCATTATTGCCAGAGGATGTAGATAATAGGGATATGTCTCAGTCAGGCAGCATTACACACATGAAAGTACAGTGTGATGATGATGTTGTACCTGCTGCTGCTTCCGTTGCTGAGGTGTCAGATACAAGTGAAGTGGTTGATGATGACGATGTGTCCGTGGGTGCCTGCTCGAAGAGAAGAAGAGGGGGAAAGTTCAGAAGGTGAGACAGAGAGGGAGGAGACGAGTTGGAAGCAGGGGAGGTCGTCGCAAGGAACTAGTGGCACAGTCAGACAGCATGTATCGGCAGCCGAGGTCAGCGAGACAGCACGCCAATCAATGCATGCTGTTGCCACCACCAGAATGCCGTCATTGCAAAGTTCAGCAGTGTGGCATTTTTTTTGTGTGTCTGCCTCTGACAACAGCGATGTCATTTGCAACCTGTGTCAAAAGAAACTGAGCCGTGGGAAATCCAACAACCAACTAGGTACAACTTCTTTGCGAAGGCACATGATCTCACATCACAAACGCCTATGGGATCAACACATGATGACGAGTAGAAGCAGCACACAAGCTCAAAGCCACCATCCTCCTCCTGGTCCAGCATCTTCAGCCACGTCAACCACTGCTGTCCTCTCTCAACCACCCGCCACTCCGCCTCTCACCTTCAGCAGTTCCATCTCATCTGCCCACAGTCAGGTGTCTGTAAAGGAAATGTTTGAGCGTAAGACGGAACTCTTAGCCCGCCAGCTTTTACCATACCAGCTGATGGAGTCTGAGGCCTTCAGAAAATTTGTCGCTATTGGGACACCACAGTGGAAGGTACCCGGACAATTTTTTTTTTTTCAAATAAGGCAATCCCAAACCTCTACTCAGTGATTGAAAAGGAAGTCATGGCATCTCTGGCATACAGTGTTGGGGCAAGGGTCCATCTGACCACTGATACCTGGTCTGCAAAGCACGGTCAGGGCAGGTATATCACCTACACTGCGCATTGGGTCAACCTGCTGACAGCTGCCAATTATGGAATGCGTGGCTCTGCAGCAGAGTTGGTGACACCGCCACGACTTGCAGGCAGGCCTACTGCCACCTCTTCTACTCCTCCTACTCCATCCTCTTCCATAACCTCCTCGGCTGAGTCCTCTTCTGCTGCAGCGTCTGGCTGCACATCAACTGAATCCCCCCAGCTCCCCAGGGGCTATTCCACATCCCGGATACTGACAGTGTCACACTGTCTTGGGGTTGACTTGCCTGAAAGCAGAGAGCCACACCGGACCAGCACTCCTGTCCGCCCTGAATGCACAGGTGGATCAGTGGCTGACCCCTCACCAACTGGAGATCGGCAAAGTGGTGTGTGACAATGTAAGCACTTTGTTGGCGGCATTGAATTTGGGCAAGTTGTCACATGTGCCGTGCATGGCACATGTGTTGAATCTCATCGTACAACGCTTTGTGTCTAAGTAGCCAGGCTTACAGGACGTCCTCAAGCAGGCCAGGAAGGTGTGTGGCCATTTCAGGCGTTCCTACACGGCCATGGCGCACTTTTCAGACATTCAGCGCCGAAACAACATGCCAGTGAGGCGCTTGATTTGCGACAGCCCGACACGTTGGAATTCAACACTCCTAATGTTCGCCTGCTCCAACAAGAAAAAGCCGTCAACGAGTATTTGTATGACCGCGGTGCTAGGACAGCCTCTGTGGAGCTTGGAATTTTTTTGCCACGTTACTGGACGCTCATGCGCAATGCCTGTAGACTCATGCGTCCTTTTGAGGAGGTGACCATCAGCGACCTCATCCCATTTGTTTTCTCTCTGGAGCGTGCCCTGCGAGGAGTGCTGGGTCAGGCTGTAGATGAGCGTGAAGAGGAAGGGAAGAGTTGTGGTCACCATCACCACCAGAAACAGCCTTGTCATCATCGCTTGCCGGACCTGCGGCAACGCTGGAAGAGGAGTATGAGGAAGAGGAGTCAGAGGAGGAATGTGGCTTTGAAGAGGAGGAAGACCAACCACAGCAGGCATCCCAGGGTGCTCGTTGTTGTCACCTATCTGGGACCCGTGGTGTTGTACGTGGCTGAGGGGAAGAACAGACTGTCAATGACATCAGTGAGGACGAGGAACGGGAAATGAGTAGCTCGGCATCCAACCTTGTGCAAATGGGGTCTTTCATGCTGTCATGTCCGTTGAGGGACCCTCGTATAAAAAGCATGAAGGAGAACGACCTGTACTGGGTGGCCACGCTACTAGACCCCCCGGTATAAGCAGAAAGTGGCGGAAATGCTACCAAATTACCGAAAGTCAGAAAGGATGCAGCAGTTTAAAACCAAACTAAAAAATATGCTTTACACAGCTTATAAGGGGGATGTCACAGCACAATGGGAATCTAACAGGGGAAGAGGTGAAAGTAATCCTCCTCCTACCACGATCACGGCGGCAAGGACAGGACACTTTACAGATGTGTTGTTGATGGAGGACATGCAGAGCTTTTTCAGTCCTACACATCGCCACAGACCTTCGGGATCCAGCCTTAGGGTACTTTCACACTAGCGTTTTTCTTTTCCGGCATAGAGTTCCGTCCTAGGGGCTCTATACCGGAAAAGAAATGATCAGGCATATCCCCATGCATTCTGAATGGAGAGTAATCCGTTCAGTTTGCATCAGGATGTCTTCAGTTCAGTCGTTTTGACTGATCAGGCAAAAGAGAAAACCGTAGCATGCTACGGTTTTTTTTCTCCGGCGGAAAAAACTGAAGACATGCCTGAACGCCGGATCCGGCATTTTTTCCCATAGGAATGTATTAGCGCCGGATCCGGCATTCAGAATACCGGAATGCCGGATCCGTCGTTCCGGCATGCGCATGCGCAGATCGGTAAAAATGCGGAAAATGTACAAGACGGATCTGTCGGTCCGCATGACAAGCGGAGAGACGGATCCGTCCTTGCAATGCATTTGTGAGACGGATCCACATCCGGATCCGTCTCACAAATGCTTTCAGGCAGCAGCAGATCGGCGGATCCGGCGGCCAGTTCCGACGACGGAACTGCCCGCCGGATCACACTGCCGCAAGTGTGAAAGTAGCCTAAGAGAATGACTCGACCGACAGGTAGCAGACTACCTCGCCTTAACTGCAGATATCGACACTCTGAGGAGCGATGAACCCCTTGACTACTGGGTGTGGAGGCTTGACCTGTGGCCTGAACTTTCCCAGTTTGCGATAGAACTTCTGGCCTGCCCCGCTTCAAGTATCCTGTCAGAAAGGACCGTCAGTGCAGCAGGAGGCATTGCCACTGACAAAAAAAAGTCACCTCGGTCAAAAAAGTGTTGATTACCTCACCTTCATTAAGATGAATGAGGCATGGATCCCGAAGGGACTGACAGTGGGGGATACGTTTGACTAACAAAAGGCTTGATGACATGCCTTGGCCTCAAAATGGTCCCCACGCTGCTGTATTTAATGTCTGCATACCGGATGACTTTTGTGAATTCTCCGCCACCAACTAGGGTTCAAGCCGCAATGTTTTAGTCGCCTTTCTGCCTGGAAAACATAAATTTTTCCGGCCGCTGCTACAGCAGCGGCTGCAACAATGCCTAATTTTTCAGGCATGTGTACATGCCTAATTTTTCTGGCCTCTAGTGCTGCACTGTGGCTTCAAAAACAAAACTAAAAAAAGGCACATACATGTGTCAATTCCCCTTCGTGGTCGGTACCTTGTTGTGGTGAAGGGGCTTGCGTATCACAATGAAGCATCATCACCTCTATGAGTGTGTTGGCAATGTTGCCATCCCCAGATAAGGCCCTTGCTTCATTATGATCAGACTAAAAGTGATCGGCTGGATAATTTTTCATAGAAAAAACTTTTTTTTTTTTTTTGTTGTATGGGTTTTAATACATAAAATAAAAAAATCATAATAAAGTCTCTTAATAGTTTATTAGAAATAATGCAGACAATTAAAAAAAATCCCCATCAATTCCAATACAAAGCAAGTACAGAGCTCAGAACAAAATTACTTCAGGATGTCGTTTATTCGACAATGATTAATCAATTCGACACACGTCCCCGGATAGGGGACGTAACAGGGATTAAACTGATAGGAATAATACTAGTTAAGACACCACTCATATAGTGGGTGTCACAGCACATTGCCCCAACTTGGGAGTAAGAGGACCGACCAAGATGCTTTTTCCATCTCCCGGTTCCTAAAATCAATTCAGTTTGGTGTATCAGAGTTTGGTCTGTCACTGTGAAGGCAGTCGAAGGTACCCGGCCTACATTTTTTTTCACAAAAGACATTCCCTGATATGGGACGTAACAGGGATTAAACTGATGAGAATAGTATTACAGAAAATGGCACTCATATCGGGTGTGACAGTAAATTGCACGGCGCAGACGCAATGACCGTGGATTCAAACAAAGGGGAGCAAACCAGCGTTTTTTTAACCATCTCCCCGTTCGAAAAATCTATTCAATTCACCTTTCGGGGACTCTTGGTGTTGTACGTGGCTGGGTGGATGAAGAAACCTTCAATGACATCAACGGGACATGGCTAGCTTGGTATCCAACCTTGTGCAAATGGGAAGTTTGCGGTTGGGCAAATGAACTGCTTGCAGTTGTTTGCGGTGCATTAAAAGGGGAGTTTGGTCTGTCAATATCTGTGAAGCGGGCGTAACCCTTACACTGCCTGATTGATACAACATCATACCTGATCGTATACACACACTGGATGTTTTAAACCACGTTGTTCAAAAACATTTAGGATTGTTAGGTGATTTATGCCCTTTATGGATTAAAATCCAACTCTGCGTCAACTATGTAATTTTCCATGGGAGTTTTGCCATGGATCCCCCTCCGGCATGCCACAGTCCAGGTGTTAGTCCCCTTGAAACAACTTTTCCATCACTACTGTGGCTAGAAAGAGTCCCTGTGGGTTTTAAAATTCGCCTGCCTATTGAAGTCAATGGTGGTTTGCCCGTTCGCGAACATTTGCAGAAATTTGCATTCGCGAACAGAAAATTTTATGTTCGCGACATCTCTAATCATATAATACATGACACCTTCTTTCTAACAAAGCTAGAACCAGCCCTGTACCTCACATGGATCCAGAGATCTCCCCATTCATTGCTCTGATAGATTTATACTAAGCTAGCAGCGCAAGAGAAGTGTCTTTTCTGCTGCAGAGAAAGGGGCTTGTCCATTCTGCTGGAGCTCTCTCCTTATCACAGTTCAGGAGGCAGTTGAAGGATGAAACTGAGCATGTGTAGAAATCTCAGTGAGCAGGACAAAGAAATAAGAATAAGAACAAACAGCAAATTGCAAATTGATTATTGATGGCCACACAGTTTTGCGCGTAAAGGTGCACTCGTGTGATGCGGATTTTGTTGCAAAAATTTATGCTATAGAAAATTTGTTCCATTCAACTGAATGAGGCTTGCAGAAATCCATGTATTTGCTGCCCCATTCAAATGAATGGAACTGTCAGTGCACCTTAAATCCAGGGCTACACGGTTGACATGTGACATATAGGTTACAACTGCACTGCAACTTGTTTCTTGCGACATTCATGTTGCACCAATGTCACACAACATATTTTATAATCCTAGACTATGGTGTTGCACTGCGACATGCTGTGACACAACAATCGCACAAAATCCCATCTTGGATCATGTCATCTGGGTGCTTTCCGCATCTGTGTGGCTTTGACACAAATTATTAAACATGTCCTATTCTTGTCCATTTTGCTGACAAGAATAAGTACTTCTACAATTTGGCCTTTGAAAAGTATCAGATTCACACAGAACACATCTGTATGTTGCAGATCCGCGATTTGTGGACCACAAAACAAATACAGTCTTGTGCAAGAGACCTAAAACTGAAACCCAATTAACAAAATCAATCCAACTAAAAAATGCACAACAAACAGCTAAAACACTCCAACCTCTGCTGCAGCGCACTTCATACATTACCCCCTCAGAGTGGTTTTACACATTTAGTGGATAATTTATTATACATAATTTATTATTATAATATTATTATTATTAGTTAATATAAATAATTTATATACTGTTGGCAATGTGAATAGTGATGGGTGCAGTAAAGTCCCGGGGAAGCATGAAAAAGGGGTGTTCGCACCAGGAGTGTGTCACCAAGGGTCCCGGCCTGGGTGGAGTAAAGGCCCTAGATATAGGTGGCCACCAAGTTAGTTGGTGGACACCAAGACAGTTAGCTTAGCTGGCTCCAGCTATTACGAGGCAGGCTTTTACTGGGAACAGGCAATGTGTTGGGTTGGTGCCTGTTCCCCATGCTCCAGTTCAGGATTTTGGAATATGCCCATGTCCAGGGATGGTATTTAATCCTGTTTCTGGACTTGGGTGTGGCTCCCAGTCTGGGGAAGGAGACAGAGTTTTTGTGAAACACAGTCCTGCTGGAGGCTCTGGAAGAGTGGTCTCAGCTGGACTGGCTGAGGGGCCATGGGGCTAGATGCTAGCCGGACTGTTGGGGGATGCCGTGACGCTTGGGCGCAAGTGGTCACAAGGCCGGAGTTGGGAGGACTACTGGGCCACGCTCCCCCATAAAGGCACTGGACTTTAGACCGTGTGTGAACAGTGCTCTGTACAGCCAGGAGGCTGATAGACATTGGGCTGGGAAAGCCACATGTTATGACCGTGTGTGAATGGTGCTTTAGGTGAGTCAGGTTATGCTATGTTTAGTAAGAGCCCAGCCGGGCAGGTGTTTATTTTGTATCATTTATGTTTGTTTTGCTGAGGTGCCAAATAAAGCGAAGTTTGGACATGAAACTTGGTGTCTGGCAAAGATACATGTGTGAATGACCCCCAGAGTAGAGCTAACCCTCCACAATACATAATTGTTTAACATATTTACCAAACTTATCATGCCAGTTTTTCATTTTAATGCATTCCATGAATGGTGTCTGGGTTGTGGGTGGGCTGATTTAACAAATTTGCATGCCAGGTGATACATTTGGCGACAACTGAAACAGTGGCTAAGTGATGCATAACAGATCAAACATGTGTTTCAAGTTAAAAATGTAAAAATACATAGTAAAATCATCCTCCTTTTCCCATTTCCCAATGCTGCATTTTTCAGACCATCGGACATTAGGAAATACCAAACTATAAGAGGTACCTCAGGATTAAAAAAACAGAAAATTGAAAAAAATAAAAATAAATCTAATTAGTAAACCTTCCCTGGTGTTTAAATGCAGTGGAGAGGTCATGGTCACTAACTTTGGAAGTTTTGTGTAGAGGAGGTTAATAGTTTTGATCAGCTCCTGTTAACCTTAGTAATCTGCTGACCACTGTAACAAGCAGGGGTGCACCACCAATGAGGCCAGGTGAGGCGATCGCCTCAGGCAGCACCAGGTAGGGGCAAGAGGGCGGCAGCAGAAGGGCCATGGGCAATGAACGCTTTCGTTGTGGCAAAGGGGTTAGGTTAAGAAATTAGCATGGGGGGCCCGTCTCAGTTTTTGCCTCAGGCAGCAGAAAGACTAGGTGCACCCCTGGTAACAAGCATCAATGGCGGATGAGGTCACCTCATTAAATCTGTTATGAAAGGTTGGGAACAGTGCAGCCCTGTACTCTGCCCTCCCCACTGCACCTACATACTTACACAATCTGCCCTAAATGGTGGTCCACAACTTGGCAACGGTCCCTGACTTTATGGGGCAAAGATTTTCAAGGTAATACATTGAATACATTTTTTTCTTCCTAGTGTGCAATGTAAGTTTATGCGGTCCACTACTAAGCTCGTGCTCAAGCGGTTATAAGCCTATTTTCTCGCTGACTGGCTGCTGTGTGAGAGTTACTTGTGGTAAGTTACTACCATGTTAAATATGTGAAAACACCTTATACTAGCTGCCTCTTAATATTCTAATAAAAAAGTATCTGCTAACAATTGCTTGTTTTCTATGCATATTAGGACATTGAAGTTAAATGGGTTATGCAGTGGTGTAATATTCCTGACCTATCCTATAAGTATCGGTGGGGTTCTGACAACTAACACTGTGCCTATCAGCTGTTTGGAGGTGTTACAGCTCTCGTGCGAGCACTGTGTTCTCTTTAAAGGGGTTGTCCAAGGGAGGATTACTTATCTGCTTCACTGCTCCAGCTTTCTTGTCCAGGCCTGCAATGCTCCACTGGGTTCTAGTGATGTCAACATCCGATTTGACATCTCCGCAGCGAAACACAGGCCGTGGTGGTGTCAGGCTCCCCTTGAGATCATGTCATCATTTGTCATGACGCAAGGAGAGCTTGACACCACCGCAGCCTGTGATTTGCTGCGCGATGTCAAACTCGATGGAGCCCAACAGAGCATCACAGGCCGGGAGAAAAAGAAGCATGGAGCCAGCACCGTGAAGCAGGTAAGTAATCTTCTCATTGCAGATCCTGGACACACTCCCCCATTTTTGCAGAATCCCTTTAAAGTTTATCTGCATGCCTGCTCCTGTATCATCCGTGCAGTTTAATTAGAGCTGCTTATCCTATTCATTACAATGGGACAAAATGATACAACTACAAAGACCACTTCATCCCCATGAACTGGCCAAAATTAGTAAGGCTAGTTTCACACTAGCATCTGAGAGCTCCAACAGGCTGTTCCAGCAGGGTATAGCCTGCCGGAGCTCTGTGGATGTGGCCTTGCCCTTAGGCTTTAATCCGGCCGATTCTCAGCATATTTGCAGGGTTAGGTCCTCATTATAGTTAATGGAGTCGGCAAGCATTCCAGCAGCTTCCAGAAATTGCTGATAAAGAGAGCTTTGGCAGGTTATTCCCTGCCAGAACAACCTGCTGGACCTCTCAAATGCTAGAATGAAACTATTTTTAATGGCAATCTTATGGCTTTTCCTATTTGGTCTCTGCATGGGAGACCAAAATGGCCAAAGAACATTTCCTACAGAGCACAAAAATGCCACTTTCCCAGTTGGAACAAAAAGTGATATCTGATGCTTTCACTGAGCTTATCACAAAAAAAAAAAAAAAAAAAGATTGGATATTGTTCAAAGGTCTTTTCTTGTCTGTACAAATTATTTAGAAACTTTAATGCTTAATTTACATGCTCCGAAGAGCAGCCAATTATTTAGAATGAGAATGAGCGATAGCTACTGCACACCCACACCCAGAAAGCTCTAGCATCATCAAAACAAAGGTGCATCCCATAGCTGGGCAAGGCAATTAAAAATAGATACTTCTGTGCTATGATAACACTCTATTGTAAAACACATTTTATAACCCGTGAGAACCTAAATTATTATTTAATTGTAGTTCCAGAGCCTGACTTCACAATAACCACCTCTGTGGCCAGCCGTCCAAGTGCAGGTATGTGATTAAATTTATAACCATTTTACAAGACCCTACCTCTACATCTTCAAGTTTATTTGCAGTAGAGTCATTGTTATGGAAGCAGAACATGTGACTGCTATGGGGCCTGGGGTCAGGAGCCGGACCCAGCACTGCACTTCTTCCTCTGTTCCCAACTGAAATTTACAACATTTTCCGGCAACCCACTATAGTGGTGGTTGCTCGCAGACAGTTTTATCATGTACTTTGTGGGAAGCAGGAGACAAATAGCTGTGTGAGAGAATGTACTGTATTTCTACCAGTTTGGTATAAATACATTGAAAAGCATGGTGTTAAAGTTCTGCCCGGCAGATGTACAGTATGCCAAAAGAAAAGCATCAATTTGACATATGTCTTGGCATCGTTTTTGATGGTGTGTGTAACTGCTTTGCATACGTTGGGTTTATGTGTTTACTGGTATAATCTAATGAAAGTTACAATCTAAGTCTAGTTTCATATTGTCGGAATCGTTCCAGCAGGTTAGAGAAAAGCCTGCTGGAGGTATATGGATCCAGCATTACCAGGTGTTACCAGAATTACAACCGGCCCTATTGACTCTAACGGGGGTCTGGCGGAGATCTGGCCGCTGCCCAGCCAATATGTTGGGATTCGGTCAGACAAATATTGTTGCATGAATCAATCTGATTCTAAATGTGTAAATTGTTTATTCCTTTAATCAGTGAATGATAACTCATGCATAACGGACAACTACCTTTTCCAGAGACTTTCCTTTACTCTGAGCTTACCTTTCTTAGACAACCCAGGCTGGTTAGCCATAGAAGTTGGTTCTTTATTACACCAAAATAATCCCACTGCAGTTGTGTGCAAAAACATAGCAATATGGCAGGAATTGTCAATACATCTCATCAACAGACATCAGAAGGCCTGTCTGGGGCAGTGTACAGCATTAGTACTAACAACTCATACACTTGACAAGTATCAGATCAGCATGGTATGGCAAGGCATAAACATCGTTCGCTGCTGATGCTGGCTGCTTGGTAACAAAGCTAGAGTCGCCCATGCTGCCTAACTAAATAAAAATGGTTATATGCAGAGTTCTGTATGCCCTTAAAAAAAGTTTACTCCTTATCAACATTCAGAGTAGATAAGTTCTGCTGCTGCCAAGCGTGATAACATACTTAGAGCTGACACCATCCTGCAACAGCTGGGATGAAAGCCAGCTCTCAGCCTGGTCACTTGATCCAGTAGGTGCAGGAATAAAAAAAAGACAACATCTAACCAGTTTTCCCACAAAACTATATATCAATCTGCTCAAATCCTTCTGCTCTGTAAAGTTCTGCCTACAGAATACACTGCATTTTGTGGTGGTAGGTTCTCTTTAAAAGAAGTCCAGGGGAGAGCAGCACTACGTATGCCTCGAGAGGTGTTGTCCAGGTGGTAATCCTCCAGGGAAAGATGGGTGCAAGCAGTGTCGGATCCAGGCCTGTGGTCCCAGACAATAATGCTCAAAAATAGTAAAACTGCAGCACTCCTCCAATTAAAAGCATTGTGATTATTTATTCAGAAGGCATCAACACAAGGCAAAGTTTCGACTTGAAAAAGACTCAGGACTGAATAAATAATCATAATACTTTGAATGGAGAAGTGCTGCAGTTTTACTATTTTTGAGGTTCTCTTTAAGTGACATACTATTTACTCTTGAAGTCATTAAAACAGAGGTTCACTTAGGCTGGGTTCACACGCGCTGTAAAATGCCCAACAAGGAGAAACCAATGCTTCCCTATGGGAATGGTTCTCACCTGGGCGTTTTACAGCGCGTACGATTGCGCTGTAAAACGCCCGACGCCCCAAGAAGTACATGAGCTTCTTTGGGGTGTCTTGTCGCGCGTTCCCGTACATAGACTTTCGGGAACGCGCGACAATGGGCGTTCGCTTGTCTCTGTATGCGCGATTGCAAGCGCCGGTACAATCGCTCATACAGAGTGCTCCTTTCAGAACGCTCAGGTGTGAACCCAGCGTTAGGGTAGGTTCACATTCCTGCTAAGGTAATCCGGTGATCTGTTCTGGCAGAGGAACAGACTACCAGAGTTTCCATATCTAGGATAGCCAGAAACCACTGCATCCCTGGATCCCAATTTGCTATAATAAGATTTAGTGGCTTTCTGGCCTAAATACCTTCTGGTGGTAAATTGGTATCCGACGGTACGTGACGGTGTTCGGCGATGCTAAATGCAGTAACTCTGGTAGTCTGTTCCTCTGTCAGGACAGACTACCTGAGTACCTTAGCGGAGATGTGAACCTACCCTTACCCTTTCTTTGTGCACTGTGGATGTTTGCCTAATCTACAAAAAAAAAACATGACTAGTGCAGTTGTTTGTGTGTTATTAGTTTACTTATACTACACTTTTCTATTGTTGTGACTCAGCAATCAGACTGTAAATCAGTCTCTCTGTTATAAGGCCCAGATCACTTGGTTTAGATTTTAAGACCTGCATTGCATATATCTTGCATGGATGGATATTAGATTTTTGGACTGTAAATATAACTTATTTATTTTTTATTTTTTTCCAAAGGAGTGTGCATTATTAACAATTTACAGTACACGGTAAGTCTACACATGGACGGTCAATATTATGAAAAAACTCTTATGGTGAATAATTCATTGACTTCTATGGGAGAGTTTTCTAGGCATGCCCTGTGACCTGTGCAGAAGTCATTGCACAAAGAAAGAATAGATAAGCTCTGACAATCACTTATTGTGAATGGTGGATCCTTCCTCATCTATACACAGAGGTGATATCATTACAGGCAGGATTGGAATGACAGATAAGCAGATAACTGAAGTAAAGTGATCTGTGCAGACCAAGGAGTGGCACCTATTATTTTTCCTAGAGACCAGTGGGAAAACTGATGGATTTTTATGTTTGTTTGTTTTTTAATATAGATATTGACATGGAAAATTAAAAATGACATCACCAAAAGTTATATAAAAATATGTTAAACATGAATTAAACAATAGGTCATTTTAACAATTTACTCATTCTGGTTTTCAGGAAGGACAATCTGTTTTTGACCCCAATGACGATTGCACATATTATAAGTGCGAGATGTCAGATGAACAACTTGTTACAGTTACAATTAAGCAGATTTGCGAACATTACAGCTCAAGTGACTGCAAATATGTAAGTAATTAATAGACTTGTTCAGTGAAAATTCTCATGTTGAGTGGTTTCATTATGATTTTTTTTTTTTTTTTTTATATAGGGTGAGGAGTATGTGCCACCTACCAACCAGTGCTGCGGGCAGTGTGTCCAAAAATCCTGTGTTGTCATTACAGCAAATGGAACTGCTATACTTCTGAGCGTATGTCAACGTCATAGTTAACTCAACAAAATATTTTAAGATTTTAGCAAAACCCTTCATAGAGGGTAACATAACCACTGCGTGCCCACATGTAGACACATAACCAAAGACATCTCATTACATAATACCGAAAAATAATCAGATTTTTAAAAAAGCCAGTAAACTCAAGTCACATATCTCAAGATGTTGAGCCAAGTAGAAAATAAAAACACATCCGTTCTGTAATAATAATTATTTTAAGTGCTTGCAAATTCTGCAGTGCTGTACAATATATTACAGGATATAGTAGCATACAATTGCAGCCAAGTACAATGTTAAAATATAAACATAAACCGAGAGGGTTGCACAATCTACAAGGAATAGAGGTGATACAATTAGAATACAATTATCGGTTATACTATTGAACATGACAATAGTGACAAGATTCATATAATATTTATTAATAAGCACAGATTAAATTGTGTGGACCAGTTGTCAGTGAGGTTATCTAGCATCAGAAGTTAGATATTGTAAGACAAGGAACAAGCACAGAGAGCTGTAGGGCAGAAAGTATTCATACTGATATATAAGAAAAAAAGGACAATTTTTTCAAACTATAAGCTTAAAAATTTTGAAAAAAATTGAAACTACCGGTCTAAAATCTGTATGCAAGGAATCTTGCCTTATCCCCCCTCCCAAAAAATAAATGAAAAAAAGTTGCAAAAATCACATCACTAACCCAGCAAATAACACTATAACTGTTAACTGAACTGAGCAAAAAAATTCTAAACTGTGGACTTGTAGACTGAAATGACCTGAATTGGTTAAAGTACAGCAGATGTTCAACTACTTAAAAAAATAGAAGCAGTACATACTGTAAAATAGCAAAACAATACAAAAGTATTTAGCTCATCAACCCACACCACAACAACCACAAATCTTACGCAGGATCTTCAACTCTGCCCAGTCTTAGTTTACAAGCTCCCAGTGATAACTGGACATGTACCATAGCTTGAAGTTTGCCTAGATTAGTACTTGGCGGAGCAGGGGAGCACACTGCACAGTAGGGGGCATGCAGCTTTACCCTTCTGGTAGTTAGGTTTTATTGAGAATGAAGAACAGTTAAAGTCTGCTCATTCTGCTTTACAGGAAGGAAAATCTCTTTCTTCCCCTGATGACAAATGTACAACTTATAAATGTGTGAATTCAAGCGGACAACTTGTTACTGTTACAGAAAAAGAGACCTGCCAATATAGCAGCTCAAAGGACTGTAAATATGTAAGTAATCAATGCATTTGTTTAGTGAAAATGCTCCTGTAGAATGATTTTATTATTAATTATGACTTCTCTATTTAGGGTGAGGAGTATTTGCCACCTACGAACCAGTGTTGCGGACAGTGTGTCCAAAAATCTTGTGTTTTTATGACACCAAGCGGAGACCTTATGCTTCTGAATGTATGTTGATAACTTATAAGCATATAATGACATCATAGTTTAGGAGCTTGAGCATGTTCTATTTATATTAAAGGTGTTATGCAGTGATATTTATATAATTATACTGTAATATAATTCACTTACCAATAATAAAGTGTTAGGCTAAGTTCACATCACCGTTTAACTTTCCCTTCTTCTGATCCATCAGAAGAAGAGAAAAAAAATGAAAACAGGATCCAATAAAAAAAAAAAATCGGATCGTATTGCAGCAGTTAGGGCTCATGCACACGACCATATGTTTTTTTGCAGTCCACAAAACACGGTTCCGCAAAAAAAAAGTATGACATCCGTATTGCATACTTTTTTTTATGGATCCTTTATAACAATGCCGGTCCTTGTCCACAAAATGGACAAGAATAGGACATGTTCTATTTTTTTTTGCGGAACGGACATGCAGACCATACGAAAACGGAAAGCACACAGAGTCATTTCATATTTTTTTTTGCGGACCCGTTGAAATGAATGGTTCCGCATAGGGACCTGTAAAAAAAAGGAACGGAAAAGGAAAAAAATATATACATTTGTGTGCATGAGCCCTTATCCATTTTTTTTTTACAGGAACCTGTTAAAAAGAAAAAACGGATCCTGTTGCACCAGTTGTTATCCGTTTGAGCCATTTTCATGTGAGATCTGTTTTTTTTCACTTTTTTTTTCCGCCTAAACAATCTCAGATGAAAATGGCTCAAACAGATCACAACTGATTATTATTATTATTATTATTATTATTATTAAAGCGCCATTCATTCCATGGCGCTGTACGTATGAAAAGAGGTATACATACATAATACAGACAATACTGATGCAACAGGATCCGTTTTTTTACAGGATCCTTCATTTTTATTTTCAGAAGAACGGAAAGCTAAATGAACTCAGCCTTAGTGGTTCAGCCTCCAACTACCTTTTCTAACGCCCAGTTACATGATGTTAAACATGCAGTGGGATGTCTTGCCACTAGCAAAAAATTTTCAAATTTGATTCAGACGCTTCGCCAAATTTCATCAAGAAATTTTCTTAGTTCTGAATTAATTTGTAACAAAGCGCATTAAAGGAGCTATATCCCGGCCTGCAGGGAGAGTGTATCTCCATATACATCACTGTAGATTGCAGTAAAATACTGTACATGGCTAATCCTTTCTGGTAGGGAAACAGTTACTGTTTGTCAATATGACAGGGAGATCTCATACAGTATATGGATGCACACATCGTTGTGCAGGCCACCAATAGTACGAGTTAACCCCTAGCTAAACCAAAAGAAAGCATCATACAGCATTATTTAGTAAAGGAAAACACAAACACTTTGCGCCCCTGCAAGAGCTGTGTCCCAATGACTCTTTAGTGGAACAAAAGAGGGACATAGAGCCAGTACCAATAGTGGAGGAAAAAAAGGTCCTTTTAAGCCATGCTTTTGAATCACTTCTGTTAGCTGTAGAATGACTGTGCGTCACCATTAAGCTCAGTTAACACTTCACTTATTTGTTCAGTTATGGGTCAAAAACACAGAACAGGTGCAGATCTTTTCATGATACCTTACCTGAGAGTAGGATTGGCTCCTGATTATATTTCCCTTCTGATCCATCAGAAGAACAACCCACAATAAAAAAAACCTGTCTTTTGAGCATCCGCCTCCTCACAGTCAGTCCTTGGTCAGTAATTGATCAATATTTTTAAGTAAAAAAAAAACAGGGTTGGTCCAAAACAGAGATGGCATGTGAGAAAATGTGCATGTCTTCTGTGTTTTGGACCCACTCCTGCTTTTGGCTTCCAAATCATGATGAAATCCTGATACAAAATACTGACCGTGTGATTGAGGCCTTGTGGATGCTCCAAAAGCAGGATCCATTGTGATTACAATTTTGGGATTCTTCTGATGGATCAGAAAAAAGGTAAAATAAACAGTGATTTAACGAAGTCCAAACAGGGACACTTAGAACAGAGTGGTGAGGGTGGCAACCACATGAACAGTCATAAAGGTGGCCCTGAAACAGAGTGGTGGGGGTGGCAACAGCATGAAGAGTCAACATAATGGTTCAGTCACAAATCCTACGCAGAATCTCCAACTCTGCTGTCTTAGTTTACAAGCTCCTAGTGATAATGTGCCATACTGGATATTTGAAGTATGGACATGTTCCATAGCTTGAAATTTGCCAAGATTAGTACATGGTAGAGTAGGGGAGCACAGTAGGGGCATGCAACTTTTTAGTTTCTTACCACGGGCTTGTATCCTTTTTGTAGTTAGGTTATATTGAGAATGAAGAACAGTTAAAGTCTGCTCATTCTGCTTTACAGGAAGGAGAATCTATTTCTTCCCCTGATGACAAATGTTTAACTTATAAATGTGTGAAGTCAAGCGGACAACTTGTTACAGTTACAGAAAAAGAGACCTGCCAATATAGAAGCTCAAAGGACTGTAAATATGTAAGTAATCAATGCATTTGTTTAGTGAAAATTCTCCTGTTGAATGATTTCATTATTAATTATGACTTCTCTATTTAGGGTGAGGAGTATTTGCCACCTACGAACCAGTGTTGCGGACAGTGTGTCCAAAAATCTTGTGTTTTCATGACACCAAGCGGAGACCTTATGCTTCTGAATGTATGTTGATAACTTATAAGCATATAATGACATCATAGTTTACAAGCTTGAGCAATATAATTCACTTACCAATAATAAAGTGTTAGGCTGAGTTCACATCACTGTTTAACTTTCCGTTCTTCTGATCCGTCAGAAGAAGAGAAAAAAAAAAACAGGATCCTATAAAATAAAAAAAAATCGGATCCTATTGCAGCAGTTAGGGTTCATGCACACGACCATATGTTTTTTGCAGTCCACAAAACACGGTACCGCCCAAAAAAAAGTATGACATCCGTATTGCATACGTTTTTTTATGGATCCTTTGTAACAATGCCAGTCCTTGTCCACAAAATGGACAAGAATAGGACATGTTCTATTTTTTTGGCGGAAAAGACATGCGGACCATACAAAAAAGGAAAGCACACAGAGTAATTTCATTTTTTTTTTTGCAGACCCATTAAAATGAATGGTTCCGCATAGGGACCTGTAAAAAAAACGGAACGGAAAAAAATTAAATAAAATACATTTGTGTGCATGAGCCCTTATCCATTTTTTTTTTACAGGATCCTGTTTAAAAAAATAAAAAAAACAGATCCTGTTGCACCAGTTGTTATCCGTTTGAGCCATTTTCATGTGAGATCTGTTTTTTTTAACTTTTTTCCGCCTAAACAATCTCAGATGGAAATGGCTCAAACAGATCAGAACTGATTATTATTTTTTATTAATAAAGCGCCATTCATTCCATGGTGCTGTACATATGAAAAGGGGTATACATACATAATACAGACAATACTGATGCAACAGGATCCATTTTTTTTACAGGATCCTTCTTTTTTATTTTCTCTCTCTTTTTATGACAGATCAGAAGAACGGAAAGCTAAATGAAGTAAGCCTTAGTGGTTCAGCCTCCAACTACCTTTTCTAACCCCCAGTCACATGATGTTAAACATGCAGTGGGATGTCTTGCCACTAGCGAAATTTTTAAAAATTTGATTCAGACTCTTTGCCAAATTGTATCAAGAAATTTTCTTAATACTGAATTAATTCGTAACAAAGCACATTAAATGAGCTCTATCCCGGCCTGCAGAGAGAGTGTATCTCCATGTACATCACTGTGCATTGCAGTAAAATACTGTACATGGCTAATCCTTTCTGGTAGTGAAACAGTTATTGTGGGTCAGTATGACAGGGAGATCTCATACAGTATATGGATGCACACATCGTTGTGCAGGCCACCAACAGTACTAGCTAACCCCTAGCTAAACCAAAAGAAAAGCATACAGCATTATTTAGTAAAGGAAAACAAGAGCTGTGTCCCAATGAGTCTTTAGTGGAACAAAAGAGGGACATAGAGGCAGTACCAATAGTGGAGGAAAAAAAGCTGCTTTTAAGCCATGCTTTTGAATCACTTCTGTTAGCTGTAGAATTACTGTACGTCACCATTAGGCTCAGTTCGCACTTCACTTATTTGGTCAGTTATGGGTCAAAAACACAGAACAGGTGCAGATCTTTTCATGATACCTTACCTGGCTCCTGATTGGCTCCTGATTATTTTTCCCTTCTTCTGATCCGTCTGAAGAACAACCCACAATAAAATGAACCTGTCTTTTGAGAAACCGCCTCCTCACAGTCAGTCCTTGGTCAGTAATTGATCAGTATTTTTAAGTAAAAAAACAGGGTTGGTCCAAATCAGAGATGGCATGTGAGAAAATTTGCATGTCTTCTGTGTTTTGGACCCACTCCTGATTTTGGCTTCCAAATCATAATGAAATCCTGATACAAAATACTGACCGTGTGATTGAGGCCTTGTGGATGCTCCAAAAGCAGGATCCGTTGTGATTTAAATTTTTGGATTCTTTTGATGGATCAGAAAAAAGGTAAAATAAACAGTGATTTAACGAAGACCAAACAGGGACACTTGTGGCCTTAGAACAGAGTGATGAGGGTGGCAACCACATGAACAGTCATAAAGGTGGCCCTGAAAAAGAGTGGTGGGGGTGGCAATAGCATGAAGAGTCAACATAATGGTTCAGTCACAAATCCTACGCAGAATCTCCAACTCTGCTGTCTTAGTTTACAAGCTCCTAGTGATAATGTGCCATACTGGATATTTGTAGTATGGACATGTTCCATAGCTTGAAATTTGCCAAGATTAGTACATGGTAGAGTAGGGGAGCACAGTAGGGGCATGCAGTTTCTTACCACGGGCTTGTATCCTTTTTGTAGTTAGGTTATATTGAGAATGAAGAACAGTTAAAGTCTGCTTATTCTGCTTTGCAGGAAGGAAAATCTTTTTCTTCCCCTGATGACAAATGTACAACTTATAAATGTGTGAAGTTAAGTGGACAACTTGTTACAGTTATAGAAAAAGAGACCTGCCAATATAGCAGCTCAAAGGACTGTAAATATGTAAGTAATAACCTCTTCAGCACCTTAACATTTTAAATTTTTGCATTTTTGTTTTTTACTACCTGCAGTCAAAACTTTTTTATTTTTCCATACCATAGCTATAATATGTAATAAAAAAAATATATAAAATATATATATATATATATATATATATATATATATATATATATTTATATAATTTTTCTTGTGTTTTAAAACAGAAAAAAAATATTGGCCATTTTTTTTCCCCATTAATAAGTTCACCATATAAGATGAATGTTTTTATATTTTAATACTCCGGGGGCATATTGGGATGTGGCGATGCCTATGATGTTTGTAATTATTGTTTATTTTTATTTTAATTATGGGAAAAGGGTGGTGATTTGAATATATACAGTACAGACCAAAAGTTTGGACACACCTTCTCATTCAAAGAGTTTTCTTTATTTTCATGACTATGAAAATTGTAGATTCACACTGAAGGCATCAAAACTATGAATGAACACATGTGGAATTATATACATAACAAAAAAGTGTGAAACAACTGAAAATATGTCATATTCTAGGTGCTTGAAAGTAGCGACTTTTTGCTTTGATTACTGCTTTGCACACTCTTGGCATTCTCTTGATGAGCTTCAAGAGGTAGTCACCTGAAATGGTCTACCAACAGTCTTGAAGGAGTTCCCAGAGATGCTTAGCACTTGTTGGCCCTTTTGCCTTCACTCTGCGGTCCAGCTCACCCCAAACCATCTTGATTGGGTTCAGGTCCGGTGACTGTGGAGGCCAGGTCATCTGGCGCAGCACCCAATCACTCTCCATGGTCAAATAGCCCTTACACAGCCTGGAGGTGTGTTTGGGATCATTGTCCTGTTGAAAAATAAAAGATGGTCCAACTAAACGCAAACTGGATGGAATAGCATGCCGCTGCAAGATGCTGTGGTAGCCATGCTGGTTCAGTATGCCTTCAATTTTGAATAAATCCCCAACAGTGTCACCAGCAAAGCACCCCCACACCATCACACCTCCTCCTCCATGCTTCATGGTGGGAACCAGGCATGTAGAGTCCATCCGTTCACCTTTTCTGCGTCGCACAAAGACACGGTGGTTGGAACCAAAGATCTCAAATTTGGACTCATCAGACCAAAGCACAGATTTCCACTGGGCTAATGTCCATTCCTTGTGTTCTTTAGCCCAAACAAGTCTCTTCTGCTTGTTGCCTGTCCTTAGCAGTGGTTTCCCAGCAGATAATCTACCATAAAGGCCTGATTCACACAGTCTTCTCCTAACAGTTGTTCTAGAGATGTGTCTGCTGCTAGAACTCTGTGTGGCATTGACTTGGTCTCTAATCTGAGCTGCTGTTAACCTGCGATTTCTGAGCCTGGTGACTCGGATGAGCTCATCCTCCGCAGCAGAGGTGACTCTTGGTCTTCCTTTCCTGGGGCGGTCCGCATGTGAGCCAGTTTCTTTGTAGCGCTTGATGGTTTTTGTGACTGCACTTGGGGACACTTTCAAAGTTTTCCCATTTTTTTTCGGACTGACTGAACTTCATTTCTTAAAGTAATGATGGCCATTAGTTTTTCTTTACTTAGGCTACTTTCACACTAACGTTCGGAGCGGGTCCGTCTGATGTTTCATCAGATGGATCCGCTCCTATAATGCAGACGTTTGCATCCGCTCAGAACGGATCCGTCTGCATTATAACTTAGAAAAATTTCTAAGTGTGAAAGTAGCCTGAGCGGATCTGTTCAGACTTTACATTGAAAGTCAATGGGGGACGGATCCATTTGAAGATTGAGCCATATGGTGTCATCTTCAAGCGGATCCGTCACCATTGACTTCCATTATAAGTCTGGACGGATCCGCTCGCCTCCGCACGGCCAGGCGGACACCCGAACACTGCTTGCAGCGTTCAGGTGTCCGCTCACTGAGCAGAGCGGAGGCTGAGCGCTGGCAGACGGATGCATTCTCAGTGGATCCGCCTCCACTGAGAATGCATTAGGGCCGTTCAGGGCCGCTTGTGAGCCCCTTCAAACAGAGCTCACGAGCGGACACCTGAATGCAGGTGTGAAAGTAGCCTTAGCTGTTTTTTTCCTGCCATAATACAAATTCTAACAGTCTATTCAGTAGGACTATCAGCTGTGCATCCACCTGACTTCTCCACAACGCAACTGATGGTCCCAACCCCATTTATAAGGCAAGAAATCCCACTTATTAAACCTGACAGGGCACACCTGTGAAGTGAAGACCATTTCAGGTGACTACCTCTTGAAGCTCATCAAGAGAATGCCAAGAGTGTGCAAAGCAGTAATCAAAGCAAAAGGTGGCTACTTTGAAGAACCTAGAATATGACATATTTTCAGTTGTTTCATACTTTTTTGTTATGTATATAATTCCACATGTGTTAATTCATAGTTTTGATGCCTTCAGTGTGAATCTACAATTTTCATAGTCATGGAAATAAAGAAAACTCTTTGAATGAGAAGGTGTGTCCAAACTTTTGGTCTGTACTGTATGTGTGTGTGTGTGTATATATACAGTACAGACCAAAAGTTTGGACACACCTTCTCATTCAAAGAGTTTTCTTTATTTTCATGACTATGAAAATTGTAGATTCACACTGAAGGCATCAAAACTATGAATTAACACATGTGGAATTATATACATAACAAAAAAGTGTGAAACAACTGAAAATATGTCATATTCTAGGTTCTTCAATGTAGCCACCTTTTGCTTTGATTACTGCTTTGCACACTCTTGGCATTCTCTTGATGAGCTTCAAGAGGTAGTCACCTGAAATGGTTTTCACTTCACATGTTTAATAAGTGGGATTTCTTGCCTTGTAAATGGGGTTTAGACCATCAGTTGCGTTGTGGAGAAGTCAGGTGGATACACAGCTGATAGTCCTACTGAATAGACTGTTATAATTTGTATTATGGCAAGAAAAAAGCAGCTAAGTAAAGAAAAACGAGTGGCCATCATTACTTTAAGAAATGAAGGTCAGTCAGTCCGAAAAATTGGGAAAACTTTGAAAGTGTCCCCAAGTGCAGTCACAAAAACCATCAAGCGCTACAAAGAAACTGGCTCACATGCGGACCGCCCCAGGAAAGGAAGACAAAGAGTCACCTCTGCTGTGGAGGATAAGTTCATCCGAGTCACCAGCCTCAGAAATCGCAGGTTAACAGCAGCTCAGATTAGAGCCCAGGTCAATGCCACACAGAGTTCTAGCAGCAGACACATCTCTAGAACAGCTGTTAAGAGGAGACTGTGTGAATCAGGCCTTCATGGTAGAATATCTGCTAGGAAACCAATGACCCCAAACACACCTCCAGGCTGTGTAAGGGCTATTTGACCATGAAGGAGAGTGATTGGGTGCTGCGCCAGATGACCTGGCCTCCACAGTCACCAGACCTGAATCCAATCGAGATGGTTTGGGGTGAGCTGGACTGCAGAGTGAAGGCAAAAGGGACAACAAGTGCTAAGCATCTCTGGGAACTCCTTCAAGACTGTTGGAAGACCATTTCAGGTGACTACCTCTTGAAGCTCATCAAGAGAATGCCAAGAGTGTGCAAAGCAGTAAACAAAGCAAAAGGTGGCTACTTTGAAGAACCTAGAATATGACATATTTTCTATTGTTTCACACTTTTTTGTTATATATATATATATATAATTCCACATGTGTTAATTCATAGTTTTGATGCCTTCAGTGTGAATCTACAATTTTCATAGTCATGAAAATAAAGAAAACTCTTTGAATGAGAAGGTGTGTCCAAACTTTTGGTCTGTACTGAATATATATATATATATATATATATATAGAATCCGAAATTCAAGGCAGCACTCCTGATAGTAAATTGTGTGGGTGCCAGCGGTGGAGTCACCTTGCCAAGGTGTATCATATAGAAAAAAGAATGACACCGCAGCACATCCGTATAGTGAAAAAAGTGGGACCCTTTATTCACCTATGCGACGTTTCGGTCCGCTTGCTGGGACCATTATCAAGCAATACAACATTGTGAAGACTGTGGGTATTTATGCAGTCATGACTAATTATCTTGCATAAGTGACAATTATTGAAACATTCAAAAAACAAAATATACAGTACATATCATCAAATAAAAAATGTGACCAGTCTGGAGGGTAACAAAAAGTGAAACCGTAATCGGTATATACAAAACCCCCAGATATACATATTCATTGTTATTACAATCAAAATACATAAGTGACAATAAACTGTGAATCATCATCACCTGTATGTGTAAAAAGTTAACAGGACCGGGCGTGGAATCAGGCGTGCTCAATCCTGGGAGGATACAATGTAGCGAGTTGCGTCGCATGGATCCGGCGTCCCGGAACTGCAGATGCGCATGACCGTGACGTCACTATGGGTGATTCACGTGACCACTCAGCGGAACGTCACATGGTAGACAATGTAACACTTCGCTGTCATAGAAATAAGTGTACATACAAGCGTACCTTACAGGAGAATCATACAGTAGTTTGATGATAAGACACCCGGGTTATATGGGCGGATGACGTGCAATTATACAAAGCACCGTCACTCGACATCTGCGTACAGAAAAGAGGGGGAGGGGACGGCATCAGTCGTCACCCTCCCACTATGTTCGTCACAGTTTAACCCCTTGTCAGGTGGAAATCCTCCACAGTAATTATATAAATACGCTTGTGACAGTAATAAATGTGTAATGTAATCCGCAGTAATCCAGGGATAGGCCGTACATGACCAGAATGAGCATCTCGCCTCCCTTTGAGCAAAGCCCTTCCAACAGCAGGTCCTGAAAGTGAAACAGTAAAAGAAATATATTATCCAAATATATTCATTAAAAACAACAATTTTTTCAAAACATACATTGGCAGGAAACAGAATTGGAGGGAATCATATGAAAAGCCAAGGCCTATATTCTACGTTCAAACCCATCGGTCGAACGGTTTGTAACTTAAAAATCCATTCGGCATTTAAGCATCCTTATGCGGCATGTGACTTTAAATCCCGGTTTAACCAACATCGGTTCTCTATACGGAAAAAACGTATGGACCTGCCTGTCTCACACCACTTTGCGGATATGGATCATGTCGAAGGAGATCTTAAGTTTATGATCCTTGATCATGTTCCGTTACCGCGGACTGGAGGTGACCGCATAAGGATGCTTAAAAAACGTGAGTCCAAATGGATTTTTAAGTTACAAACCATTCGACCGATGGGTTTGAACGTAGAATATAGGCCTTGGCTTTTCATATGATTCCCTCCAATTCTGTTTCCTGCCGATGTATGTGTTGAAAAAATTGTTGTTTTTAATGAATATATTTGGATAATATATTTCTTTTACTGTTTCACTTTCAGGACCTGCTGTTGGAAGGGCTTTGCTCAAAGGGAGGCGAGATGCTCATTCTGGTCATGTACGGCCTATCCCTGGATTACTGCGGATTACATTACACATTTATTACTGTCACAAGCGTATTTATATAATTACTGTGGAGGATTTCCACCCGACAAGGGGTTAAACTGTGACGAACATAGTGGGAGGGTGACGACTGATGCCGTCCCCTCCCCCTTTTTTCTGTACGCAGATGTCGAGTGACGGTGCTTTGTATAATTGCACGTCATCCGCCCATATAACCCGGGTGTCTTATCCTCGAACTACTGTATGATTCTCCTGTAAGGTACGCTTGTATGTACACTTATTTCTATGACAGCGAAGTGTTACATTGTCTACCATGTGACGTTCCGCTGAGTGGTCACGTGAATCACCCATAGTGACGTCACGGTCATGCGCATCTGCAGTTCCGGGACGCCGGATCCATGCGACGCAACTCGCTACATTGTATCCTCCCAGGATTGAGCACGCCTGATTCCACGCCCGGTCCTGTTAACTTTTTACACATACAGGTGATGATGATTCACAGTTTATTGTCACTTATGTATTTTGATTGTAATAACAATGAATATGTATATCTGGGGGTTTTGTATATACCGATTACGGTTTCACTTTTTGTTACCCTCCAGACTGGTCACATTTTTTATTTGATGATATGTACTGTATATTTTGTTTTTTGAATGTTTCAATAATTGTCACTTATGCAAGATAATTAGTCATGACTGCATAAATACCCACAGTCTTCACAATGTTGTATTGCTTGATAATGGTCCCAGCAAGCGGACCGAAACGTCGCATAGGTGAATAAAGGGTCCCACTTTTTTCACTATACGGATGTGCTGCGGTGTCATTCTTTTATATATATATATATATATATATATATAACATTTGTTTGTTTTTTTGCTTCTTCTTTGCTTTTTTGACTATAAGGAATCATTAGATTGCTTTTACAATGCATTGGATTGAACTGCTATTGTAATTCATTTCAAGATCGCTATGTTCATGTGAAACCCAACCACCTGCAGGGCTCCAAAGGAACTATAGCTCTGAAAACCATTGTTTCTTCAAAGAGACAAGGCCTTTCAGATTCAACCAACAGCTCGCCCGATCACCACAAGTGGAAGATGTTCAAACCCTGGGATGCATTGCTCTTGTTTTTTTTTTGTTTTCAGATGCCATTGTTACATTTGATCACAGCATCTGAGGGGTTGAATTTCTGCGATTGCATTATCGCCAATCATACACTTTAGCCCTGGGTGTCTGCTGTATGAAACAGCAGAAACCCAAAGGCTATGACCTCCGCTACGCCGCCATTTTTAAAGAACGTATTTTTGCCGTACATGTATGGCAGAGATCTGAAAAGAGTTCAGTGGAACTGTTCAGTGAAAATGTTTATGTTGAATGATTTCATTATTAATTATGACTTTTATATTTAGGATGAGGAGTATGTGCCACCTACCAACCAGTGCTGTGGACAGTGTGTCAAAAAATCCTGTGTCGTTACTACAACAAATGGAACTGCTATACTTCTGAACGTATGTTGACGTCATAGTTTTGCTGCTCAATTATCGAATCATATTATATTAAGGACTAGAAATCACTCAGTCACCTCTGCACATACCATTATTTCTATGCTCTTTTATAAAACGATTTAGAGCATAGCCACCAGTTTTGATTTGGATAAATTATACAATCTAAGAATTTACTGATAACACATAGGTTAGGAATAGTATTGAGTGAGCATGCTCGGCCAAACTGCTCTTCGTCTCGAGCATCGCTATGCTCGTCACATGGCGGTACTCGGCCGAGTACCGCATGTGCTCGAGCGCCTTGCTCGAGTCTCCTCCCCGTACGTTTGCGGCTGCTATGCAGCCAATAAGCGTGCAGGTAAGTACTGCTCTCACTGTAATGCCAGTAGCCATGCTGGCTACTGCCATTACAGTGATTGGCTGGCCAGAACACATCATCGGGTGCTATATAGCACCTGATGACGCATGTTCGGCTCATTTGTAGTCAGGGAGAGCTGCGCTTAGGAAGGGACAGATAGTGTAGGGAGTGTGATCGCAATCTATTTAGTTGAAATACGTTTCAAAGACCCAAAAGTCCTTTTAAAGACTATATGGCAGGCTGGCAGCAATATAATATAGCCATCATTTTTTTCCCATCATTTTAAATACTTTTTCTATAGAGGGTGTCTGCAGTGACTTGTGACATCTGTCCAATACCTTCTGTGTGTCAGGGCCAGAAAGAGGACAAATATAAGTGAAAACTAGTATATTTTTTCCATCATTTTCAATACTTTTTCTATAGAGGGTGTTTGCAGTGACTTGTGACATCTGTACAATACCTTCTGTGTGTTAGGGCCAGAGATAGGAAAAATAAAAGTGAAATCTTATTTCCTTTTTCCATACTTTTCCATACTTTTTCCATATACTGTGCTTGCTATGAAGAAGGCAAGCAGTAAGGGACAAGGATGTGGCCGTGATGCTGATAGTTCACGCAGAGGCCGTGTCCCTGGGCGTGTTCAAACTGTGCCTGCTGCCAGAGCACAAGAAAAACAATCATCCACGATACCTAGCTTCATGTCCCAGTTTGCAGGGTGTCGCAGGACAAAACACTTGAAGTCAGACCAGTTCGACCAGGTGGTTGGTTGGATTGCAGCAGATAATGCTTGCAGTCAGTTAAGCAGCACCCTGTCTTCCACCAAGTCCAGTCTCAGTAGCCAAGAGTCTGGTCAACAGAATCTTCTCCCTGATCCTCCTTCCTCCTACCATGGAGAGTCTGGCCAAACAAGTGATCCCACACTCTGAAATTCCGAGGAGCTCTTTTAATCGGCATTACTTGATTTGGCCCTCTCGCCAAGCACGCTTGAAGAGGGACATGAGATATTGTGCCCTGATTCCCAACCTCTCGAGCATCCACAGTCACAAGAAAATGATGGTGGGGAATGGCAATTAGTGTTTAATAAGGTGGATGATGATGAGACACAGTTGCCAATGAGTCAAACGCAATTACTGTCTCAAGAGGTTGATTAAGAGGATGAGACACAGTTGTCAATCACTGAAGTTGTGGTTAGGTCAACAAATCAAGAGGATGATTAGAGTGAGGAAGTGGAAGAGGAGGTGGTGGATGATGATGTCACTGACCCGACCTGGGAAGGTTGAAAGCCGAGCAAGGACAGCAGAGGGGGAAGGATCTACAGCACCGCAACAGACTGGAAGAGGCAGTGGGGTGGCAAAAGGGAGAAGGTGGACCACACCAAATAGGCCCGCAACTGTTCCAAGGAGCCCCCTACTTGCGGAAATCTCCCTTGCCAAGGGGTAGGTGTTCCGCAGTGTGGCACTTTTTTGAGGAAAGTGCAGATGACAAAAGAATAGCAGTTTGCAACCTGTGCCACACCAAAATGATCCGGGGCGTGAACACTAGCAACCTCACCACCACCAGCATGATGGCACATGGCATCCAAGCACCTTAAAAAGTGGGCCAAATGCCTGGGTCCACAATCTGTGTCTGCGGGTCACACCACTGCCTCCTCTTCCCCTATGGTATGTGCTGGCCAATCGACTGTTGAAGGCACAGACGAGGATGCCTCCCGTCCTGCACCTGGACCTTCGCAACCACCATCAGTGACCACATCCACTTCCCTGTCCCAGCGCAGCATCCAAATGTCATTACCCCAGGCATTTGAACGCAAGCGCAAATACCCAGGCACCCCCCACAGGTCATAGCACTAAATGAGCACCTTTCAAAATTACTGGCCCTGGAAATGTTGCCATTTGGACTTGTGGACACTGAGGCCTTCTGCAGCCTAATGTCAGCGGCCATCCCGCGGTACTCTGTCCCCAGACGCCACTATTTTTCAATGTGTGCCGTGCCCACCTTACACCAACATGTGTCCCTAAACGTCACAAGTGCTCTGACCAACGCAGTTACTGGAAAGGTCCACTTAACCACCGACACATGGACAAGTGCATTTGGCTAGGGATGCTACATTTCCCTGATGGCACACTGGGTGAACATTGTGGAGGCTGGGAGCAAGTCGTACCCTGGGATGGCACAGGTGCTACCGACGCCGAGGATTGCGGGCCCTAATTACATCAGGGTTTCCGCCAGCACCTACGTTAGTTGCTCCAACCCCCACTTCTCCTCCTTCACCTCTTCCTCCACTTCCACCTCCAAATTATCCGCGTGCAGCACCAGTCAGCCATCAGCCGGTAGCTTGCAGCAGTGTAGGACTGCTGTAGGGAAGCGTCAACAGGCTGTGCTAAAGCTGATATGCTTAGAGGACAAACAGCACACCGTCGCAGAGCTGTGGCAGGGGATAAGAGACCAGACTGAGCTGGGGCTCTTTCAACTCGACCTACAACCAGGCATGGTTGTGTCTGATAATGGGCGTAACTTGTTGGCGGCTTTGGAGGTCGGCAAGCTCAGTCACATCCCATGCCTAACCCCGGTGTTCAACCTTGTGGTTCAGCGGTTTCTCAAAACCTACCTCAATTTGCCTGAGCTACTAGTGAAGGTGCGCCGCGTGTGTGCACATTTCCGCAAGTCACCGACAGCTTCAGCCGGTCTATCAATGCTGCAGCAGCACTTCAAATTGCCAGTTCACTGGCTGTTGTGCAACATGAGCCACCGCTGGAAATCCACGTTCTACATGTTGGCCAGGCTTTGTGAGCAGCAGAGGACAGTAGTAGAATAGCAGCTGCAACATGATCGTCGCCTTTCCAGTCAGTTTCTGCTAATCAGAAGCAAGGAAAGGGCATTGATGTCTGACCTCTGTGAGGTTTTATCAAACTTCAAGGAATCAACACAGACGGTGAGTGGCGATAATGCTATTATCAGCGTAACCATCCCACTTCTGTGTCTACTCAAACACTCGCTGCTCACAATTAAGGACAACACTTTGCATGTGGAAGAGGTGGAATTGGGGGAGGAAGACATTACACAGGGTGATAGCCAGACCACCCTCAGTCCGTCTTCTCGGCGCAAATTGGACGATGAAGAGGAGAAGGAGACAGTTTCCTCCTCTACAGAGGGTAGTACCCATGGAAATTTAATTCCATCTGTTCAGCGTGGGTGGGCAGAAGAGGAGGAAGAGGATGAGGAGATTGAGTTATCCTCCTGATGACAGCAAAGTGTTTGCTTGTTGGTGCTCTGGCACACATGGCTGACTTCATGTTAGACTACCTTTCCCGCAACCTGTCCATTATACACATTTTAGACAACACGGATTACTGGGTGTTCACCCTTCTCGACCTCCGCTCCAAAGAGATCTTCTCATCTCTCAATTCTCAGGTGGAGAGGACGAGCAAAATGGTGCAATACCAGAAGGTCCTTGTTGAAAAAATTGCTCTAAAAATTTCCATCTGGCAACGCTGGCGGCAGAGTCCGTACTTCCTTGGTAAACTGAGGGGGGGAGACAAGGGGAACAAACAGCAGTTCCAACAGAAGCAGGGCAACACTCTCCAAGGCCTGGGCACTTTAATGACACCCCTCCAGCCCCCTTTCCCTGATGCGCGGCCTGCCGTCACAAGGAGGGAAATGTTTTGGAAGATAGTGAAGGAGTACATAGCAGATCGTGTCAGTGTCCTCACTGATCCCTCAGTGCCTTACAACTACTGGCTGTCCAAGCTAGACACGTGGCACGAACTGGCTCTCTATGCCTTGGAGGTGCTGGCCTGCCCTGCCGCCAGCGTTTTGTCTGAGCGGGTATTTAGTGCTGCTGGTGGCATTATAAGAGCTAAGCGTATCCACCTGTCAATTGAAAATGCTAACAGGTTGACTCTTATAAAAGTGAACAAGGCCTGGATTTGCCCAGACTTCGACTCCACCAGAGAAAAGCAGATGAACAAAGGGACTTTAAATGTTTTGTTTAATGTACTCAAAACACTGTATTTCCATGCACCCCTTCCACCACAAAAAAGGGTATATGGTTAAATCATCCTTTTCTCCTCCTCCTCCTCCTCCTCCTCTTCCATCATATCAACATGCTTATTTGTCGCATATAATGTTTTACAGGGTGAGGTCACCTACAGGCCCTTGCATATAATGTTTTACAGGGTCAGCTCAACTACAGGCCCTCGCATGTAATTTTTTACAGGGTCAGCTCACCAGAAGGCCCTCGCATATAAAGTTTTACAGGGTCAGTTCACCTGCAGGCCCTAACCTACAATCTTTTACAGGGTCAGCTCACCTTCTGATGACAACAGCGAAGTTTTGCCTGTTGGTACTCTGGCACACATGGCTGACTTCATGGTAGGCTGCCTTTCTCACGACCCGCGCGTTATACGCATTTTAGACAACACAGATTACTGGTTGTTCACCCTTCTTGACCCCTGCTACAAAGAGAACTTCTCATCTCTCATTCCTTTGGTGGAGAGGACAAGCAAAACGGTGCTATACCAGAAGGTCCTTGTTGAAAAAAATGCTCCAAAGTTGATAGGGCAGACATGCAAATGGATCGTTGCCATCACAGCAGCAGGCCCTCACCTACAAGTCCAGTCTCAATAGCCAAGAGTCTGGTCAACACAATCCTCACCATGATGGCACACTGGGTGAACGTTGTAGAGGCCGGGAGCAAGTTGGCTGCTGGCACCTGACTTGCCCTCCAATAGATCCTCGTTAACGGAAAGTTTACTCATTCCAATAACAGGGACTCCTAAGAGTTCTGTATTGGTATTTATCATCACTACCTCCCCAAGTTGAGAGTGGGTAATTGCCGCACGACTGCTGCCTTCCTTGGGCGCTTGTGCTTTAATAACTTGACCCACCCTCTCTGGGTGGTTCACAATTAGGAACAAAAAGGGGCAAGGCAACAACAGCCAATCAGATTTCAGCCATTGACCTCCCTTGGATGTGGTATGCCTTTCTCAGGCTCCCTCTCAGGCATCGAACCCTGATTCCCCGTTACCCGTGATCACCATGGTAGGAGCAGAAAAGAACATCGAAAGTTGATAGGGCAGACATCCGTATGGATCGTCGCTGTCACGGGGATGTGCAATCACCCAGAGGTTTTCTAGAGTCACCAATGCGCCAGCAGGCCCTCGCCCTTAATGTTTTAGATGGTCAGATCAGCAGGCCCTTGCTCCAATTGTTTTTGTAGGAGTCCCACTACCTGAACTATTGTACCATTATGTAATATACAAGTTGTAACGGAGTACCTCTTCCTTGTAAATTTTGGCAGCACTTGCACTTTATATACAAGTAATATACAGGAAAGAATGTTTCTTAACAATTTTTCCTCTAAAATTGTGGCGTACTACTCAGACAACATAGTAGTTAGTAGCTCCAGACAACATAGTTGATAGTAGCTCCATTCCCCTGAAGAAGCCACGTATAGTGGTGAAACATGTTGGGGGAGCTCTAACCTTAAGATTTTAGATTAGGTTAGGTAGGACTAGCGTCACGGCGAGGAGTAACTGCAGACTCCTCTAAACCTTGACTACAGTGGTGGAGAGTCATGTGAAAACCAGATATAAATTGAATATCAATGACAAAAAATGATTGAATAGGTGTCCTCCTTACATCAAACTCCATCAAGGCGAAAAAAGTGTGTCACCAAAATACCAAGTAGAAGATAGATGGATGTATGCTATGGGAGCAGAATATATGGGTGAAGTAACCCCTATCTCTGCCTATAGAGTCCTACTACACCTGGAATTTTAAAGCTTTCTTTTTTCTCCCGTTTTATATTATTCTTAATAAATTAAATAAATGTTATGTCTTAAATTGACCAGAAACGGGAGCCTATTAGTCTAGGAAACTAGACTATTTGAATTATATAAATTTTTGGATCTCCTGGGTCTAAAGGGTTTCTGAAATATTTTACTCAGACAACATGGTTCCCAGCAGCGACCTGGGAGTCCAAGATGCATCGAGACATCCTCTCCATGCTGTTCCCGAATCATTTCGGTGGCGTTTCCATCAATTTCTGACCTTTTCCTATGAACCAGGCACCCTCCCTTCCCCTGCAGGGGGTGCCTGGTTTAGTGCTCGGGTTCTTCCATTGACTTCCATTATACGCGGGTGCTCGGTAGAACACTCGAGTATCCCGATGTGTTCGGCCAGAGCACCCGAGCACTTTGGTGCTCGATCAACACTAGTTAGGAAACTTCTGAACATATGTTGACATCATAGTTTAGGTGCATAATTATCATATTATAGTAAAGTGGTTATCCCATAATTAATGTAAATAATGAAAATCAGACATCAAATAGTACATAACAACCTCTTTCAACAAAACTAGAAACAGCCCTGCACCTCCTATGGATCCACAAATCTGCCCATTTATTGCTCCAATTGCTCTGCTAGATTTATTCTAAGCTGTCAGCTAAGGGAGGTGGTGTCCTTTCTCAGGGGGCATGTCCTGTTTGCTGAATCTGGTGTCAGCTGAGCATGTGCATCCACCTCAGTGAGGTGGACAGAGGAATTAGAAAAAGAGCAAACAGAAGGTGGTGCAAAACTGATAGTTCATTAAATAGCTCAAAAGCTATACAAATGTTTTTCTTACATGCAATACAGAAGTATTTTGATCAAGTTGCTGGTTTGAAAACTGTAGAATATTTTTTGGGTGTGCCAACCTCTTTAAGGGCTGGGAATCACAGTCACCTGTGCACAGTGCTGTGTATCTTCTATTATACAAGTATTTTCTATAGAGAACATAGGGACTTAAATATAAGTTATGCTGAATCTTTTCTGTAAAAGTATATATCTATCTGGTCAACTACTTCTGCTCTGCAATATGATGCCTGTAGCTTAAACACCATGGGCCAGATTTATCATTAGCTCAAGTCAGAATAATGCAGTGAAAGTAGCAAATTTTTGTGCAAACACTAAAACTGCGCAACATTTTTTTTTTGTTCTGCACTATGCTCGCCAGTTTTCTGAAAGTGGGCATGTTTTCTTATGTAAATTAATCTCTAGACAGATTTACTATTGTGACTATTTAAAAAGTCGCAAAAAAGTCGCCAAAAAAATGCGCAATTTCACTCCAGTGAGGACCTTGCTTATCTTATGAGACTTTTTAATAGAACATGCGACTTTTTCATAAAGATGTGCGACTTTTGTAAAGCTGCTTACTGACGGATAAACTGCTACCGCCAAACTACATTTATTGCCGTCTTAAAGGGCCGATCATAAATCTGACTTGGCTAAAACTGACTTTAGCCATATGTGAAAGTGGTGTCAGCTGTCAGAGTAATGATAAATTTGGCCCCATGTTTAATGTGAAAGGTTCCGTTTTTAGAATCTGACACAGGACCTGATATTTAAATATTATTTTCTTTCCTTTCATGGACATAAAATAAAGTATAAAATTATATAATTAATTTTCTAGTATAACAATGATAAAAAATATATAAACAAAAATACCCCCCCCCCCTCCAAAATAACTATTTGAGTACTATTTATTATGGTACTGTTTAGCAGATATTAGACATAAGTATAAAATATCAAAATCTATGGTAGACAATGACCAATGCAACTTACAAAATCATTTTTAGGTTAATGTTATTCTATTAGTAGAAAAACAAATAGTTAAAGTAATAAAAAAATAAAAAAAATTTAAACTATAGGCTTAAAAATTCTGACCCCCCCTCTATAAATTACAGATATAAAAACTGTATGCAAGGTAAGTTGTCTTATTCACCAAAAAAGAGCTGCAAAAATCATGTCGCTAGCCCAGGAAACAAAGTTATAGCCATTAAACTAAAGAGTGTAAAACATTTCTAAAATTTGGTCCTGAAGACCAAATCGGTTAAAGTAGCTGTTCAAAAAAAAAAAAAAGGTATTCAGCTCATCAACCCAACACGACAACCAACACAAATCTGACACAGAAGCTCCAAATTTGCCCCTCGAGTCGTAGTTTTTAGAAGCTCCCAGTGATTTTGTGCCACACATAAAAGTATGGACATGTACCGAAGCTTGTTTAGTAGGGGCATGCTGCTTTTTAGTTTCTTGCTACTGGCTTGTACCCTTTGTAGTTAGGTTATATTGACAATGAAGAACAGTAAAAGTCTGCTCATTCTGCTTTACAGGAAGGAGAGTCCTTTGATTCCCCTGATGACAAATGTACAACTTATAAATGTGTGAAGTCAAGCGGACAACTGGTTACAGTTACAGAAAAAGAGACCTGCCAATATAGCAGTTCAAAGGACTGTAAATATGTAAGTATTGAGCCCCTTCAGCACTTTCTGATTGTAACAGAGGCTGCGGTGCACCGCTGTTCCCCCGATTACCGCTGCAGTCCGGGACACTGTTTGTATAAGTGATATTGCTTCTGAGGATTCCGCTTTACAGTGTCTATTTAGCCCTGGACACAGCCTGAGTTCGGATGGTGTCATGTTACCCTGCTCAAAGGGCAGCACGCATCACTCCCTGGGTGGACTGGGTTAGGTCAGGTGACCTCGCTGACCAACCCTAGCTCTCCTGCAGGAATTTAAGTGGTTCAGCCCTTCTCCCAGATGTCTCAGTGTTAAGTTCCTTGTCTTTTGCTAGAGATCCTGACAACCACTGGTGCTCCTGACTTGTACTTTAGTTCTGGACTTCGCTTATCATCTGATTCCTGCCTGTTTAAATCGTCTCTCCTGTTGCCGACCCAGATTGCCTGACCTGCTCCTGTGTCGCCTGCCCTGATCCTCTGCCTGTCTGACTTCATCTATACCTTATCCTTCAGTTCTGCATCGTCGCTCCTGGTAACGCCTCTTCCGTCTGACTACGGTTGTACTTGCGGTACCTACCCAGGTATCCTCTGGGCTGCCTGGACCAGCTGCCACTGACTTGGTTTACGCTCTGGAGTAGCCCCTGGCAACTACCCTAATGGCTCAAGCCTATCCTCACCACTCTAGTGAAGACCAGGTAGTTGCTCAGACACACCCTCCAGAGTATAGCCAGTCAGTGGCACAGTGGGTTCACATCAGCTAATCCGTGACACCAATTATCTGCTTTTTCTATGAAATTTTTTACTCCCTGCCTCCCCAAAGCCATAGCTTTTATTTTTATTTTTTTTATTTTACATAGCCCACATATGAAGGCTTATTTTTTGCTGAACAAATTGTACTTTCTAATTGCACCAATTAATATTACATACTACGTAGTGTAAAATTGAAAACAAAATTCAAATGGGGTTGAATTGAAAAACATAAACCTCACAATTTTTATTGTTGTTTTTTTTAATGGATTTAAAACAAACCTGTGCTGCAAAACTGACCCCTGACCTTCAATCTCTGCATCAGTATGATTTCAAAGAAATTATATATTTACAGAAGCTAGGCCTTACAGATATAACCAAAAGCTCTCCCGATTGCAGCATGGGGGAGCTGTTCAAGTCTCAGGAACGCATCACTCATAGGTTTTCTAATTCTCTGATGCTGTGGTCCCCTTTGACTATATCATCTGAGGGGTTAAATGTCTGTGATTGAAGTTATCACTGATAGCAGACATTAACCCCATGTGTCTGGCTGTATGGAACAGCAGAAACCCAGTAGCTATGGAACCTGCTACGCTTACAAAAGTGCCATTTTTAAAGACTGGACTTATGCTGTACATGTACGGAGGATGTCCAGAGAGAGTTAATGGACTTGTGCAGTGAAAATGCTTATGTTGAAGGATTTCAATATTAATTATGACTTTTCTATTTAGGGTGAGGAGTATGTGCCACCTACCAACCAGTGCTGCGGACAGTGTGTCCAAAAATCCTGTGTCGTTACTACAACCAATGGAACTGCTATACTTCTGAACGTATGTTGAGGTCATAGTTTTGGTGCTCAATTATGAATTTTGAAAAAAGCCAGTAATATTGATCCACACATCTCGAGATATGTTGATCCAAGAGGAAAGGAAGAACCCATCCATTCTGTAATATTATTTTCATTTCTAAGCGCTTGCATATTCTGAAGTGCTGTACAAAATATTACAGGATATAGTGACATACAATTACAGTTAAGTACAATGGTAAAATGTAAACATAAAGTAATAGGATTCCACAATCTAAGGAAGAGAGATGATACAATGAGAATATGGTTATTGGTTGTACTACTGAACAAGACAGTATTTAACAAACAAGATTCACATAATATTTAGAAATACGTGCAGAGTAAATTGTGTGGACCAGTCGCCCATCGAGATTATCAGTGATCAGAAGTACTCTGGGAGGAGATATTGTAGGGCAAGGAGGAAGCACAGAGAGCAATAGGATAGAAAATGTTCATACTGATATATGAGCTAAGTAATGTATTAGATTGCATTAAAGATATTGCCCTCCAAAAGCTTTATATGCTGGACGATAGTCGTGTGTATTGATGAAAGCTCTGTAAGAAGATGAGCAGCACTGTAAAGTCCTGGATATGGGAGTCACTTAAAACTGTGACTGCAAATGCACATATTCCGCCAGTTACAGTGGAACTATATAGCGTAAAAACAATAATAAACCTCCCCAATGGTCTTTTCTGACCTTTGAGTGACATGTCATAAAGTATAAAATATATATAATTAATTTTTAAATATAGTGAGTATAAAAAATATTCACAAAAATAACCCACCCCCTATAATAACTATCCCCACAACAATCTTTATCTTAATGCTTCACAAAATTGGACACATAATATATCAAAATCTATGGTAGTGTCACGGATGTTGTAACAGAAAACAAGAAGTTACAAATAAGGATCCGACTGGCTCGATCCGAAACTAAGGAACAAAAGGGTGACCCCTATTTAAGCCCTGAAACTCTCCCTGTCTTCTCAGCCCATGCAAAGACCTCTATGATAGAAAATTGCATGCCCTCGTGCCTCGACTGTATGACACCTTAACTCCCTATAATAGTAAGGGGACACGACCACCGGCTCCCTACACTTAATACGGAGGGAGTCAGGGTCACCTAGGATCAAGCAAACAGGAAAACACAAATCAATGAACAGACTTATCTGTAGAAGCATCAGTTGTAGCATCCAGCATGTACACACTCCAGGAAGTTGTATAAACCGCAAAGTGATGCAGTATGGGAGGGGATTTAAAGGGATGCAATCAGTGCAACTAGATGACAGCTGAGAGAGGGAAACGAGATGACAAAACAAAAGCAAAACAAAAGAACCTCAAGCAGGAGGTTCTGAAGAACGTCTGTCAGAGCTTCTCAGATGTCTGGCGGTGACAGGTAGATAATACAAAATTCTATTAAAAAAAACTATTTTAGGTTTAACGGGTTGTCCCACGGAAAACATTCTATAACCAAACGAGCACCTGGATCTGACTACGTTTGTAAATGCCTGTAATTAAAACTTTAGCATAGCCATTAAGTTGTTACCCAAAATGTATCTCTATAGCGCCACCTGCTGATTTTTCTTCTTGTTTCTCTGTCCATGTCGCTGAGGTGGACACACATGCTCATTTCTATTCTTCAAATTCCTCCTGAGCTGTGATAGGGAGAGAACTGCAGCAGAAAAGACATGCCCTCTTAGCTGCAGCAGAAAGGACATGGCCCTGAGCTGTCCGCTTGATGTAAAATTAGCATAGCATTTGGAACAATGAATAAGGAGCTCTCTGGATCCATGTGAGGTACAGGGCTAGTTCTAGCTTTGTTAGAAAAAGATTGTCATGTGCTGTATGATGTCTGATTTTAATTTTTATTAATTATAGGAAAGGGCATCTGTCAGCAGATGTGTACCTATGCAACTGGCTGACCTGTTTTATGTGCACTTGGCAGCTGAAGGCATCTGTGTTGGTCCCATGTTCATATGTGCCTGTGTTGCTGAGAAAACTGAAGTTTTAATGTATGCAAATGAGCCTGTAGGAGCAATGGGGACATTGCCATTACACCTAGAGGTTTTGCTCTGTCTGCAACTTCCGCACCCTCTGGACTTTGATTGACACGGTCAAGCAGGCGTTATGATGTTTTCACTGCATGACCAAGTCAAAGTGGAGAGGGTGCGGCAGTTGCAGAGAGAGCTGAGCATCTAGGTGTAATGGAAACGCCCCTATTGTTTCTTGAGGCTCATTTGTATATATTAAAACATCATTTTTCTCAATGAGGGCACATATGAACATGGGACTAACACAGAGGCCTTTAGCTGCTAAGTGCACATGTACAGGTCAGCCAGTGTCATAGGTACAAATCTACTGACAGAGGACCTTTTAATGTTAAAAAGTATAGTTTTTCAAACTATAAACGTAAAAACTCTGAAAAAACATAAATTATGAGCATAAGAAACTGTATGCAAGGAAATCAACCTTATCCCCCCCCCCCCCCAAAAAAAAAAAAAGCTGCAAAAACCATGTCACCTTCCAAACAAATAATGTTATAGCCTATAAACTGTGCACAACAATTCTAAACTTTGATCTTATAGACTAAAATTATCCTGATCATGAATTGGTTAAAGTAGATTGAATAAAGTCCAAATACTAGAAAAAAAATATAGACAGTACATACTGTAAAATAGCAAAAATATGGCTTGTACCCTTTTTGTAGTTAGGTTATATTGAGAATGAAGAACAGTTAAAGTCTGTTTATTCTGCTTTACAGGAAGGAAAATCTCTTTCTTCCCCTGATGACAAATGTACAACCTATAAATGTGTGAAGTCAAGCGGACAACTTGTTACTGTTACAGAAAAAGAGACCTGCCAATATAGCAGCTCAAAGGACTGTAAATATGTAAGTAATGAACCCCTTTTTTCTGTTTTTACTCCGTGCTTTCCCAGCGCTATATTAGTTTTTATTTTTTCATTAACATAGCCCAGATAAGTTTTACAGTGTAAAATGGAAAACATTTCCAAATTAAGCGGAATTGAAAAAAAAAAAAAAAATATATATATGCAAATCTGGCAGTCTTATTATTTTTTGTGAGCAGTACTAGAGATAAGTGATTTTTTTCAGAAATTCGATTTGCCGGTGCGCCAAATTTTTTTCGTGAAAGATTTGGTTTGATCCAAATAAATTTGATGCAAATTACATTAAAAAACGACTATTTCCTGGCTGCTGAGAGCCTCTATAGTAGCGTACAGGGTGGGCCATGTATATGGATACACCTTAATAAAATGGGAATGGTTGGTGATATTAACTTCCTGTTTGTGGCACATTAGTATATGTGAGGGGGGAAACTTTTCAAGATGGGTGGTGACCATGGCGGCCATTTTGAAGTTGGCCATTTTGAATCCAACTTTAGTTTTTTCAATAGGAAGAGGGTCATGTGACACATCAAACTTTTTGGGAATTTCACAAGAAAAACAATGGTGTGCTTGGTTTTAACGTAAATTTATTCTTTCATGAGTTATTTACAAGTTTCTGACCACTTATAAAATGTGTTCAATGTGTTGCCTATTGTGTTGGATTGTCAATACAACCCTCTTCTCCCACTCTTCACACACTGATAGCAACACCGCAGGAGAAATGCTAGCACAGGCTTCCAGTATCCGTATTTTCAGGTGCTGCATATCTCATATCTTCACAGCATCTTCTGTGAAGATACGAGATGTGCAGCACCTGAAACTACGGATACTGGAAGCCTGAGCTAGCATTTCTCCTGCGGTGTTGCTATCAGTGTGTGAAGAGTGGGAGAAGAGGGTTGCATTGACAATCCAACACAATAGGCAACACATTGAACACATTTTATAAGTGGTCAGAAACTTGTAAATAACTCATGAAAGAATAAAGTTACGTTAAAACCAAGCACACCATTGTTTTTCTTGTGAAATTACCAATAAGTTTGATGTTTTACATGACCCTCTTCCTATTGAAAAAACAGAAGTTTGATTCAAAATGGCCAACTTCAAAATGGCCGCCATGGTCACCACCCATCTTGAAAAGTTTCCCCCCTCACATATACTAATGTTACACAAACAGGAAGTTAATATCACCAACCATTCCCATTTTATTAAGGTGTATCCATATAAATGGCCCACCCTGTAGAACACTGTGCCTTGTAGTAAGACACATAGGGAGTCTGCTTTGGTAGTGAAATATCACTGCGTCGCACTTAGAATCACAGCATGCTTCACTTTTTTGGGCAGTTACGGCGCCAAGACTGACCAAATACCGTAACTCAAGTATCAACTCAGCCTTACAGGTAGATGTTAGCGTCAAGAAGAATTGCACTCCTTTTACACCCTCGTCAGCTGATTCCACATAGATGTCTACAGAACCTGTTCTATTAAACGCTTATACAAGTAGAGCCCCCGACAGGGTGGAGAGGGTGACCGCAGTAAGTTTGTGTTGACGTCACTGATTCATTTTCCCCATTCTCTGATCCGTCCGAACAATTACCCAGAAAAAACGGATCCTGTCTGTGGAGCATACGCCTTCACTGGGTCAGCATTTGCGCAATAGTCCATCGGTATTGCTAAAGGCGAAAAAAAAAAATATGTGGATCTAAAACAGAGATGACATGTGAATGGAATATTTGCATGTCTTCTGTGTTTTTCACCCACTCCTGCTTTTGGCTATCAAATCATAAACCAATATTGATACATACATTGTACATACAGGCCTTAAAGCTGCTACACAGACAGGATACGTTGTGCGTCTCGTTTTTCCTTCTTTCTGACATATCCGAAGAAGTGTCAAATAAATGATGTCAGCCAAGCCGAAAGCCAAAATAGTGGACCAGTCATGAAGTTGGGAGGGTGGGAACAGCATGAGAAGTCCACAGAGTGAACCTATGACATAGTAGTGAGGTGAAAGCAGCGTGAGTAGACCACAGAGTGTCCCAATGACAGGGTCTGGAGGTGGCGGCAGCATCAGGACACAGAGTGACAAGGTGACATACTGTGGAGGTGGGTGGCAATATCAGTACCCGCTAAAGATGGTGGGTGAAAGAAGGAGCACTTGGCTTCAGATGTGTGGCATCAGGCGGGTAACAGCATCAGAATAGTAGCTGAGGCAGGTAGCCAGAATCTCTTTTGTCAAATTGTTGGTGTGGCACCATGGATGATCTATCTAGTCTGATGCATCAGGCATTGGTGTGTGGAAATCCTGGCTGATCCACGCCTCATTCTTTTTGATGCAATGTCCCACTATGTGCTACATGTGGGCACTTTAAACTTTTGCTAAATGTCATATCAAATGTATTGTGGTATCATGCTGTAATTCTCTTTAACTGGCTGACAGTGTCATTTACCTTTATTCACCCCTAGGTGGTGCCTGCACCACTTGTATATAAAGCTGGTAAGGGTGTAAAGCTAGTTTGTCTGATGCTAATGAAGAGATGAGGAAGTTAATGGAGGAGGTGGAAATTTGTATTTCCACCAAAATAATTCAAAAAAGATTTTACCACATATAAGTGCAGCGCTTAAAGCTGAATGCAAGATTTTTTTTCCACTGAAATAATTCAAAAAGATTTTACCGCTTATAACTGCCGCGCTGAACACCGAATATCTTCTTTTTCTACTGATATACGCCACTAAAGGCTTTACCACATATAACTGGAACAGTGAACGCAGAGTATATTTTTATTTTTCCACGTATATACGCCACTAAAGGCTTTTCAACAAAGGGTTATAGGCTTTCAGTTTAAAAAAAAAACAGCGGCGCCTGAGATGCAGTGATCCGAAGTGAACAGGACATAGAGGAGAAAGTAGGTCCGTGCTGGAAGAGCGATACGCGGTCCTCCTGCGGTTTCTGTGCTGCATAGAAGTCCCCGTAGTGTCCAGTAAGCAATACCACGGATAGATGCGGGCAGGTGTGAATTAGTTCGCATTTTTGTGCAGGGTTAGTGCATAGTGTATTCACCTATATTGGTGCGCCGCTCTTATGGATGTCGTCACATAAGCGCGCAGTGTGTGAAACGTAAATACAAAATTTCACCACAACGTAATTCACTCCATACTGCAAAAAGGACTTTTCCACATATAACTGCAGCTCTGATTGCGGAATATATCTATTTTTCAACTGAAATACACCACTAAAGGCTTTACCACATATAACTGCAACAGTGAACGCTGAATATATTTTTATTTTTCTACTGATATACGTCAAAAAAGGTTTTTCAAGATATAAGTGCAGCAGCGAATGGTGAATGTATATTAATTTTTCTACTGATATACCTCACTAAAGGTTTTTCAAGATATAAGTGCAGGAACGAATGGCAAATGTATATTTCTTTTTCTAATGATATACGTCAAAAAAGGTTTTTTCTACATGTAAGTGCACCAGCGAATGGAGAATATATATTTCTTTTTCTGCTGTAATACACCAGTAAAGGCTGTACCAGCTATAACTGCAACAGTGAAGTGAGAATATCTATTTTTTGCAGTATTGAAATACGCCCCTATACGCTTTCACCAGAAATACCTGCAGCAGTAAACTTAGAATATATATTTCTTGTTGCACTGAAATTGGCCATTATACTCTTTGACCAGAAAAAAAATTAAACAGTGAAGTGCGTATATATATATATTTCTTGCTGTACAGAAATACGCCCCTATACGCTTTTAACAGAAAAAACTGCAACATGGCAGTGTGTATATATTTTTCTTTTTTTACTGAAATACGTCCCTATAAGCTTTTAACAGAAATAACTGCAATAGTGCAGTGCGTATATATTTTATATATTTTAATGGTCAATGGACCTGTTAAGTCAAAAAATGCTTATGTTGATTGATTTCTTTATTAATTATAACTTTTCTATTCAGGATGAAGAGTATGTGCCACCTACCAACCAGTGCTGTGGACAGTGTGTCAAAAAATCATGTGTTTTTATCACTCCGAGCGGAGACTTTAAGCCTCTGAATGTAGGTTGACAACTTATGAACAAATATTGACATTATATTTTAGGTGCTTGAGTATCTTATTATATTAAAGGAGTTATCCTTCAATATTATAAATGAAAATCACACATCATATAGAACATGAAATCCTCTTTCTAACAAAGCTATGACTGGCCAGATACCTCATATGGGTCCAGAGATCTCCCCATTCATTTCTCAAATTGCTCTGCCAGATTTATCTCAAGATGTTGGCTCAGGGGACATGTCCTTTCTCAGAGGGCATGTCCTGGTTTCTGCAGCTAATAGCAGTTGAAGGATAGAACTGAGCATGTGCGTCTACCTCAGTGAGGTGGACAGAGAAATTAGAAAAAGTGCAAACAGTAGGTGGTGCTATACAGAGAGTTCAATGAATAGCTCAGTGGCTATACTAAATTTGTATTGACATGCAATTACAGAAGTATTCAGATCCAGGTGCTGGTTTGAAAACTGTAATTATTTTTCATAGTACAACCCCTTTAAGGATTGGAATCACTCACAGTCACCTCTGCGCATAGAGCTGTTTATAGTCTGCTGTTCAATGATCTGCTATATAGAATGTAAGCACTTTTTTTTTTGGTCTTAAAAATTGTCCAATCTTAGGATTCACTGAGAATATGTAGGTGAGGCATTTGACTTTGGGGTGTTCAGCATTGTTGTCTTGTTTTCTAAGATCCCAGGGACTGATTCAAAGGTCTGAAAAATGTAAGAATATTCTAATATATTATTTCCTGACATACAGTTGCATCCACCATTATATTAGGTCGAACTTGGTAAAAAAAACTTTAATTTTCATGAAGCAAAACCACTGGGTGCCCACATCTAATATATATATATATATATATATATATATATATATATATATATACAGTACAGACCAAAAGTTTGGACGCACCTTCTCATTCAAAGAGTTTTCTTTATTTTCATGACTATGAAAATTGTAGATTCACACTGAAGGCATCAAAACTATGAATTGACACATGTGGAATTATATACATAACAAAAAAAGTGTGAAACAACTGAAAATATGTCATATTCTAGGTTCTTCAAAGTAGCCACCCTTTGCTTTGATTACTGCTTTGCACACTCTTGGCATTCTCTTGATGAGCTTTAAGAGGTAGTCACCTGAAAATTTGGAAAAAAAACTGTACTCACCTCTTCAACCCTCCACCACCACCAAGTTAGAAACAAAGCTCCAACAGTCCCCAACCAGACCATGTTTATGAACTGCCAGCAATAACTTGCCATACTAGATATTTTTAGTATGGACAAGTAGCTTGAAGCTTGCCAAATATGTGGGCAGAACAAGGCAGAAGAGTAGGGGCATGCAGCTTTTTTATTTTTATTTGACTGAATCGTGCCCTTCTGCCATTGGCCTATATTAGAGAACAGAAAAGTCAACAGAATAAATTTTTTCTTAACAGACTGCTCATTCTGCTTTATAGGAAGGAGAATCTTTTTCATCCCCGGGAGACAACTGTACAACCTATAAATGTGTGAAGTCAGGTGGACAACTTTTTACAGTTACAGAAAAAGAGACCTGCCAATATAACAGCTCAAGTGACTGTAAATATGTGAGTAATGGACCTGTTCAGTAAAATGTTTATGTTGAATTATTTTTTTCATTATTAATTATGACTTTTCTATTTAGGGTGAGGAGTATGTGCCACCTACCAACCAGTGCTGCGGACAATGTGTCCAAAAATATTGTGTTCTTACAACACAGGCCGGGGTTACTAAGCTTCTTAATGTAGGTGGACATCTATTATTTATTTATTTTATGTAGTGAAAATATAAAAATTTCCTCTAAACAGAAGAGACATTTTTCTGCTTCATAAATTGCACAAATTACCGGTATACAAATTAGGAGAATTATTACATCTTGTGAGAAAGTTGATTTTGTTTTGCAATGTTAAGGGTTCTTGGCCATGCCTTTTTTAACCTTTATTTTTATTGATCTAAGAAATAAATAGTAACAGAAAAAAAATACATAAATATGTCAATTAGTACCAAAATACTGAAAAAGCTAGTAAAACAATCCAGAGTTTAAATAATCCAAATACTTTTATTAGACTATGACTGACTGTTAAATTCTATTTTAAAACACTTGTCTTACCCCTTCCCACACCATGGCATAAATGTACAGCATGGCCGTAGCATACTGCTGACACTCTGTCGCAATAGCCAAGATTGGAGCAAGGACTTTTTCTGCCTGTTTAAACTCTTAAAAGCCACATTAAATAGTGACTGCGGCATCTAAGTGGCTTATAGTGGGAGGGTCCCACCTCTGTACCTCACAGGCGCGCGTTTACAGGATCGGAAGGTAAGCGAGTGGATCTCCAGCCTGCCAGCGGCGACCGTTCGCTGGCAGGCTGTAGATGCATTTTTTTTTTTTAACCCCTAACAGGTATATTAGACGCTGTTTTGATAACAGCGTCTAATATACCTGCTACCTGGTCCTCTGGTGGTCCCTTTTGCTTGGATCGACCACCAGAGGACACAGGCAGCTCTGTAAAGTAGCACCAAACACCACTACACTACACTACATCCCCCGTCACTTATTAACCCCTTATTAACCCCTGATCACCACATATAGACTCCCTGATCACCCCCCTGTCATTGATCACCCCCTTGTAAGGCTGGCTCTATTCAGAGGGCCGTATGTGTTTTGCGGATCCACAATTCGGGTCTGCAAAACACATACGGACGTCTGAATGGAGCCTTAAAGGGGGGTGATCAATGACAGGGGGGTGATCACCCCATATAGACTCCCTGATCACCCCCCTGTCATTGATCACCCCCTTGTAAGGCTGGCTCTATTCAGAGGGCCGTATGTGTTTTGCGGATCCACAATTCGGGTCTGCAAAACACATACGGACGTCTGAATGGAGCCTTAAAGGGGGGTGATCAATGACAGGGGGGTGATCACCCCATATAGACTCCCTGATCACCCCCCTGTCATTGATCACCCCCTTGTAAGGCTCTATTCAGAGGGCCGTATGTGTTTTGCGGATCCGATCCATGTATCCGTGGATCCGTAAAAAACATATGGACATCTGAATGGAGCCTTTCAGGGGGGGTAATCAATGACAGGGGGGTGATCACCCCATAAAAACTCCCTGATAACCCCCCTGTCATTGATCACCCCCCTGTAAGGCTCCATTCAGACATTTTTTTGGCCCAAGTTAGCGGGAATTTTTTTCTTGTTTTTTGTTTTTTCTTACAAAGTCTCATATTCCGTAATTTTTTTAGACATTTATATTCCAGACTTCTTCTCATGCTTTAGGGCCCCTAAAATGCCAGGGCAGTATAAATACCCCACATGTGACCCTATTTCGGAAAGAAGACAACCCAAGGTATTCGCTGAGGGGCATATTGAGTCCATGAAAGATTGAAATTTTTGTTTCAAGTTAACGGAAAGGGAGACTTTGTGAGAAAAAACTAAAAAAATCAATTTCCGCTAACTTGTGCCCAAAAAAAAATAATTCTATGAACTCGCCATGCCCCTCATTGAATACCTTGGGGTGTCTTCTTTCCAAAATGGGGTCACATGTGGGGTATTTATAGTGCCCTGGCATTTTAGGGGCCCGAAAGCGTGAGAAGAAGTCTGGGATCCAAATGTCTAAAAATGCCCTTCTAAAAGGAATTTGGGCCCCTTTGCGCATTTAGGCTGCAAAAAAGTGTCACACATCTGGTATCGCCGTACTCGTGAGAAGTTGGGGAATGTGTTTTGGGGTGTCATTTTACATATACCCGTGCTGGGTGAGATAAATATCTTGGTCAAATGCCAACTTTGTTTAAAAAAAATGGGAAAAGTTGTCTTTTGCCGAGATATTTCTCTCACCCAGCATGGGTATATGTAAAATGACTCCCCAAAACACATTGCCCAACTTCTCCTGAGTACGGCGATACCAGATGTGTGACACTTTTTTGCAGCCTAGGTGGGCAAAGGGGCCCACATTCCAAAGAGCACCTTTAGGATTTCACAGGTCATTTTTTACACATTTTGATTTCAAACAACTTTGCACACATTAGGGCCCCTAAATTGCCAGGGCAGTATAACTACCCCACAAGTGACCCCATTTTGGAAAGAAGACACCCCAAGGTATTCCGTGAGGGGCATGGAGAGTTCCTAGAATTTTTTATTTTTTGTCACAAGTTAGCGGAAAATGATTTTTTTTTTTTTCTTACAGTCTCATATTCCACTAACTTGTGACAAAAAATAAAACCTTCCATGAACTCACTATGCCCATCACGAAATACCTTAGGGTGTCTTCTTTCCAAAATGGGGTCACTTGTGGGGTAGTTATAAATAAACCGTTAAAGTTGTGGAGTGCCGATTTGTAAAAAAGGGCCTGGTCACTAGGGGGGTATAAACCTGTGGTCCTTAAGTGGTTAAATGAGTACAGTAAATTAATCACCGCCTAAAGTACGTGACACATATCATATTTTGAAAATGGGGCAGCTTATTTAGAGCCAAAATTAACTGTGCTCTTCAAGGATTAAAAAAAATAAAACTTGTATGCGTTATTCTTTGTAGAGATGGAAGGATAAATATGTAGCATTTATTGAATCCCATGGTAATTTTTGAAAATTATATTAATATCTTAGCATTACCTAGGGTTGAGTGTCCTTATATTTTGCCTATTAAGCAGAAAGTTGAGAGACAGTCTCAAGAATTATAATAACATGATCAGAGATCTTACAAATGTTCCAAGTTGTCTGTAACTACCTGTGATCCATGTGGAAACTGACATTGCATGTGACTTCGTCTCAAACTTGTAAGCTTAGGCTACTTTAACATTAGCACTATTTAATTAATTTGTTCTGCTTCATTATAGGATCAGAGCAATGAAAATAGCATAAATGCTGGATCTAGCAGAGTGGTGCCAGACAGACCCAATTATCTATGATGGGGTCTGCCAGGTATCTTTTTGGGAGTCTGGAGTTTTATCAGACAAAAAAGTTCTGCATTCAAGGCTATTTTGTCCAATATTTTGGATGGCTAATGAAGCCTGACAAAGATGCAAACTCAGACTTATTGCATTATGTTTATACAATGAACTTAGCAAAAGTTAGCTCCCATTAATGGGTACTGCAGGAAGGTAGAAGTTCATTATTTTGCAAGTCTACCCGGATGTTGGCGTTTTTTATTAGAAAAACACAGCTCTGGCCACCAAACCTTCACCTGATTTCATGTACAGTACAGTTGCACAAAAAAAGTAAGTGAACTCTCTGGACGTTAAACTCAATGTAACTACACTAATAACACACAAAACAGTTGTACTGATCATATATCTTATTGCCCACACTGAGTAAACATCCACACCGCAGAGGGAAAACGTAAGCAAACCTCTCTGTTAATGACGTTTTCAAAAGTCAATACAGTAGGCAAAAGATTAAGAAGCTGAGATTGGAAGTGTGGTTTTCACAGGCGCTTTGCCCAGTAAAGGCACACAAAGACTAGTTACTGAAAAGTCTTTCCTTATCATGAAAAATTGGCTAGTGTAAACCATTTTGCCCAAGTCCAGTTGTATGTTTCACAATGCTTCTGAAAAAAATATCTATGGAGCGATGAGAAAAAAATTGAGATTTTAATGGACATGAATGCTACAACTGTTAGTGTTTTATTACTTTAGTTAGATTGGTTTGGTCTAAAAGTGTGTACACCACAGGAACCCACACCAATCTTCAAAATGGTGGTCCATTGTCCCACCTGGCAAAGGAGAATGACTGGAAATGTGGCCATGTATTTGCACTCCACTCTCCACCTCTATCCTTTCACTCCTGTAAGGAGTGCCCCCTGTGTGTGAACTGTGATGTAGAGTTTCCCCCTGATACCGGGGATTGCAACTCACCAGATTGAGTGCTGAACCAGGCACAATGCTATAAAACAATGCCACAATGGATTGTGGTTTCAGAACAGCTCCCTTAAGCCACTGGTGTCCAATGCCGTTTCTCGAAAAATATGTGCGATATTAGATAAACATAAAAACTGGCAAAGGATGGGGTGTTAATATTTACCACACTTTAATAAATAAAATATATAAAGCATATCTCAAAAACAAAGTCTGAGTAAGTCGAAGGTTCATTTCGCGAAACACGTTGCAATAGACCCATTCACTTTGTTTTTAAGATACTGTGTATGTTTTATAAATTTTATTTATTAAAGAGTGGTAAATCATAGCGTCCCATCCTTTGCCAGTTTTTCTGTTTATATAATATTGCATGGAAACAGCTACCTCACCAAGTGTGATAGAGTCATTGAACCCCGTTCTACAGATGGAGGTGGGTCCCAGATGTGTCTGCTGCAGCTACAGTATTAGACATATATGCTATACATGTCTAAAATGATAATACATCTTTAGTAGAACTTGGGAAGGCAAAGTTTTGATCATTGTTTCTTTCAATTTAAGAAATCAATCAGCACTGAAGTTGGAATTAACAATGGTCTTGAAACTTTTTTTCAGCATAATGAACATTGAGCACTAAAACTGTTTTAATCTGATTGCATCCAACAATTAAAATGAATCTCTTTTTTTCTTTTGTTTAAAAGGAAAGTGAAGTATTCATGGATGGACCGTGTACAACATATCAGTGTGTTAATATAAATAATCAACTTATGGCACTTTCTTCAACAAAGATTTGCGATTCTGACTGTGGTCCGGTAAGTTACAGTGAATATTAATATTATAGTTTTGTTTTTCATAAATTAGCTGGATTCATTTAAATGGTTACTAACTTTTTGCACATATCAATGGTACAAGCTACCATAAGAGATTCAGTAATATATCTTGTGAAAAATGTCTTGTTGTTCTGTTGTTTTTCTTTCTCCCCCTGCTTGCTATACATTTTTCTCTTTAAAACTTCTCTTGAATACATCTCCATAATAAGCATCTCAAAGAAGTAACTGTTATATTGGTTGCTCGTCCCTACCACTGTCCTGCTATCCTGCTATCACCCTTCTTCTGATACTACACCTTCCTCTGCTTCATTTTGGAGGATGTGCCCACCAGAAACACCGGCCTGCTCTTCCTTGCAGGCCACAGCCTTCTTCATGTCGGCATGGCCTCTCCACTCTCTCAGTAGGACAGGCATGCCCTTTTCCTCCTGGTTCCTAGAGGGCCAGAGCGTGCAGCCTAATTCATACCAGCCAATGGCTAGCCATTTTTGTGTACTCAAGACACCTTCCCCTATGGGAAGGTGGTTTAGCAATAGGTTGTCTATCTTGCTAGTTCCCTTCTAAGGTGTGCTGTATTCATTTGTCTTCCTGTATACCGATTTCTGCTAATTTTCTGGATATTGACCCTCTGCTACCTGATCTGATCTGTGCCTGACTTCTGTACTGACTTATCATTTCTGACACCTGCCTTGATCTTGGACTGTTTATCAGATTGCTTGTACTCTGCCTGCTCTGACCTTAGCCTGTCTCTGACTATCGTTTTGCCTGTTCCATCAGTGCTGTGAACCGGCGTCTCTGACCTTAGTGGGTCAGGTGTCAATAATACAGATTACTCCAGAAAGTAGCGGTCTGGTGGTTCACCTGCAGCAAAATCCAGATCCCTGAATAGGGTAGATAACAGGGGCTGCCAGGATAATGACTTTAGGAGTAGCCCAAAGTCAAATCTGTTGGTAGACAAAGTCATATCTTACCCACTGCTGTAACAGTATCAGAGTACAAATCAGTATATGGAGAGGAGGAGGAGTAAGCAGGAGCTCAGAGAGACAGGAGAATCAAAGAGACACTTCTGTCTCAACCAAAGTATTTTATTAACATGTATACAGGTCAGTAGCTATCGGCAATGTCCTCCATAATCCTGTGTGTGCTTCTGAGCGAATGACAGAAAAATAAGAAGCAGAATCTGCTCTACATTCTGTGTGCAGAGGATGGGAGACACTGTCCATGCAGCAACTCTTGGAGAACTGCAAATTGAAGATCTGGCATACATATAAGAAATTTGCTATAATATGCATGTGATACATGTGACATAATGACCAGAAATAGTCGGACTCCTCATGTAAAATATACTATACTATCGATTAATACAACATTTGCTGAAAGGTTAGGTATGCTTTTACATTTTAGCCACAAGAGGCAGACCTCACACTTCTACTGACCTTAATGTAGATCTCCATATAACTGAGATTTTTCAAGAGAAACAGTGCCATAATGCAGATATGGAAAATACTAGCTGGAAGAAAGTGTGTGTTCCTATAATGGAATCTTCTCTGTGATCAAAATTTAAATGCTACATAGTCATAATGCTTAGAGAAATGTTTAAGGGTCTACCCTACAATGAATGTAAAAAAAAATCATAAAGTACAGGACAATCTTTTTCTTGCTAAGCTCTAGCCATAGAGCCACAGCTTTCCCCATTCATTGCTCTTATTGCTTTGCTAGATGTTCTTCAGGCTGGCAACTCAGGGGACATGCCCTTTCTCCAAATAATGGAAAGATTTCCACCTGTTCTGTATTTTTTACCCACACCTGATTTTGGCTCACAATAACTGATGGAAATAACTGATCAAGTAACTGAAGTGTGAACTCAGCCTAATTAGACCAACCGTGTAATGATTTACATACAGTATCTGCTTGAGACATAACTGCATGCTGAGTTTTGCAGCAATTTGACATTTCTATCTAGGTGTGTTATTTTTTTTATTTTTTATTTTTTGTACTTTTATGCATAATATGTGTAAAAATGTCACTAACTGTTGAGATATTTACATGTTACTGTCTTCTGTTGCTCGAAATCCACTGGTATTTTAGTTATATAGATGATCCCCTCAGGGCCCATCCATGTCAACCTTGTGGTCCTTTAAGGGAATCCAGAACTGACTTTCCATATCACCTTGTTTTAGGGGCATTTCTAGGTTACAACAAAAGAACAAATCAATTTAAACTGTGAATCTCATTTTCTGTATCTAGGGTGAAACTTATGAAATTACTGACAAAAAAGTATGCTGTGGAAAATGTGTCCAAATATCATGTGTGTTTTTGACATCTTTGAATAAAACTACAACTTTACAGGTATGTTTCAAAGATAAGCTTTACATTTCAAATATATTTATGGTGGGTGTTAGAAGTACATCAAAATTCTAAAGGTGGAACAACAAGGATTTCAGTGTGAAGTAGTTTAGTTGGATGAAGGGAACTACTATGGGAATCAAGTCTGTCCATTGTTATCTCAACCATAGGGCATTGAGAAGATGTTGTGCTAAATCTTTGCTTATTAAACTATGGATGATTAAATAGACTATATTTATCTGACGTTTGAAGTGCTACTATGTATACTTTTTGGAAGGAAAGCTGAACCATGTGAGTTTTTCACAGGTTTGCTTTCTCTCTATCTCTTTTTTTTCTTTTCTTACACATGGAATTGCACATCTCTATGGTGGGCTATGTCTGTCTGAAAGAAGGACATAGCAATTTCTATAATGGGACTGTTGATTGCACACGGGTGATATTTGTATTTTGTGGATCTGTGGTTTCGTCAGCGCAAAAAGGATAAGGTTGAGTGCATGTAGAAAATTGAGAATTGACGTGCTTAATTAAGAAACTTGATACCTTTATTAATAAGTGGGTATGAGCAAGAGTGATCAATATACTCAGATGCTCTGATATAAAAAGGCAAACAATGAACCTCCTATTATAGATAAGTGGTACAATAATAAATCACTATAGGAACGGGGATGGTTGTGGGTAAGTCTGTGGGAAAAATTCTCTCCCTAGACGACCCTACGGAACTATGTCCTGAAGCACAGGGATGTCCCCTAATGGTGGAGACACCCTGCCCCCGTACCTAAGCCTAGATGTGGCCCTAGTGATGCCCTACTTAGCAAAGCTGGATCGGGAAATATTAATCCAGTGAAACTAAACAAAAAGAATAAGTCTAATGTAAATAATAAAAAGACACAACCCCAACGCGTTTTGGCTGCATACAGCAGCTCATCAGGAGGTGATGACAGTGTAGTCAACGTAGGGAATAAAGTAAGCAAAATTTTTTTTATATATAAAAAATTGGGCTTAGAAGGATGAGATGGTACTTAGCTCCTTAGCATACTTGATGGTGCTGTGTATACAGATATGTACCTCTTGTCCGTATGTATGATGAACTCAGACAGAGGGGGGCCCTGTAGGAAGCACAGCTGGTATGCTGGGAGGCTGGAGGGCATGTAGCCTAAAAAGACAGGATTTTCTTACAATTTATTTCAGAGAGACACTAGGCTTGAGCAAATTGAGCTTCTGGCCATAGATCTGAAGTCGATTCGTTCAAAAACTGTTTTATCTTTTTAAAATCTGTTTATTGTATTTTAAAACATAAAAAGGGTGTATTATAAAACATGGACTACAAGACCAACTGTATGGACAATGCTCCATAGATGTTACAATACACTGGGACAGATTCATGCAGGCATGTGCAACCAAGTTTAAAACAAAGCAGTCCAGAATCAAGGTTGTAACATACATTGTACAAAATTATGACAGAGTCATAGATGAGCGCCACCATCTGTGGATGCGATATTAGTGGAAACCAAAGACTCAAACATGGAGCCTCTAAGAGTTAGAGTTCTTACACTATGAATATTAACGGATGAAATCTGCCTGCGCTAAAGGAGATAAAGTGTTGTTTAATGTAAATGATTTAAAGTCAATCTAGGTGGTAAATGTATTCCAGTAAATTAACTAGTTAACCGATAACGTCAGTTGGCAAGAGGACAATGGGGGGGAGGGTAACAAGGAGAACTTTGAGAGGGTAATGGGAAGGGGTAGAAGATATGAATAAACCAGGTTATATCTAGAGTGCGGAAAACCTATTATCCAATTACAGGTAAATTATATAGTTAAACTCTGTGAATTTGGGTCAAATTCAGAAAGTATGTCTGTGGGGTCATTATTAGTCTCAGAGCCTTGGAATGAATATAATTATTCACTCAGTGAGGGTGGTGAAGTATGTAAAAGGAACACCAAAAACTTTGTTTTTAATGCTGTTTCCATAAACCCTTAAAATGTATTGCTCTGTGCAGGCAAGTTTGTGTCGGCCGAAGTCGCACAAGACTTTGTTGAATTCCTACTGCATTTGTATCTGCATTTAAAAGCATTTTAAAATAGGAATCCGAACTGGGCTTTGGTATCGGTGCCAGCCAGTACGAAAGCCCACTTTGGATTCCGATTTTTAAATTTTTTTAAAATATGGAGATAGTAATGCAGTGGGAATTCACTACTGTACTCGCAACAAATATGGCATCCAGTGTTTGAAAAATGTATTGGAATATATGATGAACACAGTGAATTTACGTTGAATGTGCTTCTGGGTTTGATTATTATATGCTGGATTTTTATGTATTTCTAAATAAATATATATATATATATATATATATATATATATATATATATACAGTGCTGCCCATAATTATTCATACCACGGGCAAATTTTGACTTAAAGTTACTTTTATTCAACCAGCAAGTAATTTTTTGACGGGAAATGACATAGGTGTTTCCCAAAAGATAATAAGACAATGTACAAGAGGCATTATTGTGGAGAAAAAACATTTCTCAGCTTTTATTTACATTTGAGCAAAAAGTGTCCAGTGCAAAATTATTCATACCCTTCCCAATAATCAATAGAAAAGCCTTTATTGGCTATCAACGCAATCAAACGCTTCCTATAATTGCAGACCAGCTTTTTGTATGTCTCCATAGGTATTTTTGCCCATTCATCTTTAGCAATGAGCTCCAAATCTTTCAGGTTGGAGGGTCTTCTTGCCATCACCCTGATATTTAGCTCCCTCCACAGATTCTCAATTGGATTCAAGTATGGACTCAATGGCTGGGCCACTCCAAAACGTTAATGTTGTTGTCTGCTAACCATTTCTTCACCACTTTTGCTGTGTGTTTTGGGTCATTGTCATGCTGAAATGTCCACTGGTACCCAAGGCCAAGTTTCTCTGCAGACTGCCTGATGTTGTCTTTGAGAATCCTCATGTATTGCTCTTTTTTCATGGTGCCATTTACTGTGATTAGGTTCCCTGGTCCATTGGATGAAAAACACCACCAAAGCATTAGGTTCCCACCACCATGTTTGACAGTGTGGATGGTGTTCTTTGGGTTGAAGGCTTCTCCTTTTTTACGCCAAATGAAGGAAACATCATTGTGACCAAATAATTCAATTTTTGTTTCATCTGACCATAACACAGAAGACCGGAAGTCTTCTTCTTTGTCCAGATGAGCTTTTGCAAAGGCCAAGCAAGCTTTTGTGTGTCTTATCTGGAGAAGTGGCGTCCTCCTTGGTCTGCAGTGTGCAGTGTCCTTTGGATTGTCTGCCTTGAGACATTGCCACCAGCAGAGCCCAGATTCACCAGGATGGCCTTGGTGGTGATCCTTGGATTCTTTTTCACCTCTCTAACTATCCTCCTGGCCAGTACAGGTGTCACTTTTGGCTTCCGACCACGTCCTCTGAGATTTTCCACAGTGCGGAACATCTTGATTTTTTTTTTGCATTTCGAAAAATAATGCCTCTTGTACATCATCTTATTATCTTTTGGGAGACACCTATGTTATTTCCCATCAAAAAAGTAACTAAGTCAAAATTTGCCAGGGGTATAAATAATTATGGGCAGCACTGTACATACAACAAATTCACTTCAAAGTACTAACAAATACATACAAGGCCGTCCATAACCTGTCCCCTCCCTACATCTCTGAGCTACTTTCCCGATACATCCCCACACGCACTCTCCGATCCTCACAAGACCTCCTTCTCTCCTCTTATTGCCTCTTCCCACAATCGACTCCAAGATTTCTCCTGTGCATCCCCCACACTCTGGAACTCGCTACCCCAACATATCAGACTCTCACCTACAGTGGAATCCTTCAAAAGAAACCTGACATCCCACCTCTTCAGACAAGCCTACAACCAGTGACCCTGCTGCCTCTATACCGCCATGACCAACTTAACCCGCACCTACTGTGTCCTTCTCCCATACCATGTAGATTGTAAGCCCTCACGGGCAGGGCCCTCTCTCCTTCTGTACCAGTTTGTAACTCATCTTGTCTATGATTTAGTGCAATTGTCTGTATTATGTATGTGCACCCCTTATCACATGTACAGCGCTATGGAATGAATGGCACTTTAATAATAACTAATAATAATAATAATACTGTACATAATAGAAATGCATAGGCAGAGCATAATATAGATAGGTTTATTAATGACTTTTTTATAATTTTTTCCCACAGCCTGGACAATCTTTGATTGACCCCGATAATGTGTGTATAGTCTATACTTGTATAAGTGTAAATAATCAGCTTTTTACTGAAGCGGAAAAGAAGGCATGTAAATACGAGAGTGCTCAGGATTGCCTGGTGGTATGTTTAATGAATCTTCAATTAAATGTTACATTTAATAATGTTGCTTTTAATACCTTATTGTAAAATGAAAATGTTACTTTTTTGCTAACAAATAATCCCTATAAGAGCATCTGTACTAATCAGTAGAATGCCTTGGGTCAGGCTCCCGATAACACTGGCAAAAAGTTGATTTTGCCTATGAAGTCATACAGTATGTACCACTCATTTTCCCTATAGTGACCTCTCTAGGGGAAATATATAACACGGGGACATTCAAGTAAAAGGTCATACACTGTATGCAATATTGCACTTGAATACATCAGTCCCAAGTGAGAGCTGGTGCCTGTTAATGGCTCATAGAGGGCGGTCAGAGTGGCAGACTTTCCCTTTGCAATGTGCACATTCCCTAATAGGACATTTTGAAAGGGGTTGTCATAAAAATATAAATAAAGGAAACTCCATAATATGCACTAGTCCTAAATTTGCTTGCATGATGCACATATTTCTAGTTACCATATTTAAAATCAAGCTACCCTGGACGAAACAATATATATATATGACTTTTCTACTGGGACATAAAGTGCCAGTCTTAATGAATGTGCCCCATACTGTTTTTTGTTTAATATGGATCAGCTACAAGTTGCTTTTATGTAGAAATAAAAGAAAAAAAGGGTAGAACCCTATACTGACTGAACACTTGCATTTTGACTATAGACTAATCTAATAGTACACTAAGCAAAAGTTAACAACTGAGTATCCATACACCTTTATCTGCTATTGACTTCCATTGTAAAAATAACAATGGGATCCCGTTTTACCATATTGAATAATGGCTTAGGCCTGTACAACAGAAAAAAAAAAAAAAAAAAAAACATATGTTCTTTTGTGTATAAGAAAAAATACTTAGAGAAGGCTCACCTCCTAGGCAAAAAATTGAGTGGGTGCACCTGCAAGAAGATTACACCCAATCTTCAGAGGAAATGTTGGATAGAAAATGTAGTAGGGCACACCTACAGTTAAGGTCACACAGGAGAGTAATGTAGACAGTAATTTAATTTATTTATACCAAATAAAAAATACAGAAAATACAGAAAATATTATTAAACATAAATGGTATGCTATATAGACTTATAATTACTCTAAAATGGATAACGCTAAAATTTAAAATCACATATATGATCCTAAAGGAAAGGTGTCCTGATGGTCAAGTTTTTGTTCCTTACTATTAATAAAGTGTCCAGTACACTTGGTATAATCAGGTTTTAAATACCAAAGTTCACAGATTGATTTCAATAGAGTCAGAGTGAGGATTTATAGTTCGATCACTCCGGTTTCTTTTACTGTGAGTTGACAATGCAACAGATCGCTCTGCCTGTGTATACGCTCGTTCGGCACTAGTGTTACTTACAGTTCGGTAGGTCTGTGCTGGCTGTGCTGCGATTTAACGTGGCGTCCCACGTGTGATGCGCTTACAGGCTGCGATATAACTTCCAGGAGGTAGGGTCAGGGATCCGCGGTAATCAATTGTAGAAGTGCCGTCTCAGTGGTTCTGTAGAATTTAGTTATGCCTATTGGAATAGGAGGACAATTCAAAAAACGTCCTCATATGGCTATGTGAATGAAAAATGTAAAATGTTATGCCTATTGGAATGGGAGGACAATTCAAAGATGCAAAAAGGAAAATACTCCCATTAGGTGAATTGAACATGCGATCATTTGATCACTTATACCATATGTCACAAACCAGTGGGTGTGAACCCACTGTGCCACATGTCCTACTAAGGGCGTTGTCTAAGTTAACCCCTCGATCTTCACAGTACTTCTGATGGTGGGGATAGACTTTCCCGAGGGGAACACCAGGTCGTTACCTCTTGAGGAAGATAAGCACACGAGGTAGCTGGTCCAGGCGGACCAGGAGGTACCTGAGAAAGGTAGCAGAGGTGCAGGCATTGTTAGCAGGCTGAGTCGTAGCCAGGAGCAACCGTGCAGGACTGAAGGATGAGGCAGAGGCGAAGTCAGACAGGCGGTACAGGTCAGGCAATCTGGGTCAGCAACAGGCAGGGATCAAACAGGTAGCAGAGACCAGGAATGCAAGTATGAGTCAGTAACACAAGCGGATATCAGGAACCTTAGCAAGACACAAGGACCTAGACACTGAGGCATCTGGGAAGGGGGCTGAGCCATTTATATATGTGCAGGAGGGCTAGGATTGGTCAGTGAGGTCACATGACCTAACCCACAAAACATAGGGAGTAATGCATGCCTGCCCTTAAGGAAGTGCTGCAGGAAACCAGCAGCAAGCATGATGTGGCCAGGGCTGAGAAGAAACTGTGGAGCGGATCCCAGAACAACAGTACCTACACAGACAGAACCCAGGACTGCAGCTGTGAATGGGAAGCATGGCAGCAGATCACACGGGCCCGGGACTGTGGGAACAGCGCTGTTACACCTTAGACTGAAGTGATTTACTATTGCAGTCTATGGGACTCTCTGTATGTAGGAAGCTAGCAATGATAGGCCTGTGAGCCTTGATAAGGTCACATGCTGCCATCACAACCAATCGGAACATGATTTTCCCCTTGGGGGTTCAAGTAGGTGGCCAGATAGAAAAACCCCTCCAATTACTAAGTACTGCCTCAGACAGGGTTTAACAGGCATTTTGCTATGACAATCTTGGGGTCCTTCACATGACCCCATGCTGCCATAGCAAGTAAATGCATCCACGCAAGTTTACAGCCGGAGTTACATTTGGAAATTAGAGTGAGCCCTCTTCTGCTGACTAATCTTTCAGATGCCCATGTCACTGCTGAGCATGGTATCTGAGGTTTTAAATGATCACGTCAGGTTATTGTCCGTGAGAGTCCGCTGTATTACATAGCCAGCACCCACCATGGGTGGAGCAGCTTACAAGCCCGCTTAATAGATTTCTTTCTTAGATTCTGTAAAAAAAAAAAAAAAAAAGCGGATCTTGTTGCATCAGTTGTCATCCGTTCGAGCCATTTCCGCCTTAGATCCGATTTTTAGGCTACTTTCACACTAGCGTTCGGCTGTCCGCTTGTGAGCTCCGTTTGAAGGGGCTCACAAGCGGACCCGAACGCTTCCGTCCAGCACTAATGCAATCTGAGTGGACGCGGATCCGCTCAGAATGCATCAGTCGGGTGTCCGCCTGGCCGTGCGGATCCGTCCAGACTTACAATGTAAGTCAATAGGGACGGATCCGTTTGAAGATGACACACTATGGCTCAATCTTCAAACGGATCCGTCCACCATTGACTTTCAATGTAAAAGTCTGGACGGATCCGCTCAGGCTACTTTCACACTTAGAAAATTTTATACAATATAATGCAGACGGATCCGTTCTGAACGGAGCCACCGTCTGCATTATATGAGCGGATCCGTCTTAGACGGATCCGCTCTGAACACTAGTGTGAAAGTAGCCTTAGATGGGGAAAAAAATACTGCATGCTGCACTTTTTTTGTCACGTATAAAAACCAGATCTCAGGCGGAAATGGCTCAAACGGATGACAACTGATGCCACAGGATTCTTTTTTTTTTTTTTTACAGGATCCTGATTTTGTTTTTCTTTATCTCTTCTTCCGACCGGTTAGCAGAATGGAAAGCTAAACAGTGATGTCAACTCAGCCTAACTTGGCATTGTGCAGTGATTAAGCTTTTTTTTTCTTTTTTTTTTTTTTACATAAAACTGGATTAAAATGCTAAAGTTAATGATATATTTAAGTATTTAAGTCACTCATAGCAGCTCTTAAGTATTAACCTTGAACTCTATTTACCTCAAATACAGGGCGAGGTGTATAAAGCTCCCAGTAACGAGTGCTGCGGTGACTGTATCCCGTCAGCATGCAGCATTGTGATGTCAAATGGAACAAGTACAGTTTTGAAGGTATAAAAAATACTGACCTATTGATGACTGACATTCACTGACTACTCATAGGTGGGAAAAAAATGTAGGCAAGATTATTTAAGATATTTAAAAGAAAAAAATTCTTGGAAAACTTGAGTACAAAACCATGGCTATAGCTGTGATTTACAGATAATTGTGAAGATTGCTGTGCAGAGATACAGCTTCCAGCAGAAAGGACTAGAGATTCCTTAAGGTCCTGTACACTATACGTAGTGTACCAATATAATGAAGCTATCATCACCTGGTAAAGAGTAGTACAAGATACATAGTACTGTGCTGTACTGTAAGAGGTGACATACACAGTCAATCCGTGCATGTCAAAAGTCAATGCAGACGTTCTTCCAGTGAAAAACCTAGGCTGATTGTCTGGATCCTCCTACGTGGAATGTGATTTCACGTTGCAATGGACAAGGAAAGACCACTGTATGTTGAGGATACAGCAATATATTCTGAGGCCAATATAAACTGTGGGACCACTTTATTTGAAGCATATATTTCCTTTTATTCATGTATATAAGGTTTATCAGTCATTTATACTTGCTTTCTTCTATTCTTTATAAGCCAGGGGAATCGTGGCAATCATCGACAGACAAATGTGTATCTTATGATTGCTTGAAATCCAATGGAACGTTCCTGTCTGTTTTAAATAATAAAACGTGTGAATCTGTGAATTCAGAAGACTGTGAAACAGTAAGTTATGTGACCTGAAGGAAGGAAACATTAGAAATGCATTTAAGCAAGTTGAATATTAAATCCCTAGCGGTATCAGGTACTGTTGGCTAAATATGACAACATAATGAAACATTGATCTTTACTTTCTGTATACCGATTCAACATGTATTATAGTTTATTCCCCTCCAGAGCTGCATTTCTGATGTGCTTCCAGATCTTTAGCAATGCTTTAGTAGCCTTTTCTACCTTTAAGCATCTCTGTAACATATCTTCTGAAATTTGTTTGCATTTCACAAGGTTCACATTAAAGGGGTATGCCTGTCAGAACACATTATCCCTTATCCACAGGGACCACCACCAATCACCATCTCTTGTAGAGCCCACCTGAAATAGATGGAGTAGCTGGTCGAAAATGAACACCGCTGCTCTATTCTATTCTTTGGAAGTGCCGTAGATAACACCTTGACGGTTGCATAACAATAGTCCATGTATGCAGCAGGCAGTCTGTGGCCTCAAGGCTAGGGAGAGGAAAAGGGTCACCTCCTAGGAAGCCCCTAAACCTGGCCCTGACTCCTGTCAGTATGTATAGACCCTCAAGGTGGGAAAATACATACGCCGTAACCTAGACCCTAGGAGCCCTGAAATGCCCTAGGTAGTTGCAGGGAATGATACTACTGGTTCCTTCCCAGGTGAACAAACCAGCGTCTCCCTGAGGCCTAGTAACAACAAGAACATGGGAAAAACCAAATACAAAAAGCAGTACAACTTATCTTATAGAAAAAATGGATGAGCAGGAACACAGGTAAGGTCCACACACCAACTCTTCAAAATCCAAACAGTGAATATCAACCGCATGGTATGAAGTGTGAGACCAAACTAAGTAGGGAATGCAGTAATGACCATGGGCTGCACCTGACAAGAGGGGTGGTCATTACCAAACCACAACACTGAGCATCAAGAGACTGTCAGTTAACCTCACGTGCAGTCAGTCTATCCGATCTTCTAACCTCTGTCACAGACAGTACCTTGACACTGTGCATGTCTCCATCCTTCCATGTGAGATCCTTTGGACTACTTCCAGTCACTTGTAGGGTTGAGCAAACCCGAACTGCAAAGTTTGGGTTTGTACCGAACTTTAGGATTTTTGGACCCTGAACCCGAACATTTCCTCTTTATTTTAGGAGAATTTTCAAAAATAAGAGTACAATGGTACATGAAATAATGAGCACATGAACTCGTCATTGAATAGATACATGTACAGCATCACACATAGAGTTTTACAGAACGTCTGTCAACTGTGCATACAAAGATTAATCTTTCCACATTTAAGTAATAGACAGGGTTTCCGTAAGCAAAAGTTAGTAAGTTGCAAATTATAACACTGTACTTGTAGACAAAGTATCAATCAGCAATAGGTAAATAGCGGATGTCTCAGAATGTATACTATTTTTGTAATTGGGTTATGACATGAGATCAAGATAAGCATCATGTACCGTAGAAACATGTAAAAAACAAAACATGTAGAAACAGAATGGTAAAGAACAAGGGTCTGTACTAGATTCTTGGAACCTCTTCCCTGATGAGACAATTTAAAAGTTGTCATTGACCAGGAAACGGTAGTCATATTGTGTTGGTACAAGAGTACTTCTCAGTGAAGTGCATGAGCGATAAGGCCGTAATTGTTGTTAAATGCTTAAGTAAGTCTGAACAATGCCAAGAGGCATATGACTAAGCAAGGTAAGAAGTGTTAAGATGTAATAAGCATGGAAAGAGGGCAGAGATAATTCTGTCCCTTACATATTTTCGAATACAACCCTAAGTCCAAGTTGCGGTTCTAAGAAAGTACAACCAGGGTTGCCAGATTGTAAGAAAAGCATCCCTACTCCCTCTATCCCATCCCACCATTTCTTCCATAAGGCAGATTTGATGGACTTTATCTAACCACTCTTTGTTGGTTGGTGGCTCTGTATCCCGCCATTTGGTGGGAATGATATATTTTGCTGCAGTTATCACATGTGTAACTAGGTTATTAGCATTGGGTTTAAAATCCTTCTGGGACCTCCATAGCAGAACAAGTTCTGGTGTGAGGGTAACAATACTCTTGCAATAATGAGCTTGTGCTTTGAAGGGAACATTGGTTCCTATTCCTATAGAAACCCCTCTGGAAGCCGAGGAATGCGTGCTGTGGTACAATTTTTTTTATAACGTCTGGTGAATAATGCAGGAACATGGTTATGTTTAAAATGAGTCTCTTGTAGAAACAGAAGATCTGCTTTTTATTTTTTAAGTATATGGAAAACTTGGCTCCTCTTTTGGGGGATGTTGAGCCCCTTGACATTAAATGAGACTACTTTTAGAGAGCCCATTGTGTCATAAGAAAAGTTGATGTTGTGCGATTTTTACTCGTACCACCTGGTAGAACCTTGTATAAGACCCAATTATAAAACTAATATACAGTATAAACAACCAAAGAGTGAAACTAATGGCAATATAAACTGACATTACCACTTAATAGGATCGTTTCGCTATCAATGGTATACCTTAACCAATGATTTGATCAAGGGTGAAAAGTGGGTAGTTTAAGGGAGGGGGGGTTAGATATAGTTAAGAGGTAATGTAAATGAGTGAGAAGAGTATAAGGGTGAGTAGAGAGAAGGAGGGGAGGGAGGGAGGGAGGAGAAACTGTGTGTTACACAAAGCCTATGTGCAGTCACACAGCGCAGTTTAAATATGGCTGTGCTGGTCGAGGAGAGCCAGGGCCGGTGCAAGGATTTTTGCCAACACAAGCGAAGCTACATTTTGCCGCCCCCCCCCCCCCCCCCGACGGCCCTGGCCCCATCCATGATCACATCATTACCCCCCGACGGCCCTGGCCACATCCATGTTTACATCATTACCCCCTATTGTGTCACATTTTACCCCCCCAGGCCTCATGGCACATCATTCCCCCCCCGGCCGATTCTTCCTGGCGGCCTGGCCCCATTCCCATGTCACATTCAGTGATATACTCACAGTACAGACATTTACATTGTCCCGCCGGCCCTCCCTCCAGGCTCCATCATGTCACCGTCACACAAACTAGCGCCAGAGCAGAGGCGCTCAGGCTTAGCATGGCATCAATATTAATGATTGTTGTCTTGTAATTAATTTTTTTAAACACGTCATTGATGCCGTGCTAAGCCTGAGCGCCTCTGCTCTGGCGCTAGTCAGTGTGTGCGCTAGGTAGCCTAGCGCTTTGCGCTCATGGGCGCTCATCTCATCATATTAAATTACTATTAAATCAAATGATCATATTAAATTAATTATTATAAAATAGCATTCAAAATTCTATTGGGACCTACCCTAACAAGTCCTGACCAGTCCTGACCACGTCTCCTGCTGTTGCTGGCTGCCAAAGTGCGTGTGCGTCTACGGTCTAACTCTGATCTGAATGACTGAATCAAATCAGATTCTGATCTAATCTTACTGGCGGGCTCGGCTGCCTGTGTCTGAATCAAACACAATCAGTCAGCTCGAGCCTCGCCTATGGTACCTGGGGCTGCCACTGCACTACCCGCCGCCGCTCTCACACACCAGTGACACCACAAGTCAGTCACTCCCCCTGTGCAGCCAGGTGACTTGAGGCAGCCTGAGCGGCGGGCTGAGCCTAATGAATCTGCCTATGCCCTATCTCACCTATCTTTGAAACTTTATTCTGTTGTGTACTACTACACTACTGTTGCCCTGACTACGACGGCTCGCTTTCTGTACTGAGGTTAAAATGACAGGCCACGGCGCATGCACGCCTAAAGTAGTTCAAATGTTATTGGTCCTGGGCGCAGGCGCAGTAGGTGTCGAAGGTAGCTGAAAATTCCGGCTTCGTGCATGCGCAGTAGACCGGAATCTTCTGCTACCTTCTGCTTGCTAAACAAGACGGCTCGGCGCAGGCGCAGTAGGAGCCGAAGGTAGCAGAAAATTCCGGCCCACTGCGCACGCGCGAAGCCGGAATTTTCTGCTACGTTCGGCCGTCTTTTTCGCGCATGCGCAGTGGCCCGGAATTTTCTGCTACCTTCGGCGCGTTCACGCTACTTGGGAATCCTCTGCGCCTGCGCCACCAACCCCCGGCAGAGCCAATGAGGAGCCGAGGTAGGTGACACACCTTCCACGTCACTACCGGAAGTGACGTGGGTAGCAAAATTTTCCGGGTAGCAGTAAATTCCGGAACACCGGCACAGCCGGCTGGGGGCGGGCCGTAGGCAGGTCTGGTGGTATTCATAATCCAATGATCTGTTGCTCTGTTGCCCTGACTAAGAGTCCGACGAGCGCTGCGGCCACCAGCCAGCACACGCAGGGCGGGTTCAAGTAAGTGAAAAAAAAAAAAAAGAATCCATTCATTCTTCCGCCCTGCGCAGGGCGCGCCCTAAGGCAGCCGCTTGGTCTGCCTTATGGTAGCGCCGGCCCTGAGGAGAGCTGGAAGTTTTCTCATCTGTAGACTTAAATTACCTCAATCTCCCCACCCAGCACCTCCTCATATGTTCTCTTAAAGATGATTATGTAAGTTATAAGCATAAACGCTCAGGGGTGTCACGGGGGAAAGGGTATGAACCATAAAACAGCACAATGCGAAAAGCAAACCCTTATGTACCCAGATGCAATAGCGTTATGAAGCATGCATGAACCACTCATGTCTGGACACTAAGATGTATATTGCAAGATAAACGCTGATGTTTGCTCATCACACAGCGCCGACAACACGCTCCAACTCCCAAATCAATTCTAATAACAGCTTATGAAAATTAGTTAAGTGCAATTAGGAGAGCCACTTGGAGACAGTGAGACATGGACTCTAGCAATATCCCATGCTACAGCATAATCGAGCATAACAGGCTCCATTTTCAAGATGTTCCACACCTTGGTAAGATTGGTTGGATGCCAAATTATGACTTGCTTGCCATTAATAGATGTATACAGTCCGAATGGGTAGAGCCAGTGCAGAGGGTATTTTTTCGCTCTAAGTAGGTCTGTTAGCGGTTTCAGTGCTCTGTGTTTGGCCAGCGTACTTGCCGCCAGATCTTGAAAAATCTGGATTTTGTTGTTGTCAAGGAGTTTTTCTCCTTTATCTCTGGCGGCATTCAGTATGGTAGCTGTATCAATATAGCTGAGCAGTCCGCAAATAATGTCACGTGGTGGGGCCTCTGGTTGAGGCTTTTTCATCCGGCTCCTGTTTTCTTGATCCTCGAGGTGTAGAAAAGCTGTGTTTAACTGCTCTTGCATTTCCTCGATGTTAGTTTGCAGGGCACCGCTTTGCTTGGTAATCGCCGCTTGTGTCTCTTCTAGAGCCGCAACATGGTGTCCTCTTAGCTTAATATCTGCTTTTATTGCGGACAGTTCTTTCGTAACTGGCTCGAAAGCAAGGGCCAGCGTCTCTTTGAGGAAAGCCCTGGTGATAGGCATCGAGTCTTGCTTACTATGCGCTTCTGACATGGCGCAGGAGCCTTCATCTTCATCTTGAGTCTTCTGTGTAGCTCTGCGCAGTGACGGTATCCGGCGCCATCTTGAATCTGCACCCCAAAGAGGACATCTTCTTTTTTAGATATTTATCCATGCCCGATTGTCCCCTGCTGTGTCTGGGAGTCCCCTGGGACTCTTTGGCTTTATCTTTTGTTGGTTTCCCCATATATTCGAGAGTTGTGGGAAAACGGAATCAAGCTATGGTGTGTGCTGGGATCAGGAGCACTCCAATCAAGCAGCCATCTCCTGACGCAGCTAGCTCCACCCCCATTTCTTGGCGATTTTTGAAAGGCTGCAGAGCAGCCGATCAACAAGCGTTTAACTCTGTGCCCTTAGAAGCCATCACAGCCATGCCTACTAAAGGCATGGCTGTGATTGGCCAGTGCAGCATGTGACCCAGCCTCTATATAAGCTGGAGTCACGTAGCGCTGATCCCTGATCCCAGTGGCAGAGAAAAATAACTTTTATCCGCCAGTTAGGTAGGTGGCGGCAGCCATTTTATACAAGCTCAGTGCACCAGCACTGCATATGTGCTTTTGTGACATTCAAATCCAAGCTTGAAATACTGCAATAATAATCTGGTTTTAAAAAACACCCTTTTTTTGGCACTATCCTACATCTGGTGCCTTTGCAGCATTAGTCAGTGTGCAATTTAAGCTATAAATAGAGCTAAAATTTTCTGGGTTTTAAAAAACACCCTTTTTGGGCAAAATACACAGTTTTACAGCCCTTGCTACATCTGCACGTGTAAAATTCAAGCATTATATACTGATGTCATATCCTTTTTGGGCAAAATACTTAATATTGCAGCCTTTGCTGCATCTGTTATTGTGAGATACACCCTTTACATAGTTGTCACGGCCACGGTTATGGCTGTGACTCCTTGGGAGCCGCATACTGTTGCCCACGGTTTTTAGGTTGTTGTTTCAGCCGCAGCTTGAGGCGTCATGTTGTTAGCCTCAAGTTGCCGCGGACAACAGCTATGTGTGCGGTTCTCTTGGAGTTGTGTGCGTCTTTGTAAGCACTTGTAGTTTGTCTGTGTGCACTCTGTGTTGTGTGTGGTGTGCACTGACATCCGTTCCTTCACTGTGGCTGTCCGTGGCAATGTTTGGTTGATTGTGTACATGTGGTGGCAGTGTCCCGGCCTTTGGGCTGACTCTCAGGACACGGTTGCCACCCATGTCATTGCCAGCGGTAACAACCACAGTGTGTTTGTTGTGTTTGGACACGGTTCCTTTTAGTTGGTGTTTTCCCTTTCCTGTGGTGCTGGCCGACAAGGAGGGCAGGGGTGAAGACTGGGTGGAAGATGATGTGGAGGACGATGAGGACCTCGACCCCACATGGAATCAAGGTCATGCGAATGACCTGAGTAGTTCAGAGGAAGAGGCGGTGGTCGCACAGAGCCACCAGCACAGCAGAAGAGGGAGCAGGGTGCAAAAGTGGATCGGCCATCCCTTAGACAGTACGCCTGCTACTGCCCACTGCAGCAAGGGACCGAGCACACCAAAGCTAGCTCCAAGGAGTTCCCTGGCGTAGCAGTTCTTCAGACATTGTGCTGATGACAATACACGAGTGGTTTGCACGCTGTGCAATCAGAGCCTGAAGTGAGGCATAAATGTTCTCAACCTGAGCACAACCTGCATGACCAGGCATCTAAGTGCAAAGCACGAGCTGCAGTGGAGTAGACGCCTCAAAAGAAAGGTCTCTTGCTCCTCCTGCTTCCTCTTTTGCTGCATTCTCGGCCTCTTCATCCACATCTGGAGTGACAGTGCCACCTGCCACCCCGCAAACAGAGGATCTGCCGGCAACACCACCATCTGGGTTACCAAGCATCTCCACAATGTCCCAAGGAAGCATCCATATCCCAAACACTGGAGCGGAAGAAGAATTACCCCCCTACCCACCCAGCCGCCACTACTTTTCCAGGTGTGCCATCCCTTCCCTGCACAACCAAGTGGGGGACAAAATCAGGTGTGCACTGCGCAACGCCATCTGTGGCAAGGTGCACCTCACTACGGCTACGTGGACCAGTAAGCACGGTCAGGGACGTTATAGCTCCATAACAGCACACTTGGTAAATGCAGTGGCGGCTGGGCCTGAGGCAGACAGCAGTTTGGCGCATGTCCTTCTACCACCGAGGATTGCAGGGCACTTTAGTTTGCCTCCTGTTGCTTCCTCCTCCTACTGTGCTTCCTCATCCGCTACCGCCTCCTCATCCGGTCAGCGTAGCACCTTCAACAGAAACTTCAGCACAGCCAGGGGTAAACGACAGCAGGCAGTTTTAAAACGTATCTGTTTGGGGGACAAACCCCACACCGCGTAGGAGCTCTGGAAGGAGCTTGAACAACAGACCGATGAGTGGTTGGTGCCAATGAGCCTCAAGCCCCGCCTGGTGGTGTGCGATAATGGGCGAAATCTCGTAGCAGCTCTGGGACTAGCCGTTTTGACGCACATCCCTTGCCTGGCGCATGTGCTGAATTTGGTGGTGCAGAGAGTCCTTAAAAATTACCCTGATATGTCAGAGCTGCTGCATAAAGTGCGTGCGGGCCATCTGTGCGTGCTTTTGGCATTCTCACCCTGCTGCTGCTCGCCTGTCAGCACTGCTCCGGAACTTCGGCCTTTCCGCTCACCGCCTCATGTACGATGTGCCCACAAGGTGGGACTCCACCTTGCACATACTGGCTAGACTGTGCGAGCAGGTGATAGTGAAGTTTCAGCTGCAGCACTCATGGGTGAGTTGCTCTGCGGAACAGCACCACTTCACCACCAATGACTGGGCCTCCATGCGAGACCTGTGTTCCTTGTTGCGCTGTTTCGAGTACTCCACCAACATGGCCAGTGCCGATAACGCCGTTCTTAGCGTTACTATCCAATCTCTATGCCTCCTTAAAAACGCTACTGATGATGATGGAAGAGGATGTAGCACAGGAGAAGGAGGAGGAAAAGTGATAATTTCATAGTATTTCCGGCCAGTCATTCACAAGTGGCTCAGAGAGTGGAATCCTGCACCCACAAACGCCAGGTACACAATTGTCCAGCCAGGGCACAGTTCTGGAGCATGACGAGGTGGAGGAGGAGGAGATGGAGGAGGAGGAGGAACCATGTTCACAGCAGGGTGGCACCCAGACCAGCTCATGGCCATCACTGGTGCGTGGCTGGGGGAATACAGAGGACACAGACAATACACCTCCCACAGAGGACAGCTTTTCGTTGCCTCTGGGCAGCCTGGCACACGTGAGCGATTACATGCTGCAGTGTCTCCGCAACAACTGCAGAGTTGCCCACATTCTAACTTGTGCTGATTACTGGGTGGCCACGCTGCTGGATCCCCGTTACAAGGACAACGTACCGTCCTTAATTCACTCACTGGAGCGTGATCGTAAGATGCGCGAGTACATGTGCATGATGGTAGACGTGCTGCTGGTGGAATCCCCACCTGACAGCGGGAACACAGTGGAAGCACAAGGCGAAAGCAGAGGAGGAGGAAGAGGTTGCCAAAGCAGCTGGGGCACCTCCAGCACCTCAGAAGGCAGGGTTAGCATGGCCGAAATGTGGAAAAGCTTTGTCAGCACGCCACAACAACCAGCACCACCAGCTGATATGGAACGTCTTAGCAGGAGGCAGCATTTCACCAACATGGTGGAGCAGTATGTGTGCACACGCCTACACAAACTGAATGACGGGTCTGCCCCCTTCAACTTCTGGGTCTCCAAATTGGGCACATGGCCTGAGCTTACCCTTTACGCCTTGGAGGTGCTGGCCTGCCCTGCAACCAGTGTATTATCTGAATGTGTGTTTAGCACGGCAGGGGGCGTTATCACAAACAAGCACAGCCGTCTGTCCACAGCCAATGTGGACAAGCTCACGTTCATTAAAATGAACCAGGCATGGATCCCACAGGACTTGTCCGTACCTTGTGCAGAATAGACATGTATACCGACCTTAACCAGCCATTGTTATACTACAGCACAATTTTCATTCTTGTATATTGGATATTTCACACTCTTTTGGAGTGTACCCTAATTAAAAAAAAAAATAAATGAAAACCAGTGTTGGCTACCTCGTCCTCCTACACCGCTGCATCCACCTACACCGCTACTTCCACCGCCTCCTCAAACTCCTACTCCATATGGACCTCCACCTCATAAATCAAGTTTTTTTGTTTTTTGTTTTGTTTTTTATTACGCATTTTATTTTATGTAATTTCACTAATTTGTCTGTAAAATTTTTGGGTTAAATTCAACAATTTTTGGGTGTGATGTACCACTGCTATACCTAGTAGACAGGTAAAAATAATTCACTAATTTGTCTGTTTAATTCAGGCAGAAGTTATCTAGAGTCAACAAAGCGGCAGCAGGGCCTCTCCTGGCTAAAGTTTCCAAATCCTAAATACCCCAGTGACATTCCCTATATTTTTTTATTAATCATTCCAATAACAGGGCATCTTAAGAGTCCTGTATTGTTATTAATCGTCACTACCTCCCCGAGTCGGGAGTGCGCAATTGCCGCGTGCCCCCTCCTTAACTTGGAAGCTTATGCTTCAATACTTTTTCCCACATTTCCGCTCAATTAATTAATTTAATTTCATCCATTGACCTCCCTTGGATGTGGTATCCCTTTCTCAGGCTCCCTCTCCGGCCTGGAACCCTGATTTCCCGTCACCCATAATCACCATGGTAGGCGCAGAAAAGAGCATTGAAAGTTGATAGAACAGATCAAGTTGGATCGTGAACATCATGGGGATGTGCGACATGGTGGATCAGTATGTGTGCACACGCCTACACAAACTGACTGCCTGGTATCAGCCCCCTGCACCTTCCGGGTCTGTAAATTGGGCACATGGCCTGAGCTTGCCCTTTACCCCTTGGAGGTGCTGGCCTGCCCTGCAGCTAGTGTATTGTCTGAATGTGTTTTTAGCACGACTGGAGGGGATTTTCACAGGTTATATTTCCCAATGTTATGGGGTGTACCCTAATTAAAAAAAATATAAATAAATTAAAAACCAAAAAGCAGTGTAGGCTTCCTCCTCCACCGCCGCTTCCACCTACACCGCCACATCCACTGCCTCCTCAACCTCTTACTCCATATGGATCTTGTCCTCTTAGATCAAAATTATAATTTATTTTTACGTATTTTAGGTTATTTTAAGTAATTTCCCTATCCACATTTGTTTGCAGAGCACTTGCCATGCTCTTAACCACTTTGTGATGCCATTTGTAGCCCTCTAGCCCTTTCCATGACATTTTCACAGCCATTTTAGGGCTCAAAAGTTTGGGTCCCTTTTGACTTCAATGGGGTTCGGGGTCCAGTTCGGGTCCTGAACTCAAACTTTTTTGTGAAGTTCAGCCGAACCCGTCGAACCCGAACATCCAGGTGTCCGCTCAACTCTAGTCACTTGTCCATGACTTGTCCTTCTGTTCACCTCTGTGGCTAGGCACTAATTAACAACATGAATCCATCGTAATTCCTGCAGATGGTAGAATAAATAAAATGTAAGATATAATGGTATTACCGTATATCAGCGTTATAGGATTTAGGAAGTTGTCTTTGACAGTAGTTGTAGAAAAGGCCAAGTACCGTATCTCATATTTAGGCCTTTTTCTCAGTTCCAAGTCTTTAATTCAGATTTGTCTTTCTATTTGATTATTTCATTAATGTATGATATTCATTTGTCTTTCTTCTCAACAGGGCATTATTGAAGTGAGCCCAGATGGCTGTTGTTCAAAATGCAAGGGTAAGATAGTTTTACTGTGTAAAGGGAATCCAATCTTATGAGTTGGTGTGGGTGGACTACCTCACTAATTAGAGGCTATGTTAATATGCACTGTTGTACAAGGAAGGCTGTCAATCAGTAAGATTGCTTATTGGACCATTAGCCAGAATAAGCAAAATTCTGCTTAATCTTTTCCTACAAAATTAGATAAAGAGTAAAAAAAAAAAGAGACTTGTTCATTGATTTATTGAGGAAAATGACCCAATATCACATATCAGTGAGTGGCAAAAGCACTGGGAACCTTTGCTTTCAGTATCTGGTGTGATTTTCAACAAAAAATTTCTGGCAATTGTTAATTAGTCCTTCACATCGGCTTTGAGGAATTTAAGTATATTCCTCCTTACAAAACAGCTTCAACTCTATTGTGTGTGTATAACTTTTTGATGACTTTTTAATCTATTTTTTGGGGAGGTAAAGTGATGAAAGAACAGCAAATTGGCTATGTTTTATCAGTTACATTAATCACTGTATGGGATACGTTTTTTATATTTTAATAGTATGGGTGTTTTCACATGCAGCAATTCCCAAGATGTAGATTTTTCTATTGTTTAGGTATTTTTATTTTGGAGAAAAAGGGGGATTACATTTTGTAAAAAAAAAAATTTAAAGCCTTTTTTTTTGGTGTCTGCTATATAAAACAGCACGTACCCGCTAGCTATAGCGCTCACACCGCTGGGTGCCATCTTTAAAGACACGACATTCTCCGTACTTGTATGACGGATGTTGGGAAGGTGTTAAAGATGGTGCCCGCTCCGGAGCATAGTGAGCATCATAGCCCCCAGGTTTCTGCTATTTCACTCTGCAGACACTGAGGGTAATGTCTGCTATCGGAAATAATGCAGATTTCAGTCATTTAACCTCTTAGAATACTTTCACCCTTGCGCCAGCAGGGCCGGGCAGGCTGTTCCAGCAGGGGAACAGCCTGCCAGATCTGTGCTAACAGTAGCCCACCATGGAAGTCCCCTCTTGCCCCATTCACTATAATGGGGGCGGACAGGAGGTACGGCCGCAGCACGTGAAACAAGCTGAGAGGCAGCCGGACAAAAAACGCAGTGTGCTGTAGATTTTGTCTGTCTGGCTCTCGGCATATTTGCCGAGCTGTGGCCAGAACTCAGGCATGTCCCCATTATAGTGAATGGGGCCGAAGCTGACTTCCAGCGGCACGATGGGCTAGCGTTAGCATGGATCTGGAAAGCTATTCCTCCACCGGAACAGGCTGCTGGACCCTGCTGCCGCATGTGTGAGATTAGACGCCATTGATTGTTTCTAATATCCTGTGTCAGTCTGAAGAAATCCATGGTATTTCAGTTGCAGTTCCTGTGGAACACACCCTTTCCTCATAATGAAAATAAACTATTTAAAAAAATAAAGATCATAGGAATTGCCACATCCCAAAATGTATAGATTAAAATATAAATGTAATTATTCTGTACAGCGAATGGCGTACCTGCAAAAATAATTACAATGGCCAATTTGCTATTTTTTTTACTCATCACCACCCAAAAATTAGAATAAAATGTTATATAAAGTCATACACACCCCTAAATGGTGGCAGTGAAAACTGCTAATTACTAAAAAAAAAAAAAAAAAAAGAGCTATTACACAGCTTCATACACAAAAATAAAAATAAATGTAATGGGGATCAGTATATGGTGATGAAAATAAACTAAAATTCCATTTTTTTTTTAAGTATCAAAAACAAGAAAAACTATACAAATGTGGTTTTTCTGTAATTGTACTTACCCAGAGAATGAAGGCAACAGTTCAGCTTTACCACATTGGGGAATGCCATAAAAACAAAGCCTATAAAACTGTAGCAGAATTTAGTTTTTTCTCCTATTCCACCACATTCAGAATTTGATTTCCAGCTTCCCTCTACATTGTATACCAGGGATGCTCAACCTGCAGCCCTCCAGCTGTTGTAAAACTACAACTCCCACCATGCCCTGCTGTAGGCTCATAGCTATAAGCTGTTCGGGCATGCTGGGAGTTGTAATTTTACAACAGCTGGAGGGCCACAGGTTGAGCATGCCTGCTGTATGCAATAGATCAACATAAAAAAAATAATCTTCAAATGTACACCAGTGCTCTGTCTGACTGTGGATTGGTAGAATCCAGGATCTTGATAGATCACTGTTCTTTATGTAAAATAGGTTTCATACTCACATGTGATTGTCATCCCACTGATTGAAAATGCCTGACTCCTTCAAATTTGCTAATACTAAAGGTTAACCTACTTTACTTTTTCCACTCGCAGACCTGGGATATTTGATCATTTTACTTAATAAATAAATGCCCTGTCCTTATATTTTTTACTTCTATGTATGATTTGTTTATCTTTTATGTACCTTTAAAAGATTGTGTAAAAATGTATGCAAAAATATAGAATATTCTGAAGGGTTGGCACTGTTGTATTTGTAACAAACTAGGGTCCCTACACACATGACTGTCTGTTTTTACACTAAAAAAGCAGCAGAATAACTGCATGTATGCTTTTAGGACAACCGTTTTTCTAAGCATTTAATTTGTCTAGTAGAATGTGAAAATAGTGTTTCCCCCTAGAGAGAAAGCAATGTCAAAATAGTATGAGGCTTGTTTGAAAAGAAGTCAGAAACACAAAAATGCCACCTAATTAACAAAAACACAAGGAGCTTGTGTTGCGCGCATTTCATATTCCCAATGGACCTTCAGCTAACTGGAGCTAGCCTTTTTACCACAAAAATCAGCCAAAAAAGCACGTCCAAAAAATGCAAAAGTGACGAAAATTCCAGCAAAAACCTTTGTGTGAACCTACCCAAAGGGTCCTGACGCCTTACACACATTTATTATATATTAATTACATGCTGCCTTTTTGAAAAGCAGAAAGAAAATAAATGCCACCTAATGAACAAAAACTCCTGCAGCCAAAAAAAATACAGCACTTGTGTGCCCTGCATGTCACATTTCTTAAAGCCTAAGCATCATCTGGAATTGGATTTTTTACTGCAAAAATATGGCAAAAAGTGCAGGTGCAAAATAAAGAAAAAAAACTGGAAAATGCCCAAAAAGCTATATCTGAAAGCATCCAACACTTCTGATTACTATTCAGGTTAAAATCCTGAATGAAAAAATATTTTTATGGGCGTCATTTATTATCCTGAAATACGCCTAATAGGCGCATGTCTGGGCCAGTTTGTGACTTTTCCGCACTCACGCCAGGTCTAAAAAAGTGGGAGTGGGCGTGGAAGGGGACCGTCCGGCTCATTCATCATTTTCTACACCTGTTTTAGGAGTAGAAAGTGGTTTAAATGTATAGCCAGCTATGAAGCCGTCTTACATTTACACTGGCGCTGGATGCACCTTTTCGTAACTTCAATGGATCCACCACCAGATATAGGGATTATTATGTGGACCTGAAATTTAGTGAAGGCAGCTCAGGTGTCAGAGTGCTAAAACAAAGTGGAGCAGTTAAGTATTGGTTTTCTCTCACATATTGCCTGGTGGTGGGTTTTAAAAAATACTTTCTGTACAGCCTCTTTAAAGATTTTAACTGGCTACTCCAATGTAGAAGAACTAATGTATTTTCTTTTCCTTTTTCTTTTCCTTTTAGCTCCAAAGAATTGCACACTTCAAGTTGGGCCCGTGTCTCTTCTTAGTGGGGATTGTCAACTCAATATAACTATTCCATACTGTACTGGATCCTGCTCATATCCTACATCGTAAGTATTTCAAAATAACATGGGGGCCCACTGTAAAGCTACATGCATATATTACCTGCCCACATTGCCCATTGTTTTATATATACATAGGCAATGTACTGTATAGCATCTTAGCCAGCCTATATATATGTCAGTCTATTGTGCTATGTGCCACTTGAGCAGGGGGGTAGGGGGCTAGGGGCCGACCTTGCTCATGGACCCACCAGAGGATTCACCTGTTCTCCTGTGGGCCAGTCCGAGCCTGCAGAGCAGCTCTCTTATGGCTCCCTTAGTCTCTGGCTCCCTTTAGAGATCTTCCAGTTGTCATCCTGTATATATATGCATGGACTGGGTCAGTACATCAATGCAGCCAACGCATGTTATTGCTGTGTCACATACCATTTGGGAAAATATCACAGCTGCATTGGCCGCAGCTGAGCATGTGTCTTTCAAGAAGTCTGCAAAGCTGGACAACCCCTTAAACTTTTCCAGACCTCCATTATACTATTATACTGCAATGGAAAGTGAGTTCCCAACCTACACCAAGTGTAGGAGCGGAGGTCAATAAATCAGTATAGGGGCCTGGCTGTTACTGACGGCTGGGACCCTGCTGTATCCACCGGTATTGCTAAAAGCTCCGATGATGGCAGATTAACCCTTTATATCCCATGGTCAATGCTGACCGTGACATCTAAGGGGTTTGCAGAGGTTAGGGCTCAATCTCTCTTCATCATCCCCTTTGGCTGCAATGACAGTGGGCGAATGGTTCCCATGGCAGTGTAATACTGGGAAGCCCCCAGGTTAGGTCTCATAGGCAAACTGCCAGTGTAATACTGATCGTTCAATGCAGTACAATAATAATAAATAAAAAAAACTGTAAAAAAGGGTGCATTATAAAAATAAAAATAAAAAAGTGCCCTTTCCCTTCATCACACAAAAAATAAATTAATAATAACAATGTGAAAACAACCATTTTTAATTCACCTTATCTCACAAAAAGTGTAATATCAAGTGATTAAAAAGTGCTATGTACCACAAAATAATATCAATGAAAACAACTCATCAACGCAAAAAAGGAGCCCACACAAAACAATCTCCAGCAAAATAAATATTGTAGAAAACCAAACAAAAATAAAAAACATATACAAAAGGTATCGCCATGAAATATTCTGCAAAAATTAAATAAAGGTGACATTATTTTGGTCACCTAGTCACTAAAAGCATAATAACAAGTGATCAAAAAGTTTTATGTATACCAAAGTGGTACAAATAAAAAGTCACCTCATCCCACAAAAAATTTGCTCCCACATAAGTCCATCAACATAAAAAATTAAAAATATGGTTTTCAGAAAATGGCAATTCAAAAACATGATTTCTTTCAAAATGCTTTGTGCAAAAGTGGTAAAAAAACAAAACAAAAAAAAAACAACAACTATATTAAATTGGTATCACTGTAATCATAGTGACCAGCAGAATAAAGGTAACATGTCATTTTTCCTGCAAGGTGTACGGTGCAATGCCAAAACCTAAAAAAACATTGACAGAATTGCTGTCTTTTCTTTATCCCGCTTCTAAGCAAATATAAAGTGATCAAAAAGTTGTATGTTCCTCAAAATAAAACCAATATTAATGGCAACTGATCCTGCAAAAAGTAAGTGCTGACACACCTCCAGCGAGATAAAAATAAACATTTAATTCTAAGAAAACGTCTGTACTGTTAGCCCAGAAACTGTTTGGAAGGAAGCGCGGTGCCCGAAAAACCAATCCATCAAAATCTGCGCTACAGAAGCCAAATGGTGAAATTTCCCTTTTGAACCCTTCAGCATACCTGAAAAGCAGTTTATGTCCAGATTTTTGCCATTTCAGTACTCAGTAGAACCCACTTACCAATTTAAAGGGCATGGTGTGTATTAGGTGGCATGAACTGGGCAAAACATATTGGGCACTGAAATGCCTGCAAAAAGGGCAATTTTAATTTTGCACAGTCTGTGTGTCAAAATGCTCACTTCACCCCTTATTAAATACAGTACCTTGAGGGGTGTAGTTTTTCATGTATTATTTCACCCCAGAACATTTACAGTTGGCAGCACAAAATGCTTAAATCACTGCAATAGGCCTTAAAATGAGCTTGGTGCTCTTTTACTCCCTAGCCCACTGTATGTCCAGGCAAAATATTAGGGTCACATGTAGGGTGTTTTTAAAACCAGGAAGCACAACATAATAATAAGTCAGATTACTTTTTACACTGGCATACATTGGTGACAACATATTGGGCACTGAATTTGCATATCCATGTAAAAATGTCAATTTTCACTCTGCACCATCTTCTGTGAATTATTTTTTGCAAAACACCTATGGGGTCACAATGCTCACTACATCCCTTGGTAAATTTTGTGTGAGTTCTGATTTCTAAAATTGGCTCTCTTCTTGGGGGTTTATTTTTTATTTAACCGCATAGACTTGTCCAGGGTCTTGAAGGGGTTAATGCAAAAAGCAAATAAACAGTAACAAAAATAGTGTAAAGATGCCTTAAAAAAAAACTTTAATTATAGGTACACTTCCCTACACTACTTCCAGCAACTCCTGCTCCAACCCAAACTACCAGAAATTTTAGGTTTCAGGTTTACCAAATAAAAAATGACTGTACAATCCATACCTTGAGTACCAATTCATTTGAAACCCTGTGCTTTTAAAAAGAAGGCAAGGAGAAAGTATGAAACGTGTTGAAATTCTATTTAACTAACATGCTTTTTTCCCCCCAATAGGATGATAACAATGACACCTGAATGCAAGTGCTGCACAAGTCTCAGCTCAAGCAAAAAAACAGTGAATGCAAAATGTAACAATGGAACCGATATTTCTTATACATATGACCACATTGAAAAGTGTGGCTGCAGCACTCTTGCATGTGTTTAACTCTGTACACTAGCAACTACTTTTGTATGTTCTTCCAAATGAAGCCTTATGCGTACTATATTTCTAGCATTCTCATACAGTTCTGCTCATCTTCATAAATTTATATTTTAATTCTTATCCATTAACATCATTTACTAATTTCATATCTTATCATTTCTATAGATTAATTAGCAAATATAGAAAAATGTGTACATTCTACCAAGTCCTATTACATATTCCTAACCTGCCCTGCCCTGCCAAACATATTAATTCATAACTATGTGACAAAAAGTGAGGTTATGATGTACAATAATTATGTCTCATCGCTAACTCATGGTTTAAGTTCTATCTCTCACAATTTAATTTTAAGTCCTAACAGGACAATTGCAGTATGCATAATAATATCTTGAGGATATATCTGATAAAGAAATAGTGTTCAGGGTTTAAAAAAATAAAAATAAATGTTGCAATTTGCAAATGAAAGAACTATGAGTTTGAATTAATGAAATAATTTAGATACAATAAATTAAATACTCTGGTAAACGATTACATTTTAAACTTATAAAAGAAAGCCAATAATCCCATAAAATAGAAAATACTCAATATATAAACATATGTCATTTATTGAAGAATACATATAATTAACAATACATCATATCAAATTATTGAGGCCAAAGGATTACATTTTACAGAAAAGTTGGTTGGACATATGTGAGCTACCTTGTTTACCTCCTTATATTTATCAGCAAGGAGTAAAGAAGAAGCAAAAATAAAAATTATTTGACATTAGTATGATATCTGTATAATATATCAAACCCAAAACTATAGGAGGTGCAGATGTTGTGGTGGGAAGCCAAAAGATATCAAAATATGTCGTTGGATAGAACCCTAAGCATGTACCAGTGTTGGTACATACTGATATGTATGGTAATTTATTTGTGAATTGTGATTTCTAAATAATACAGTATCTCCCCCATGTAAAATCACATATTACTCTATATGAAAAAAAAAAAAAAAAAAAAACTCAACCACCAAGGCCCAGGAGAACCTATGATACAGACTGCTAGATATATGTATTTTAAAAACATTCATTTTGTTCATTACTGTGATAAATCAATATCTAACTTGCATGCAAATTATTATAAAATTGATGCTCATCTGATTTGAACTTTTGTTGATTTTACAATACTCAATAAAACTGACTGCTGCTAAACGTTAAACTGTCCGGTAATTTATAGGAAATGTAATTATCCCATTGGGACAGATGTACTAATCCTGTTTAATATTTCAGTAGCGTGTACTAGTTTATAGTAACATAGTAGAATAGTTTATAAGGCTGAAAAAGACATCTGACCATCCAGTTCAGCCTGTTATCCTGCAAGTTGATCCAGAGAAAGGCAAAAAAAAAAACAACTGTGGTAGAGGCCAATTTTCCTCAATTTAGAAGAAAAAAATTCCTTCCCGACTCCGTTTATAAGGCTGAAAAATGTCCCTTTATACTGCCCGATATTCAGACAGATTATCATTAGATTATTGTTTGTATGAACGTTCATTAGCAATGATCTACTGGTGTAAAGGTGCTGCTAATTATCTGATGAATGAGCGAAACCCTCATTCATCGGGTAGTAGGATAGTTTGTGCAGACATCAAAATCATTGTTTGCCGGCAGCAGATTGTGGCATCTAAACACCTTCTGCTGCCAGCAACCATAATGTGGAGAAGATGGCTGCATGTAAATGTAGCAGTCTCCTCCACTGACGAGCAAGCGATTGTCAGTATGGAACGCTTCCTTCCCGACAATTGTCAGCCTCATCCGTCAGTGTAAAGTGGCCTTTAGACAAGGCAGTCTAAAGATGCACCACATTTATCACAAAGTCTCATGCTAGATGATAAAGTTGTTAGACATGTTAGAATTTTTTTTTTGTAACTTTAGATTGCCTAATAGCTGGCTTATTTTACAGCAGTTTTGGGTGAAATTTCCCAAATGCTGTTGCATATGACATTCTCCCCTTTCTTGTAATTCGCTCTTCTGTTCCTCCAAGTCATAGACATATGTGGCCTTATGTGTCTAAAATGCAAAGTAAATGTGATGGAAGGCATGTACCCCAGTTTTTGCATACAATTTTGAAACTGAATTCTGGCGTATCTAATAAACCTCCTATATTGTGCTTGCCTAATAGCTGTGTGCACCTACTGTATATGTACTATCCTAAAATAAAATATATGAAGGGACAAAATTGCCTGAGGAGGAAATGAGAACCATAAATTGAAGATTAAGAATGAGCAAACCGATTTCCCTGCACAGATCAAGTGTGTGGGGGGAATAATTGCAATACATGTGTGCAATGCATGTTTTACAATCCAGAGAGTACTGTTTTAAAGCTCTATGTAAACGTATTTCATAGTGTAGCCCCAAATCATTTACAGGGTATCTCCCGACAGTTTATGTGTTGGTGTGGGGGGATATAATCTCATAGTAGTTTGACATATTGTTTTATAGGAGAGAGAGCTTTTTTTCTGAATCTACATATTTGAATGCACATAAGACATTAGGCCCAAATCTGTTTCTAGCGCCGATACTGCATTATTTCCAGATAAAATTGTCAATAGCAGTGACTTCAGTATGTTTGTAGAAAGGGACTTCAGTATGTTTGTAGAAAGGGAAGGACATTCTGTCGTTAAGTTCCAAAAAACAGACTTGCAACCAGTTCCATAATTTGTGTGTACATTCGGCCAAACGTCTGGAATATAGAAAGGTTGCAAACGAAAAACCAAGGGACGGGCCTTGTCCTTCCAGAGCCAGAATGTGAGTAGTAGCAGAACCAGCTATCCAGCCAGAATAAGAAGTAATAGTAGTAGTAGTAGTAGGATGCAATTCTACCTTGCTTTGGAAAGGTGCAACATTATCATTAGTGTTGAGCAAATCGAAGCATCCAAAGCTAAATTTTATCTGAAGTATAGGAAAAATTCTATTTGCTGCAAAGGCGAATTTTCATGCGCTTCGTAGTAACGAATTGTATTTTTTTTGTAAAATGGTTTCTTCACGAGTTGCAAAATGAAAGTAAGAAGCCCAGGAAAGAAATATGACTAGAGATAAGTGAATCAAAGTTGACAAAGTGGAATTCAATCCGAATTTCAGGAAAAATTTGATTCGCACCGAATCCGAATTTCCTCATGATTCGTGGTAACAAATCAAATTTTTTCCTAAAATGGCTGCTGCACATGTGAGGAAATTGAACTCTGGGAAGACAGGATCACCCATAATGCCATGCCTGCATCCAATCAGCAGCCAGCCAGTCCTGTGATTTCACAGCCCTATAAATAGCATTAGCCATCTTGAATTCTGCCATTTTCCAGTGTACTTAGGGCATGGAGAGATGTCAGCAGACACTAGGGACAGTGCTAGGAAAGACTTCATTGTGCTACAAAAATTATTTACAAGTACAGGGAACGATTATTCAAGGTGTAGGGAAAAGATAGGGAGAAATCATTCCACAGCATTTATGTTGAACACGGTTCAGTAGGGGAGGTTGCAGCATGGGTACTAGGAACAACCCTATTACACCTTGCTTCACTGACTGGAAATAAGAGATGGCCTTGTTGTTCGCCTGGCGGTCGTTTTACGACGAAATTTGCACTTTTGCGATTTACCGAACATGCAAACATATGGTGATGTCCGCCGGCGCCATATTCTTTTGCATTGCGCCCAACTTTGACCCATGACACACTCATCAGGTGGGACAGGAGAGACAATCAAGACATTTCAGCACATGGACACACCCCCACACTATAACAGAACCCAATCTGGCAGCTATTTTACATTCTGTGTTTTGCCAGTGTAGGAAGAGGTTGCTTTGTAGAAAGTATATTATAGTGCATTTGTATTGTGCAGCAGTTGTGTGAGGTTCTGCTGCAATACCGCAGCTATATAGAGGGACAAACACTATTGGAGTAACTAATTGCAACTGGTGTAATACACCTGTTGCCCCCAAAAAGTATATAGTGCATTTGTATTGTGCAGCAGTTGTATACGGTTCTGCTGCGATACCGCAGGTATATAGAGGGACAAGCGCTATTGGAACAACTATTTGCAACATGTGTGAGATACCTGTTGCCTCCCAAAAAACTCATTGAGGGGTAAAATATACTTGCTTCCATAAAATACTGATTGAGGGGTGCGATATACCTGCTTCCACCAAATATTGATAGAGGCCTGCGATATAACCGTTTTCACAAAATACTGATTGAGGGGTGCGATATACCTGCTTCCACCAAATATAGATTGAGAGGTGCGATATACCTGCTTCCACAAAATACCTATTAAGGGATTTTTAAATACCTGCTAACACAAAATACTGATTAAGGGAATTGATATACCTGCTTCCATAAAATACTGAATGAGGGGTGCGATATACCTGCTTCCACCAAATATCGATGGAGGCCTGCAATACACCTGCTTCCACAAAATACTGATTAAGGGGTTCTATATACCTGCTTCCACAAAATACAGATTAAGGGGTGCAATATACCTGCTTCCACAAAAAATGATTAAGGGTTTTTTTTATATACCTGCTTTTACAAAACACAGATTGAGTGGTGTGATATACCTGCTTCCACAAAATACTGATTAAGGGGTTTGAAATTCCTGTTTCAACCAAATACTTATTAAGGGGTTTGATATACCTGCTTCCACCAAATACTGATTTAGGGGTGTGATATCTGCTTCCACAAAATATTAAGGGGTTCTATACAACTGCTTCCACAAAATACTGATTTAGGGTTGCAATATACCTGGTTCCACCAAATACTGATTAAGTTTTTTTTTTATAAATCTTCACAAAATACTGATTGAGGGGTGCGATATACCTGCTTCCACAAAATAATGATTAAGGGGTTTGAAAAACCTGCTTCCACGAAATACTGATTAAGTGGATTGATATAACTTCTTCAACCAAATATTGATTGAGGCCTGCGATACACCTGCTTCCACAAAATACTGATTGAGGGGTGCGATATACCTGCTTCCACCAAATATTGATGGAGGCCTGTGAAACACCTGCTTCCACAAAATACTGATTAAGGGGTTCTATATACCTGCTTCCACAATAAACAGATTGAGTGGTGCGATATACCTGCTTCCACAAAATACTGATAAAGGGATTTGATATTCATGCTTCCACCAAATACTGATTAAGGGGTTTGATATACCTGCTTCCACCAAATACTGATTAAGTTTTTTTTTTATAAACCTGCTTCAACAAAATATAGATTGAGGGGTGCGATATACCTTCTTCTACCAAATATTGATTAAGGGGTTTTATATACCTGCTTCCACATAATACTGATTGAGGGGTGCAATATACCTACTTCCACAAAATACTGATTAAGGGGTTTGATATACCTGCTTCTACCAAATACTGATTAAGGGGTTTGATATGCCTGCTTCCACAAAATACTGATTAAGTGGTTTGATATTCCTGCTTCCACCAAATACTGATTAAGGGGTTTGATATACCTGCTTTGACCAAATACAGATTTAGGGTTGCAATATACCTGCTTCCCAAAATTTTTAAGGTGTTCAATATACTTGCTTCTACAAAATAAACGATTTAGGGGTGCAATACACCTGGTTCCACCAAATACTGATTAAGTTTTTTCTTATAAACCTGCTTCCACAAAATACTGATTGAGGGGTGCGATATGCCTGCTTCCACAAAATAATGATTAAGGGGTTTGAAAAACCTGCTTCCACCAAATACTGATTAAGGGGATTGTTGTACCTGCTTCAACCAAATATTGATTGAGGCCTGCGATACACCTGTTTCCACAAAATACTGATTAAGGGGATTGATATACCCGTTTCCATAAAATACTGATTAAGGGGTTTGATATACCCGCTTCAACAAAATATAGATTGAGGGGTGCGATATACCTGCTTCCACAAAATACAGATTAAGGGTTTTTTAAATACCTTCTAACACAAAATACTGATTAAGGGAATTGATATACCTGCTTCCACAAAATATTGATTGAGGGGTGCGATATACCTGCTTCCATCAAATATTGATGGAGGCCTGCAATACACCTGCTTCCACAAAATACTGATTAAGGGGTTCTATATACCTGCTTCCACAAAATACAGATTAAGGGGTGCAATATACCTGCTTCCACAAAAAATGATTAAGGTTTTTTTTTATATACCTGCTTCTACAAAACACAGATTGAGTGGTGTGATATACCTGCTTCCACAAAATACTGATTAAGGGGTTTGAAATTCCTGTTTCAACCAAATACTTATTAAGGGGTTTGATATACCTGCTTCCACCAAATACTGATTTAGGGGTGTGATATCTGCTTCCACAAAATATTAAGGGGTTCTATACAACTGCTTCCACAAAATACTGATTTAGGGTTGCAATATACCTGGTTCCACCAAATACTGATTAATTTTTTTTTTTATAAATCTTCACAAAATACTGATTGAGGGGTGCGATATACCTGCTTCCACAAAATAATGATTAAGGGGTTTGAAAAACCTGCTTCCACGAAATACTGATTAAGTGGATTGATATAACTTCTTCAACCAAATATTGATTGAGGCCTGCGATACACCTGCTTCCACAAAATACTGATTGAGGAGTGCGATATACCTGCTTCCACCAAATATTGATGGAGGCCTGTGAAACACCTGCTTCCACAAAATACTGATTAAGGGGTTCTATATACCTGCTTCCACAATAAACAGATTGAGTGGTGCGATATACCTGCTTCCACAACATACTGATAAAGGGATTTGATATTCATGCTTCCACCAAATACTGATTAAGGGGTTTGATATACCTGCTTCCACCAAATACTGATTTAGGGGTGTGATACACCTGCTTCCACAAAATACTGATTAAGTTTTTTTTTATAAACCTGCTTCAACAAAATATAGATTGAGGGGTGCGATATACCTTCTTCTACCAAATATTGATTAAGGGGTTTTATATACCTGCTTCCACATAATACTGATTGAGGGGTGCAATATACCTACTTCCAAAAAATACTGATTAGGGGTTTGATATACCTGCTTCTACCAAATACTGATTAAGGGGTTTGATATGCCTGCTTCCACAAAATACTGATTAAGTGGTTTGATATTCCTGCTTCCACCAAATACTGATTAAGGGGTTTGATATACCTGCTTTGACCAAATACAGATTTAGGGTTGCAATATACCTGCTTCCCAAAATTTTTAAGGTGTTCAATATACTTGCTTCTACAAAATAAACGATTTAGGGGTGCAATACACCTGGTTCCACCAAATACTGATTAAGTTTTTTCTTATAAACCTGCTTTCACAAAATACTGATTGAAGGGTGCGATATGCCTGCTTCCACAAAATAATGATTATGGGGTTTGAAAAACCTGCTTCCACCAAATACTGATTAAGGGGATAGTTGTACCTGCTTCAACCAAATATTGATTGAGGCCTGCGATACACCTGTTTCCACAAAATACTGATTAAGGGGATTGATATACCCGTTTCCATAAAATACTGATTAAGGGGTTTGATATACCCGCTTCAACAAAATATAGATTGAGGGGTGCGATATACCTGCTTCCACAAAATACCGATTAAGGGTTTTTTAAATACCTTCTAACACAAAATACTGATTAAGGGAATTGATATACCTGCTTCCACAAAATATTGATTGAGGGGTGCGATATACCTCCTTCCATCAAATATTGATGGAGGCCTGCAATACACCTGCTTCCACAAAATACTGATTAAGGGGTTCTATATACCTGCTTCCACAAAATACAGATTGAGGGGTGCGATATACCTGCTTCCACAAAATACTGATTAAGGGGTTTGATATTCCTGCTTCCACAAAATACTGATTAAGGGGTTTGATATTCCTGCTTCCACCAAATACTGATTAAGGGGTTTGATATACCTGCTTCCACCAAATACTGATTTAGGGGTGTGATATACCTGCTTCCACAAAATATTAAGGGGTTCTATATACCAACTTTCACAAAATACTGATTTAGGGGTGCAATATGCCTGGTTCCACCAAATACTGATTACGTTTTTTTTTTTATAAACCTGCTTCCACAAAATACTAATTGAGGGGTGCGATATACCTGCTTCCACAAAATACTGATTAAGGGGTTTGATATACCTGCTTCCATAAAATACTGATTAAGGGGTTTGATATGCCTGCTTCCACCAAATACTGATTAAGGGGTTTAATATACCTGCTTCCATCAAATACTGATTTAGGGGTATGATATACCTGCTTCCACAAAATATTAAGGGGTTCTATATACCAACTTCCACAAAAAACTGATTTAGGGGTGCAATATACCTGGTTCCACCAAAAACTGATTAAGGGTTTTTTATAAACCTGCTTCCACAAAATGCTGATTGAGGGGTGCAATATACCTGCTTCCACAAAATACTGATTAAGGGGTTTGAAAAACCTGCTTCCACAAAACACTGATTACGGGGATTGATATACCTGCTTCAACCAAATATTGATTGAGGCCTATGATACACCTGCCTCTACAAAATACTGATTAAGGGGATTGATATGCCTGTTTCCACAAAATACTGATTGAGGGGTGAAATATACCTGCTTTTACAAAATACTGATTAAGGAGTTTGATATACCCGCTTCAACTAAATATAGATTGAGGGGTGCGATATACCTGCTTCCACAAAATACTGATTAAGGGTTTTTTAAATACCTGCTAACACAAAAATACTGATTAAGGGAATTGATATACCTGCTTCCACAAAATATTGATTGAGGGGTGCGATATGCCTGCTTCCACCAAATATTGATGGAGGCCTGCAATACACCTGCTTCCACAAAATACTGATTAAGGGGTTCTATATACCTGCTTCCACAAAATACAGATTGAGGGGTGCGATATACCTGCTTCCACAAAAAAATGATTAAGGGTTTTTTATATACCTGCTTCTACAAAACACAGATTGAGTGGTGCAATATATCTGCTTCCACAAAATACTGAATAAGGGGTTTGATATTCCTGCTTCCACTAAATACTGATTTAGGGGTGTGACATACCTGCTTCCACAAAATATTAAGGGGTTCTATATACCAGCTTTCACAAAATATTGATTTAGGGGTGCAATATACCTGCTTCCACCAAATACTGATTACGTTTTTTTTATAAACCTGCTTCCACAAAATACTGATTGAGGGGTGCAATATACCTGATTCCACAAAATACTGATTAAGGGGTTTGATATACCTGCTTCCACAAAATACTGATTAAGGGGTTTGATATGCCTGCTTCCACCAAATACTGATTAAGGGGTTTAACATACCTGCTTCCACCAAATGCTGATTTATGGGTGCGATATACCTGCTTACATAAAATAATGATTAAGGGGTTTTAAAAACCTGCCTCCACCAAATACTGATTAAGGGGATTGATGTACCTGCTTCAACCAAATATTGATTGAGGCCTGCAATACACCTGCTTCCACAAAATACTGATTAAGGGGATTGATATACCCGTTTTCAAAAAACTACTGATTAAGGGGTTTGATATAACCGCTTCAACAAAATATAGATTGAGGGGTGCGATATACCTGCTTCCACAAAATACAGATTAAGTGTTTTTTTAAATACCTGCCAACACAAAATACTGATTAAGGGAATTAATATACCTGCTTCCACAAAATATTGATTGAGGGGTGCGATATACCTGCTTCCACCAAATATTGATGGAGGCCTGCAATACACCTGCTTCCACAAAATACTGATTAAGGGGTTCTATATACCTGCTTCCACAAAATACAGATTGAGAGGTGCGATATACCTGCTTCCCCCAAAAAATGATTAAGGGTTTTTTATATACCTGCTTCTACAAAACACAGATTGAGTGGTGTGATATACCTGCTTCCACAAAATACTGATTAAGGGGTTTGATATTCCTGCTTCCACCAAATACTGATTAAGGCGTTTGATATATCTGATTCCACTAAATACTGATTTAGGGGTGTGATATACCTGCTTCCACAAAATATTAGGGGTTCTATATACCAGCTTTCACAAAATACTGATTTAGGGGTGCAATATGCCTGGTTCCACCAAATACTGATTAAGTTTCTTTTTTATAAACCTGCTTCCACAAAATACTGATTGAGGGGTGCGATATACCTGCTTGCACAAAATACTGATTAAGGTGTTTGATATACCTGCTTCCACAAAATACTGATTAAAGGGTTTTATATGCCTGCTTCCACCAAATACTGATTAAGGGGTTTAATATACCTGCTTCCATCAAATACTGATTTAGGGGTATGATATACAGTACAGACCAAAAGTTTGGACACACCTTCTCATTCAAAGAGTTTTCTTTATTTTCATGACTATGAAAATTGTAGATTCACACTGAAGGCATCAAAACTATGAATTAACACAAATGGAATTATATACTTATCAAAAAAGTGTGAAACAACTGAAAATATGTAATTTTCTAGGTTCTTCAAAGTAGCCACCTTTTGCTTTGATTACTGCTTTGCACACTCTTGGCATTCTCTTGTTGAGCTTCAAGAGGTAATCACCTGAAATGGTTTTCACTTCACAGGTGTGCCCTGTCAGGTTTAATAAGTGGGATTTCTTGCCTTATAAATGGGGTTGGGACCATCAGTTGCGTTGTGGAGAAGTCAGGTGGATACACAGCTGATAGTCCTACTGAATAGACTGTTAAAATTTGTATTATGGCAAGAAAAAAGCATCTAGGCAAATAAAAACGAGTGGCCATCATTACTTTAAGAAATGAAGGTCAGTCAGTCCGAAAAATTGGGAAAACTTTGAAAGTGTCCCCAAGTAGAGTCACAAAAACCATCAAGCGCTACAAAGAAACTGGCTCACATGCGGACCGCCCCAGGAAAGGAAGACCAAGAGTCACCTCTGCTGCGGAGGATAAGTTCATCTGAGTCACCAGCCTCAGAAATCGCAGATTAACAGCAGCACAGATTAGAGACCAGGTCAATGCCACACAGAGTTCTAGCAGCAGACACATCTCTAGAACAACTGTTAAGAGGAGACTGTGTGAATCAGGCCTTCAAGGTAGAATATCTGCTAGGAAACCACTGCTCAGGACAGGCAACAAGCAGAAGAGACTTGTTTGGGCTAAAGAACACAAGGAATGGACATTAGACCAGTGGAAATCTATGCTTTGGTCTGATGAGTCCAAATTTGAGATCTTTGGTTCCAACCACCGTGTCTTTGTGCGACGCAGAAAAGCTGAACGGATGGACTCTACGTGCCTGGTTCCCACCGTGAAGCATGGAGAAGGAGGTGTGATGGTGTGGGGGTGCTTTGCTGGTGACACTGTTGGGGATTTATTCAAAATTGAAGGCATACTGAACCAGCATGTCTACCACAGCATCTTGCAGCGGCATGCTATTCCATCCGGTTTGCGTTTAGTTGGACCATCATTTATTTTTCAACAGGACAATGACCCCAAAACACACCTCCAGGCTGTGTAAGGGCTATTTGACAATGAAGGAGAGTGATGGGGTGCTGTTCCAGATGACCTGGCATCCACAGTCACCTGACCTGAACCCAATCGAGATGGTTTGGGGTGAGCTGGACCGCAGAGTGAAGGCAAAAGGGCCAACAAGTTCTAAGCATCTCTGGGAACTCCTTCAAGACTGTTGGAAGACCATTTCAGGTGACTACCTCTTGAAGCTCATCAACAGTGTGCAAAGCAGTAATCAAAGCAAAAGGTGGCTACTTTGAAGAACCTAGAATATGACATATTTTAAGGTGTTTCACACTTTTTTGTTATGTATATAATTCCACATGTGTTATTCATAGTTTTGATGCCTTCAGTGTGAATCTAGAATTTTCATAGTCCTGAAAATAAAGAAAACTCTTAGAATGAGAAGATGTGTCCAAACTTTTGGTCTGTACTGTACCTGCTTCCACAAAATATTAAGGGGTTCTATATACCAGCTTCCACAAAAACCGATTTAGGGGTTTGATATACCTGCTTCCACAAAATACTGATTATGGGGTTTGATATGCCTGCTTCCACCAAATACTGATTAAGGGGTTTAATATACCTGCTTCCATCAAATACTGATTTAGGGGTGTGATATACCTGCTTCCACAAAATATTAAGGGGTTCTATATACCAACTTCCACAAAAAACTGATTTAGGGGTGCAATATACCTGGTTCCACCAAATACTGATTAAGGGTTTTTTATAAACCTGCTTCCACAAAATACTGATTGAGGGGTGCAATATACCTGCTTCCACAAAATACTGATTAAGCGGTTTGAAAAACCTGCTTCCACAAAACACTGATTACGGGGATTGATATACCTGCTTCAACCGAATATTGATTGAGGCCTATGATACACCTGCCTCTACAAAATACTGATTAAGGGGATTGATATACTTGTTTCCACAAAATACTGAATGAGGGGTGAAATATACCTGCTTCTACAAAATACTGATAAAGGGGTTTGACATACCTGCTTGAACAAAATATAGATTGAGAGGTGCAATATACCTGCTTCCACCAAATATTGATTAAGAGGTTTTATATACCTGCTTCCACAAAATACAAATTGAGGGGTTTGATGTACCTGCTTCCAGAAAATACAGATTAAGGCCTATTTGTCAAGGAACCATGAACCAGACGTACAACAAGAGATACGTGGAAATAAGAAGGCTTTATTGCAAATCAAGCTGTAAGCAAAAGTCCAAACGGATGGCTAAACCGGAGCAGGGTCTTGCGAAGCCAGGATCAGGAACCAGAAGGGTAGTCAGCCGAAGCCAGGATCAGGAACCAGCGGGGTAGTCAGACGAGGCCAGGATCAGGAACCAGAAGCAGCAGCAGTCTTAGAAGCATGTGCACACAGGAGGACCAAGCAAGGAACTGAAGCCACAGACCTCCTATATATATGAGCTAGGCATCCAGCTCCTCCCAGTGGGAAGGAGAAGCCGCAGGGTGGGAGGCTACAAGAAACCCAGAAACCAAGATGGCCGCCAGCACATGTCAAACGAAGGAGAACAGCAAGAAGGTAAGACCATGACACTATTGCACGCGACCGTATGGCTTTTTCAGTGTTTTGCGGTCCGTTTTTCATGGATCCGTTGTTCCGTTTTTTGTTTCCGTTGTGTTTCCGTTTTTGTTCCGTTTTTCCGTTCCGTTTTTCCGTATGGCATATACAGTATACAGTAATTACATAGATAAAATTGGGCTGGGCATAACATTTTCAATAGATGGTTCAGGAAAAAACGGAACGGAAGACATACGGATGCATTTCCGTATGTGTTCCGTTTTTTTTGCGGATCCATTGACTTGAATGGAGCCACGGACTGTGATTTGCGGGCAATAATAGGACATGTTCTATGTTAAAACGGAACGGAAAAACTGAAATACGGAAACGGAATGCATACGGAGTACATTCCGTTTTTTTTGCGGAACCATTGAATTGAATGGTTCCGTATACGGACCGTATACGGAACGCAAAAAATGGCCAGTAAACGGAAAATAAAAAACGTCCGTGTGCAATAGGCCTAAGGGGTTTGATATATCTTTTTCCACCAAATACTGATTAACGTGTTTGATATACCTGCTTCCACAAAATACTGATTAAGTGGATTAATATGTTCCGGAATTTTGGACGGAGATAAAACCGCAGCATGCTGCAATACTATCTCCATCGTAAAAAGGCAAAAAGACTGAACTGAAGACATCCTGATGCATCCTGAACGGATTGCTTTCCATTCAGAATGCATTAGGATAAAACTGATCAGTTCTTTTCCGGTATTGAGCCCCTAGGACGGAGCTCAAGGCTGAAAAATAATAATGCTAGTGTGAAAGTACCCTAAATCCTTTTGTGGCGTGTATTAGTGGCAAAATAAAAATATATTTGCCGTTCAGCGGTGCAGTTATATGTTCTAAAGCCCTTTTGTGTGTGTATTAGTGTGAAAAAATGGCTTATTAGCCGTTGTGTGGTGAATTGAGAAAATTACAGCCTTTTTTTGGGTGTTTTAATTTCCTTTTTATTTATTTGATCAAACAGTATGTCTGACAGAGAAGCGCCAGGCCCTGCACAGGGGCGAGGCAAAGGCCTAAATGTTTCTGGTGCAGGCAGAGGTCACAGCAGAGTAAGGGGCCATGGCAGCAGGGGTCACTACGAGAGGCCTGATCTCCCAGTGTCAGCTAGCGGTTGTGTCTTGACCGGCAACCCAGCGGTTCTTGAATGGTTGACTCGATCTTTGACTTCGTCCCAAGTGACATCAGACACCCCCAGCCAAGAGTTAGTGGGTTCGTCAGATACAACCATTAGTTGGCATGGCCCGGGAGCAGGACCTGTGTCCTCACCTGTCCTCAACCTGCCTCTGTCCTTTTCTGTTCCCTCAGCCAAAGAATTATTGTATGCTGTGGGATCAGCTCCACTATACAGTGAGGGCGAGCTACTAGAAAACAGTCAGCAGCTACTGGAAAGCCAAGATGTGGAGGAGACATCCGCCGCATCCTACACTAGGCTGTCAAGTAGTGATAAGGAGAGTGGCGTGGGAGCTGGTGTTGTGAGTGATTAGGCTTCTGACCCAGAGACGGTTGAGGATGACAGCAGACAGTACTCAATAGTGATTATGCAGCTGATCGCACTTGGGAGCCTGGTGACAAAGGGGCCTCATCAGCATCGGGAAAAGTCGCTAGCATGGCCGGGAGTCAGCAGGGTGGCAGGAGCGGGAGGTCGGTAGCCAAACGTGACCGAGGTAGACCACCCACTTCGCAGCAGCCTACCTGCCTGGGAAGTAGCGGTGCACAGGTTCACAGAGGCAGAGGTGGTAGCATTCAGTCAGTGCATAGTGTTGTGGGTAAAATCACCTACTCTGCAGTGTGGCTGTTTTTTCTTAAGCTGTCGGAGGAGGTGAACATGGCCATATGTAGAATCTGTGGACATAAGGTAAAGCTTGTCCAGGTTGCCAATGTTGGAACCACGGCTTTGTGTCAACATATGCAGGGTCAACATAAAGTGGCCTGGGAGAACCGTGGCTCCGATGTGGTGGTCCAGCCTGCCACAGCAACTGCTGTATCACCCAGTAGCACGCACCTGATTTCAGGCAGTCAAGTCTCCACTACCTCAGCCGAAGGGAGCTATCTGTCCTTCCCATCATCTACTGGTCCTAATGCTCCTGCTCCTCGCCCTCCTACTCCTCGTAAGTCAATTAGTCAGCAAATGATCACCGAAGCGATTGCCAAGAGACAACAGGATGAACAATGTGAATTTCACTGCTTCATATCCTGGAACAGATGCTGGTAAATCTCACTGGTCAGGGGACTGGAGACGTGGCGCCTAGATCTCAAGGCCACATGAGCCCTGTAGGGGCTGAACTAGAGGAGGAGGAGGAGGACATTGCTTGTGCTCCAATGTGTAGAAAAATTTGTATTTTTTTATACACAGGTGACAGAGAGAGGAGCAGGAGCAGCCAGAGGAGCTACAGGGCGATGAGGAAGTGGAGGCAGAGAGTCCCTCCGAGTCACCTGCACAAATGGCCCGATGCATGCTCACTTGCTTGCGCAGTCACAGCCGAATTTTTGCCATTCGGCAAAGGGATGACTTCTGGCTCTCCACCTTGTTGGACCCTTGCTACCGGTCCAAAATGGGGGCCTTTTTTACACCCGCTGAGAGGGAGGATGAACTGAACTACTATAGAGACATCCTATGTAGTGTGGGGATTTGCTCTGGTAGTTAGGACTAGTGGATGCAGTATAGAGGCAAAGTACACAGTCCTTGAATCAACCAGCGGTGTTTATTCACACATAGTAACATAGTAACATAGTATATATAAGGCCGAAAAAAGACATTTGTCCATCCAGTTCGGACTGTTATCCTGCAAGTTGATCCAGAGGAAGGCAAAAAAAAAAAAAGACCTGTGTGATAGAAGCCAATTTTCCCCACTTTAGGGGAATAAAAATTCCTTCCCGACTCCAATCAGGCAATCAGAATAACTCCCTGGATCAACGACCCCTCTCTAGTAGCTATAGCCTGTAATATTATTATGCTCCAGAAATACATCCAGGCCCCTCTTGAATTCCTTTATTGTACTCACCATCACCACCTCCTCAGGCAGAGAGTTCCATAGTCTCACTGCTTTTACCGTAAAGAATCCTTTTCTATGTTTGTGTACAAACCTTCTTTTCTCCAGACGCAGAGGATGTCCCCTCGTCTCAGTCACAGTCCTGGGGATAAATAGATGATAAGATAGATCTCTGTACTGACCCCTGATATATTTATACATATTAGCTAAAGCGTACCGACGATGTGGTTGCAGCACAATGTCCATTAGCCTTTGGAAAGTGGCGGGGGTGCCATGCAGACCGAAGGGTAACACCTTATACTGGTACAGCCCCTCCGATGTGATAAAGGCTGTTTTCTCTTTGGCAGCCTCCGTTAAAGGTACCCCGCAGTACCCTTTGGTGAGGTCCAAAACAGAAAAATACCGGGCTTACGGCATACATATTAGGACATCGTCAGACATCATCCACAACTCCATCCTCCGTCAGGCAAAACTCCATCAGCCCTCAGACATCAGACAAAACTCCGTCCTCCGTCACCCAAAACTCCATCAGACCTCAGACAAAACTCTGTCCTCCGTCACCCAAAACTCCATCAGCCCTCAGACATCAGACAAAACTCCGTCCTCCATCAGACCTCAGACATCAGACAAAACTCCGTCCTCCATCAGGCAAAACTCCATCAGACCTCAGACATCAGACAAAACTCCGTCCTCCGTCAGGCAAAACTCCATCAGACCTCAGACATCAGACAAAACTCCGTCCTCCGTCAGGCAAAACTCCATCAGACCTCAGACATCAGACATCAGACAAAACTCCGTCCTCCGTCAGGCAAAACTCCATCAGACCTCAGACATCAGACAAAACTCCGTCCTCCGTCAGGTAAAACTCCATCAGACCTCAGACATCAGCCAAAACTCCGTCCTCCATCAGGCATCAGCCAAAACTCCGTCCTCCCTAACTCAAAATACGCTCTACTACACACACTCTTCACCTGACGGAGCTGCTAGCTGCTGGAGAGGCAAAGGACCTGTGATGACGTCATGACCATGTGACGAGTCACGTGTGTGGGAGGGGTCAGATGTGCACAGCAGCTGGTAGAGTGTACAGAACAGTAGCCATCAAATAGAGCTCTGTACTAGAGATGTGTGTGTAACCTGCATGTAGCAGAGCTGTGTACTGTGTTAGAGAGATGTATGTGTAACCTGCAGGTAGCAGATCTGTATGTGTAACCTGCAGGTAGCAGAGCTGTGTACTGTGTTACAGAGATGTATGTGTAACCTGCAGGTAGCAGAGCTGTGTACTGTGTTACAGAGATGTATGTGTAACCTGCATGTAGCAGAGCTGTGTACTGTGTTACAGAGATGTATGTGTAACCTGCAGGTAGCATATCTGTATGTGTAACCTGCAGGTAGCAGAGCTGTGTACTGTGTTACAGAGATGTATGTGTAACCTGCAGGTAGCAGATCTGTATGTGTAACCTGCATGTAGCAGAGCTGTGTACTGTGTTACAGAGATGTATGTGTAACCTGCAGGTAGCAAATCTGTATGTGTAACCTGCAGGTAGCAGAGCTGTGTACTGTGTAGAAGACCTGTATGTGTAACCTGCAGGTAGCAGAGCTGTGTACTGTGTAGTAGATCTGTATGTGTAACCTGCATGTAGCAGAGCTGTGTACTGTGTTACAGAGATGTATGTGTAACCTGCAGGTAGCAGAGCTGTGTACTGTGTAGCAGATCTGTATGTGTAACCTGCAGGTAGCAGAGCTGTGTACTGTGTAGCAGATCTGTATGTGTAACCTGCATGTAGCAGAGCTGTGTACTGTGTAGCAGAGCTGTATGTGTAACCTGCATGTAGCAGAGCTGTGTACTGTGTTACAGAGATGTATGTGTAACCTGCAGGTAGCAGAGCTGTGTACTGTGTAGCAGATCTGTATGTGTAACCTGCATGTAGCAGAGCTGTGTACTGTGTAGCAGAGCTGTATGTGTAACCTGCATGTAGCACAGCTGTGTACTGTGTAGCAGTGCTGTATGTGTAACCTGCATGTAGCAGACCTGTGTACTGTGTAGCAGAGCTGTATGTGTAACCTGCATGTAGCAGAGCTGTGTACTGTGTAGCAGAGCTGTATGTGTAACCTGCATGTAGCAGTGCTGTGTACTGTGTAGCAGAGCTGTATTTGTAACCTGAATGTAGCAGTGCTGTGTACTGTGTAGCAGAGCTGTATGTGTAATCTGCATGTATCAGAGCTGTGTGCTGTGTAGCGGAGCTGTATGTGTAACCTGCATGTAGCAGGCTGTGTACTGTGTTACAGGGATGTATGTGCAACCTGCATGTAGCAGTGCTGTGTACTGTGTTACAGAGATGTGTGTGTAACCGCATGTAGCAGAGCTTTTTACTGTGTAACAGAGATGTGTGTGTAACCTGGGAACTATAAAAAAGTGTAAAATAAAACATAAAAATTCAGATCACCCCCCCTTTTCCCAAAATGAAAATAAAAGAACTAAAAAAATACACATCATGGGTGTCGCAATGTGTAAAAACACCCATTGTATAAAAATATATTCCCCATACGGCAAACGTCAAAACAGAAGAAAAAAAAGAGTCCAAATGTCCGATTCGCCGTTTTTGGTCGCTTCATTTGCTCCAAAAATGTAAATAAAAAGTAATCAAAAAGTCTTAAACACCCCAGAATGGTATCAGTGAAAAGTTCAGATTGCCCCGCAAAAAATGAGCCCCCACCCAGCTCCGTACACATAATTACAAAAAAGTTATAGAGCTCAAAATATGACGACAAGAAAAAAAATCTGATTCTGTAAATCTCCTGTCACTTCGAGTTACTCAGAATTGGTAGCCCTAATTAATAAATACATGCAACATGAATGCATATATGCCGCTTCACACAGATCACAAGTGTTAGGCCTCTTGCACATGAACGTTGTTGGTCCATTCCGTGCTACGGCATACATATTAGGACATCGTCAGACATCATCCACAACTCCATCCTCCGTCAGGCAAAACTCCATCAGCCCTCAGACATCAGACAAAACTCCGTCCTCCGTCAGGCAAAACTCCATCAGACATCAGACAAAACTCCGTCCTCCGTCAGACAAAACTCCATCAGACCTCAGACATCAGACAAAACTCCGTCCTCCGTCAGACAAAACTCCATCAGACCTCAGACATCAGACAAAACTCCGTCCTCCGTCAGGCAAAACTCCATCAGACCTCAGACTTCAGCTAAAACTCTGTCCTCCCTCAGACATCAGACAAAACTCCGTCCTCCCTAACTCAAAATACGCCCTACTACACACACTCTTCACCTGACGGAGCTGCTAGCTGCTGGAGAGGCAAAGGACCTGTGATGACATCATGACCATGTGACGAGTCACATGTGTGGGAGGGGTCAGATGTGCACAGAAGCTGGTAGAGTGTACAGAACAGTAGCCATCAAATAGAGCTCTGTACTAGAGATGTGTGTGTAACCTGCATGTAGCAGAGCTGTGTACTGTGTTACAGAGATGTGTGTGTAACCTGCATGTAGCAGAGCTGTGTACTGTGTTATAGAGATGTATGTGTAACCTGCATGTAGCAGAGCTGTGTACTGTGTTACAGAGATGTATGTGTAACCTGAATGTAGCAGAGCTGTGTACTGTGTTATAGAGATGTATGTGTAACCTGCATGTAGCAGAGCTGTGTACTGTGTTACAGAGATGTATGTGTAACCTGAATGTAGCAGAGCTGTGTACTGTGTTACAGAGATGTATGTGTAACCTGCAGGTAGCAGATCTGTGTACTGTGTTACAGAGATGTATGTGTAACCTGCAGGTAGCAGAGCTGTGTACTGTGTAGCAGATCTGTATGTGTAACCTGCAGGTAGCAGAGCTGTGTACTGTGTAGCAGATCTGTATGTGTAACCTGCATGTAGCAGAGCTGTGTACTGTGTAGCAGAGCTGTATGTGTAACCTGCATGTAGCAGAGCTGTGTACTGTGTAGCAGTGCTGTATGTGTAACCTGCATGTAGCAGTGCTGTGTACTGTGTAGCAGAGCTGTATGTGTAACCTGCATGTAGCAGTGCTGTGTACTGTGTAGCAGAGCTGTATGTGTAACCTGCATGTAGCAGAGCTGTGTACTGTGTTACAGAGATGTATGTGTAACCTGCAGGTAGCAGAGCTGTGTACTGTGTAGCAGATCTGTATGTGTAACCTGCATGTAGCAGAGCTGTGTACTGTGAAGCAGAGCTGTATGTGTAACCTGCATGTAGCAGAGCTGTGTACTGTGTTACAGAGATGTATGTGTAACCTGCAGGTAGCAGAGCTGTGTACTGTGTAGCAGAGCTGTATGTGTAACCTGCATGTAGCAGAGCTGTGTACTGTGTAGCAGAGCTGTATGTGTAACCTGCATGTAGCAGTGCTGTGTACTGTGTAGCAGAGCTGTATTTGTAACCTGAATGTAGCAGAGCTGTGTACTGTGTAGCAGAGCTGTATGTGTAATCTGCATGTATCAGAGCTGTGTCCTGTGTAGCGGAGCTGTATGTGTAACCTGCATGTAGCAGGCTGTGTACTGTGTTACAGGGATGTATGTGCAACCTGCATGTAGCAGTGCTGTGTACTGTGTTACAGAGATGTGTGTGTAACCGCATGTAGCAGAGCTTTTTACTGTGTAACAGAGATGTGTGTGTAACCTGGGAACTATAAAAAAGTGTAAAATAAAACAAAAAAATTCAGATCACCCCCCTTTTCCCAAAATGAAAATAAAATAAAATAAAAAAATACACATCATGGGTGTCGCAATGTGTAAAAACACCCATTGTATAAAAATATATTCCCCATACGGCAAACGGCAAAACAGAAGAAAAAAAAGAGTCCAAATGTCCGATTCGCCGTTTTTGGTCGCTTCATTTGCTACAAAAATGTAAATAAAAAGCGATCAAAAAGTCTTAAACACCCCAGAATGGTATCAGTGAAAAGTTCAGATTGCCCCGCAAAAAATGAGCCCCCACCCAGCGCCGTACACATAATTACAAAAAAGTTATAGAGCTCAAAATATGACGACAAAAAAAAAAAAATCAGATTCTGTAAATCTCCTGTCACTCCAAGTTACTCAGAATTGGTCGCCCTAATTAATAAATACATGCAACATGAATGCATATATGCCGCTTCACACAGATCACAAGTGTTAGGCCTCTTGCACATGAACGTTGTTGGTCCATTCCGTGCATTGGGGACAGCAATTTGCAGTCCCCAATGCACGGGCAACGTGCGTGCAGCAGCCGGGACAGATCCAGACCCATTCAACTTGAATAGGTCCGTGAATATGTTCTACTTTTTTGCTGTGCGGAGGCACGGCCAGAAACACCACGGAAGCACTCTGTAGTGCTTCTGTGGGGATCCGATCCGTGTTTCTGTTCCGTTCAAGTGAATGGGTCGACATCACGGATGCGGGATGCACACGGCTGGTGCCCTGTGTATTGCGGAACCGCCGTATGTGGTCCACAATACAACTACAGGCACACAGCGACCATGTGCAAGAGGCCTTACAAAGATGGGATTTAAGGTGCACATCCTCTTGTGCTTCCCATATTCCACAGATTTATATCACACAGCTACTTACAGTTGTGCTGATAAGTTTACATACACTTGCAGAATTTATGATTTCTTAAAGGGGTATTCTCATCTTCCCTTTTTCATACTTACTTTCCTTGAGCGTGACGTTCACTTCCTGTATTCTTCTCCCGGCCGGGCCGCGCTTGCGCAGAAGACTGAAGATTCTCTCCCGGCCGGGCCGCGCAATGTCCTGAACGCGCACAGCGCCGCGCATGTGCCATGGTGACTTATTCCTGGCCTGTATAGTACAGAGTCGGCGTGCGCATTCGCGGCTCTGTACTATACTGGCCAGGAAGAAGTCATCATGGCGCATGCGCAGCGGCATGCGCGTTCAGGACATTGCGCGGCCCAGCCGGGAGAGAATTTTCCGTCTTCTGCGCAAGCGTGGCCCGGCTGGATTCGACAGGAGAGGTGGCCGTAACCAGGGGAGACCAAAGACAACGATCAGGTAAGAGGGGACTTATTTTCTAAAAAAGGATGGGAATTGGGTAATAAAATGTATTTAGAAAAATTATCACTGTCAAATCATTAACAGATTTAAGAGTGATCATTAAGATGAGAATACCCCTTTAACCATTGTTCAGAGAATATGATTGATACCACAGACACTTCTCTCTCGCTCGTGGTTAGTGGTCGGCTGAAGCCATTTATGTCAAACAACGGTGTTTACTCTTTATAAATCATAATCACAACACAAACTCCCCAAATGACCCTGGTCAGAAGTTTACACACCCCAGTTATTAATACCATGTATTGCCCCCTTTAGCATCAATGACAGCTTGAAGTCTTTTGTGGTAGTTATGGATGAGGGTCTTTATTTTCTCAGATGGTAAAACTGCCCATTCTTCCTGTTGAAAAAAAAAAGCAATTCCACCACAGTTTTACGTGATTTCTATTTACGACATTCGATGTGCGATAAAACTGACTGGTTACTTTTATTCTACAGGTCAGATCGAATCCGGCAATACCTTATATGTATAGTTTTTCTTGCGTTTTAATAGTGTTAAAAAAATAAAAATATCCGATTTTTTTTGTCGCCATATTTTGAGCCCCATAACTTTTTTGTAATTATGTGTACAGAGCTGGATGGGGGCTCATTTTTTGCGGGGCAATCTAAACTTTTTACTGATACCATTCTGGGGTGTTTAAGACTTTTTGATCACTTTTTATTTACATTTTTGTAGCAAATGAAGTGACCAAAAACGGCGAATCGGACATTTGGACTCTGCCGTATGGGGAATATATTTTTATACAATGGGCGTTTTTACACATTGCGAAACCCATGATGTGTCTTTTATTTTAATTTTGGGAAAAGGGGGGTGATCTGAATATTTATGTTTTTTTTTTACACTTTTTTATAGTTCCCAGGTTACACACACATCTCTGTAACACAGTACACAGCTCTGCTACATGCGGTTAGACAAACTGCTCTATATACACAGTACACAGCTCTGCTACCTGCAGGTTGCACATACATCCCTGTAACACAGTACACAGCTCTGCTACATGCAGGTTACACATACAGCTCTGCTACACAGTACACAGCACTTCTACATGCAGGTTACACACACATCTCTGTAACACAGTACACAGCTCTGCTACATGCTGTTACACACACTGCTCTATATACACAGTACACAGCTCTGCTACATGCAGGTTACACATACAGCTCTGTAACACAGTACGCAGCCTGCTACATGCAGGTTACACATACAGCTCTTTAACACAGTACACAGCTCTGCTACGTGCAGGTTACACATACATCTCTGTAACACAGTACACAGCTCTGCTACATGCAGGTTACACATACAGCTCTGCTACACAGTACACAGCACTTCTACATGCAGGTTACACACACATCTCTGTAACACAGTACACAGCTCTGCTACATGCTGTTACACACACTGCTCTATATACACAGTACACAGCTCTGCTACATGCAGGCTACACACACATCTCTGTAACACAGTACACATCTCTGCTACACAGTACACAACACTGCTACCTGCAGGTTGCACATACATCCCTGTAACACAGTACACAGCTCTGCTACATGCAGGTTACACATACAGATCTGCTACACAGTACACAGCTCTGCTACCTGCAGGTTGCAGATACATCTCTGTAACACAGTACACAGCTCTGCTACATGCAGGTTACACATACAGCTCAGATACACAGTACACAGCACTGCTACATGCAGGTTACACATACAGCTCTGCTACACAGTTCACAGCTCTGCTACATGCAGGTTACACATACAGCTCTGCTACACAGTACACAGCTCTGCTACATGCAGGTTACACATACAGATCTGCTACACAGTACACAGCTCTGCTACCTGCAGGTTACACGTACATCTCTGTAACACAGTACACAGCTCTGCTACATGCAGGTTACACATACATCTCTGTAACACAGTACACAGCTCTGCTACATGCAGGTTACACATACATCTCTGTAACACAGTACACAGATCTGCTACCTGCAGGTTACACATACATCTCTGTAACACAGTACACAGCTCTGCTACATTCAGGTTACACATACATCTCTGTTACACAGTACACAGCTCTGCTACATGCAGGTTACACATACATCTCTATAACACAGTACACAGCTCTGCTACATTCAGGTTACACATACATCTCTGTAACACAGTACACAGCTCTGCTACATGCAGGTTACACATACATCTCTATAACACAGTACACAGCTCTGCTACATGCAGGTTACACACACATCTCTGTAACACAGTACACAGCTCTGCTACATGCAGGTTACACACACATCTCTAGTACAGAGCTCTATTTGATGGCTACTGTTCTGTACACTCTACCAGCTTCTGTGCACATCTGACCCCTCCCACACATGTGACTCGTCACATGGTCATGATGTCATCACAGGTCCTTTGCCTCTCCAGCAGCTAGCAGCTCCGTCAGGTGAAGAGTGTGTGTAGTAGGGCGTATTTTGAGTTAGGGAGGACGGAGTTTTGTCTGATGTCTGAGGGAGGACAGAGTTTTAGCTGAAGTCTGAGGTCTGATGGAGTTTTGCCTGACGGAGGACGGAGTTTTGTCTGATGTCTGAGGTCTGATGGAGTTTTGTCTGACGGAGGACGGAGTTTTGTCTGATGTCTGATGTCTGATGGAGTTTTGCCTGATGGAGGACGGAGTTTTGTCTGATGTCTGAGGTCTGATGGAGTTTTGTCTGACGGAGGACGGAGTTTTGTCTGATGTCTGAGGTCTGATGGAGTTTTGTCTGACGGAGGACGGAGTTTTGTCTGATGTCTGAGGGCTGATGGAGTTTTGTCTGACGGAGGACGGAGTTTTGTCTGATGTCTGAGGTCTGATGGAGTTTTGGGTGACGGAGGACGGAGTTGTGTCTGATGTCTGAGGTCTGATGGAGTTTTGCCTGATGGAGGACGGAGTTTTGTCTGATGTCTGAGGTCTGATGGAGTTTTGTCTGACGGAAGACGGAGTTTTGTCTGATGTCTGATGGAGTTTTGCCTGACGGAGGACGGAGTTTTGTCTGATGTCTGAGGGCTGATGGAGTTTTGCCTGACGGAGGATGGAGTTGTGGATGATGTCTGACGATGTCCTAATATGTATGCCGTATACCTGGTATGGTTTCAACCGGATTTTGGCCTGAGGCTCAGTGACAATGTCATGCTGGATTATAGAAGTGTGTCCAGGGAGGTCTGAGAACACATCTGTGTTCCTGCTGATGAACTTCCTGGCCTCCTGAGTCTGTTTAGAGGAGAGGCTGTCAGCAATCTTGGCACTTCTCGCACTGCGAACATAAGATGGGACAGAAGGAGGTCCCAGTCCTTTCCATCCTTAACTACTACTTGTTTTAACATCGTTTTTAACGTTTAATTAAACCTTTCTACTAGGCCGTCAGTTTGCCGGTTATAGACATATGCCCATATCAGTTTGATATTCATCAACTTACAGAGCTTCCGCATGACCTTGGACATAAAAGGAGTCCCCTGGTAAGTCAGAACCTCTTTGGGTATTCCCACTCAGGAAAACATCTTCAACTCTTTTGCTATGAGTTTGGCCAATGTATGTCGCAGTGGCACCGCCTCCGGGTACCGAGTGGTGTGGTCCAGGATGACCAAGATGTGTTGGTTTTCCCTAGCGGACTTTGGTACTGGGTCTATGAGATTTATAGCGATTCTCTCAAATGGTTCCTCGATAATCGGGAGGGGCACTGAGGGACTGCGGAACAGGTGCTGGCGGCTAGTGGTTTCGTTGGTCGGGCAAGACTTACAAAAGTCATCCACCTCTCTAAAGACACTGGGCAAGTAAAACCGTTGTAGTATCTGATCCTGTGTCTTCTGCAGTCCCAGATGACCCGTGAGAACATGTTGGTGGGCTAACTCTAGCACAAGTTTTCAATAGGCCCCGGGGCACCACCAACTGTTCAACAGGTTCATCCCACAGCTGGTTTACCCGAAATAGCATATTCTGGTGGGCCACAAAATGGGGAAACATCAACCCGGCCCCAGGTTGTTGGGGTACACCATCAAGTATTACCACATTCTTCCAGGCCCAGGATAGGGTTGGGTTTCGGCATTGGGCTGTACCGAAATTCTCCCAAAGACGATGAGGTCTGCAAACCCAGGACCCGGTGACAACTCCTCCACGTCTCCCACCAGTACCCTACGTGAGATTGTCTCCCCCTCTTCCATGAAAGTGGCATTCATCCCTACTTCTGGCCCTTCAGCCTCAGGTTCCCAGGGTTCTGGCTGTCCCCCTGAACAAGGCCAATCTCCTAGGCTTATTTATGTCTCAGGGGTATTCTTAACTCTCACAGCCAGCCATAGGGCAGGGAAACCTGGAAAGTCTCTCCCATTTATGAGTTCATAGTGGAGATTTGTGGAGACTGCCACTTCGTGGGTCCACCTGCCGGCCACACCAGTGCATGGTGGGGAACACTCCACCAGTCTGCATGAGTGACCAGAAGAAGATGCTGAGATGGGGATGCTGAGCCACAGACCATGGGTCACCAACCATGTGACCAAGGAGTCACCCGGACTGCTGATCTACAGGCCTACAGCCTTTGACCAGGGTACCAGCCTTCTGAGAGAGAGAGGGACAACTAGCTCAGCTCTTTCCTCAGCATCAAAATCTTCTTCTACCATGGAGGAGAAGCCAACCCTATGCCTCACCTGTATTGTTTTGCTCCTGAATTACTCCAGTAAAGAAGCACACTAGTTTACTGCAGACCTTGACTCGCTGGACTTAATGCCCATTGGGGTGCACAACGCATTATCATCCCTTCCGGAGAGCAGCAACATATTCTGACACCTAGACAGTGTCCAGGGGACCCAGCGTAGCATTGGGACCACCCCAAATTGACCACTGAAAATTTACTCACTGTCCTTTGACCATATGGTTTAGCTTTGTTGTTTATGTTTTAAGACCTGTTTATGTCTGGAGAAACTGAAAACTGAAACGCAATACAAGTCTATGTGTAGCAAGGTTCTAATTGGTCCTTCCCCTTTAATTCCCTGTAATATAGTGAATGATGTTGTTGCAGACATCTGATAGCAGGTTGCATTCCTGCAGTATGAATTAAAGCGTATTGACCTTTAATTGGATCTAGGAGCTGCCAGGAAACTAGAAAACCCTTAACCATGGAACAAAGAGCTTAGCTCCATTGAAGACATCATTAGGGTAAAATGTTTTTTGCTTCAATCCCCTCTCTGTATCTAATGGGCTTCGGCTGAGTGCCATGTTGGGCGCTGGTCAATGTGGAGCTCACTCATCTGTTTACATCACTTTCCGTGACTGATATATATATACTGACCAAAAATATAAATGCAACACTTTCAGTTTTGCTCCCATTTTGCATGAGCTGAACTCAAAGATCCAAAACATACACAAAAGACCCATTACTCTCAAATATTGTTCACAAATCTGTCTAAATCAGTGTTAGTGAGCACTTCTCCTTTGCCGAGATAATCCATCCCACCTCATAAGTGTGGCATATCAAGGTGCTGATTAGACAGCATGAATATTGCACAGGTGTGCCTTAGACTGCCCACAATAAAAGACCACTCTGAAATGTGCAGTTTGATCACACAGCACAATGCCACAGATGTTGCAACATTTGAGGGAGCGTGCAATTGGCATGCTGACTGCAGGAATGTCTACCAGAGCTGTTGCCCATGCAATAAATTTTCATTTCTCTACCATAAGGCATTTCAGAGAATTTGCTAGTACATCCAACCAGCCTCACAACCACAGATCACGTGTAACCACACCAGCCCAGGACCTCCACATCCAGCATGTTCACCTCCATGATCATCTGAGACCAGCCACCTATACAGCTGCAGCAACAACCGGTTTGCATAACCAAAGAATTTCTGCACAAACTGTCAAAAACCCGTCTCAGGGAAGCTCATCTGTATGCTCGTTGTCCTCATCGGGGTCTGGACCTCACTGCAGTTCATCATCGTAAAGACTTGAGTGTGCAAATGCTCACGTTCAATGGCGTTTGGTACGTTGGAAAGGCGTTGTCACAACCAGACAGCTGAGAAGCTCTGACAGAGGCCTTTCAGAACCTCCTCCTTGAGTTTTCTTTGTTGTGGTATTCAGTTCCTCATCTCGTTAGCCTCTCTCAGCTGTCATGTAGTTGGACTGATTGCTTTCCTTTAAATTCCTCCCCATAATGCTTTACTGGGCGGCTTATACTTCTTCCTGGATTGTGTGTGCATGCTGATCCTGTTTCCCAGTCTGCTACAAAGTTAAGTGCTGTACATTTATCTGTTATTTTCTGTTTGCTAGATCCCAGGTGACCCCGACTCCCTCCGTGTCTGGTGTAGGGAGCCGGTGGTCGTGTCCCCTCACTATTGTAGGGTGTCCAGGGGTTATATAGTCGAGGTACGTGGATATGCAACCATACACCTTTGGGATCTTTGCATAGGCTGAGCAGCCAGGGAAAGTGCTAGGTCTTGTGCAGGGGTCTCCCTTTTGGTTCCTTAGCTTTGGATCCAGTGAGTCATATATGCATGTTGCTTTGTCTTGTTTCCTGTACACCGTCCGTGACATTATAAGCCGCCAAAACCGTCTAAAGCATGGATCCGGTTTTACTTTTGGCGGAACGCTTCCAGGGTCTTTCATTGGAGGTAGCTGATCTCCGTAAGACTTTTTCTCAGCTTCAAGTGACCGGTTCAACTTGCGTTCATGGAGTTTGTTCTGAGCCTAAGATCTCGATCCCGGATACGTTCTCCGGGGGTAGTGAGAATTTTGTGCGTTTTAGAGAGGCTTGCAAACTCCATTTTCGCCTTCTTCCCCATTCCTCTGGTGATGAGGAACGGAGGGTGGGGATCATTATATCGCTGCTCAGGGGTAACGCTCAGTCTTGGGCCTTTTCGCTGCCGGAGGGGGCACGGCCTCTCCGTTCAGTGGATGAATTCTTTTTAGCCCTGGGTCAGATATATGATGATCCGGAACGTATTGCTCTGGCTGAGTCTAGACTACGTCTATTATGCCAGGGTAAACAATCCGCAGAGATATACTGCTCAGAATTTCGGAGATGGGCAGCTGATACTGGTTGGAATGATGCTGCACTCCGAAGTCAATTTTGCCATGGTCTTTCAGAGGGATTGAAAGATGCATTTGCCTTTCATGAGAGGCCTATTTCCTTGGACTCTGCTATGTCTCAGGCCGTTCGTATTGACAGGCGTCTTAGAAAGAGAGGAGAGATATCTCCTTCCTGTCACACTCAGTCCCAGGACAGTGCAGCGGTCTCATTCTGTGCGCAGGGGTCTCGGTCGCTGTTAGCCCCTTCTGAGCAGGAGCCCATGCAGCTGGGGTTGATTGCTTCTGACAATAGAAGATTCAGCTCGCATGGGAGGGTTTGTTTTTGTTGTGGAGGTATAAATCATTTGGCAAATGTTTGTCCCTCTAGGAGATTCAGGCAGTTTTCTGGGAGTAATAAAGAAACAAACAGGAAAAAATCTTTTAAAAATGTTCCATCTGTTACTATTGGCAGGGTTGAGGCGGAAATTGAAGGTTTTCCGTTTGCTTGTAGTTCCCGTTTTGTCCTGCCTGCTAGGGTGGCGCTAGAGAGCAAGAGCATTTTCTGTGAGATTTTTGTGGTTAGTGGAGCAGCTGTCAATCTCATTGATAATCAATTTGCAATAACTCATGGTTTCCAGGTGCACACTTTGGGAAAGGATATTCCTGTTTTTGCTATTGATTCCGCTCCACTTTCTCAGAAATCATTAAAGGGCATAGTTCACAATATCCGTTTAATTGTGAGTGATGCTCATGTTGAGGATGTGTCATTTTTCGTCTTTAGCGGTTTGCCTACTCCTCTAGTGTTGGGGCTACCCTGGCTCACTGAACATAACCCCACCATTGATTGGCAAGCGAGGCAAATAAATGGTTGGAGTGACTTTTGCAGAGAGAATTGCCTCACGACATCTGTTTCTGAGGTTGCTACTGAGACTGTACCATCTTTTCTCTGTGAATTTTCGGATGTCTTCTCTGAGAGTGGAGTTCAGGATTTGCCCCCGCACAGGGAGTACGATTGCCCTATTAATCTCATCCCAGGCGCCAAGCTGCCTAAATCTCGTTTATACAATCTTTCCCAACCTGAGCGGATCGCTATGCGTGCTTATATCTCTGAAAGTTTGAGAAAAGGACACATACGACCCTCGAAGTCACCTGTTGCCGCTGTTTTTTTCTTTGTTAAGAAAAAAGATGGTTCTTTAAGACCTTGTCTGGATTTCAGGGAGCTGAACAGTATCACAATTCGTGACCCTTATCCGCTTCCTCTGATCCCGGACCTGTTTAACCAGGTTGTTGGGGCAAAAGTCTTTTCCAAATTAGATCTAAGAGGGGCATACAACCTGGTCAGGGTCAGAGAAGGAGACGAATGGAAGACGGCCTTCAATACCCCTGAGGGCCATTTTAAGAATTTGGTTATGCCTTTTGGTTTGATGAATGCCCCAGCCGTTTTTCAGCATTTCGTGAACAGCATTTTTTATCATTTAATGGGAAAATTTGCATTAGTGTATTTGGATGACATTTTGATTTTTTCTCCTGATTTCAAAACTCATAAGGAACATTTACGTCAGGTCTTGCTCATCCTGCGGGAGAATAAATTATATGCGAAACTGGAAAAATGTGTGTTTGCGGTTCCAGAAATTCAATTTCTGGGGTTTCTTCTCTCCGCTTCTGGTTTTCGCATGGACCCCGAGAAGGTCCGCACTGTGCTTGAGTGGGAGCTTCCTGAGAATCAGAAGGCGCTGATGGCGTCTTTGCCAATTATTACAGGAAGTTTATTTTGAATTATTCCTCTATTGTTAAACCACTCACTGATATGACCAGAAAGGGGGTAGATTTTTTTTCTTGGTCAGTAGAGGCGCGTAAGGCTTTTTCTTATATCAAGGAGAGTTTTGCTTCCGCTCCCATCTTGGTGCAACCTGATATTTCTTTACCCTTCATAGTTGAGGTTGATGCTTCTGAGGTGGGTGTGAGGGCGGTCTTGTCTCAGGGTTCCTCTCCTGCCAAATGGCGACCGTGTGCCTTTTTCTCGAAAAAACTCTCCTCCGCAGAGAGAAATTACGATGTGGGAGATAGGGAATTGTTGGCCATCAAGTTGGCTTTTGAGGAATGGCGCCATTGGCTAGAGGGAGCCAGACACCCTATTACCGTATTTACTGACCATAAAAATCTGGCCTACTTGGAGTCAGCCAAGCGTCTGAACCCGAGACAGGCTAGATGGTCTTTGTTCTTTTCTAGGTTTAATTTTGTTGTCACGTTCCGCCCTGGAGTTAAGAATGTGAAGGCAGATGCCCTGTCACGTTGTTTTCCGGGAGGCGGGAATTTTGAAGACCCGGGTCCCATTTTGGCTGAAGGTGTGGTGGTCTCTGCTCTTTATCCTGAATTGGAGGCAGAGGTGCAGGCAGCCCAGTCAGAGGCTCCTGATCTTTGTCCTCCTGGGAGGTTGTTTGTGCCTCTCGCTTTAAGACACAAGATTTTTAAGGAACACCACGATACGGTCCTTGCTGGGCACCCGGGGGCAAGAGCCACACTGGATCTCATCGCTCGGAGATTCTGGTGGCCTGCGCTTCGTAAGTCGGTTGAGGGTTTTGTGGCAGCCTGCGAGACTTGCGCTCGAGCCAAAGTCCCTCATTCACGGCCATCAGGTCCTCTCCTTCCCTTACCCATTCCTTCCCGTCCTTGGACACATCTGTCCATGGACTTCATAACGGACCTGCCTCGTTCCTCGGGGAAGACTGTGATTCTGGTGGTGGTGGACCGTTTAAGCAAAATGGTGCATTTCATCCCTTTTCCTGGTTTGCCCAATACTAAGACGCTGGCGCAGGCATTTATTGATCACATTGTCAAATTGCACGGTATTCCTTCAGACATAGTCTCTGATAGGGGCACGCAGTTTGTTTTCAGATTCTGGAAGGCTTTCTGTTCTCGCTTGGGGGTTCGGTTGTCATTCTCTTCTGCTTTCCACCCGCAGTCGAATGGCCAGACAGAGCGCGTCAATCAGAATCTGGAGACATATCTGCGCTGTTTTGTGGCGGAGAATCAAGAGGATTGGTGTTCTTTTTTGTCCCTTGCTGAGTTTGCTTTAAATAACCGTCGTCAGGAGTCCTCTGATAAGTCACCATTTTTTGGTGCATATGGGTTTCATCCGCAGTTTGGGACTTTCTCGGGAGAGGGGTCTTCTGGTTTACCTGATGAGGACAGATTCTCCTCGTCTTTGTCATCTATTTGGCAAAAGATTCAGGATAATCTAAAGAGCATAAGTGAGAGATATAAGCGTGTGGCAGATAAGAGACGTGTGCTTGGTCCGGACCTGAATGTTGGTGATCTGGTGTGGTTGTCTACCAAGAATATCAAATTGAAGGTTCCCTCCTGTAAGTTGGGTCCTAGTTTTATTGGGCCTTACAAAATCCTGTCTGTCATCAATCCTGTTGCTTACCGTCTTGATCTTCCTCAGACTTGGAAGATCCATAATGTTTTTCATAAGTCCTTATTGAAACCTTATGTTCAACCCATTGTACCCTCGCCTTTGCCTCCTCCTCCAATTATGGTTGATGGGAATCTTGAATTTCAGGTCTCTAGGATTGTGGATTCTCGTCTTGTCTGCGGTTCTCTTCAGTACCTTGTTCATTGGGAGGGTTATGGTCCTGAGGAGAGGATGTGGGTCCCAGTGACGGACATTAAGGCCTCTCGTCTCATCAGGGCTTTCCATAGGTCCCATCCTGAGAAGGTGGGTTCTAAGTGTCCGGAGTCCACTCGTAGAGGGAGGGGTACTGTCACAACCAGACAGCTGAGAAGCTCTGACAGAGGCCTTTCAGAACCTCCTCCTTGAGTTTTCTTTGTTGTTGTATTCAGTTCCTCATCTCGTCAGCCTCTCTCAGCTGTCATGTAGTTAGACTGATTGCTTCCCTTTAAATTCCTCTCCATAATGCTTTACTGGGCGGCTTATACTTCTTCCTGGAGTGTGTGTGCATGCTGATCCTGTTTCCCAGTCTGCTACAAAGTTGAGTGCTGTACATTTATCTGTTATTTTCTGTTTTCTGGATCCCAGGTGACCCTGACTCCCTCCGTGTCTGGTGTAGGGAGCCGGTGGTCGTGTCCCCTCACTATTGTAGGGTGTTCAGGGGTTATATAGTCGAGGTACGTGGATATGCAACCATACACCTTTGGGATCTTTGCATAGGCTGAGCAGCCAGGGAAAGGGCTAGGTCTTGTGCACGGGTCTCCCTTTTGGTTCCTTAGCTTTGGATCCAGTGAGTCATATATGCATGTTGCTTTGTCTTGTTTCCTGTACACCGTCCGTGACAGGCGTTCTGTTCATGGATGAGTCCGGTTTTCACTGTTCAGGGCAGATGGCAGACAGCGCGTGTGGTGTCCTGTGGGTCAGCGGTTTGCTGACGTCAACATTTGGATCAAGTGGCCCATGGTGGCGGTGGGGTTATGGAATGGGCAGGCGCATGTTATGGACAACGAACACAGGTGCATTTTATTGATGGCACAGATATACCGTGATGAGATCCTGAGGCCCATTGCTGTGCCATTCATCCACGACCATCACCTCATGTTGCAGCATGATAATGCATCGCCCCATATTGCAAGGATCGATAAACATTTCCTGGAAGCTGAAAACATCCCAGTTCTTGCATGGCCAGCATACTCACCGGACATGTCACCCATTGAGCATGTTTGGGATGCTCTGGATCAGCGTATACGACAGTGTGTTCCAGTTCTGCCATTTCACACAGCTATTAAAGAACGCCCCTGGAGTGGACCAACATTCCACAGGCCACAATCAACAACCTGATCAACTCTATGCGACAGAGATGTGTTGCACTTCGTGAGGCAAATTGTAGCCCAACCAGATACTGACTGGTTTTCTGACTGCTCCCCCAGTAAGGCAAATCTGTGCACATTTCAGAGTGTCTTTTATTGTGGGCAGTCTAAGGCACACCTGTACAATATTCATTCTGTCTAATCAGTACCTTGATATGCCACACCTGTGAGGTGGGATGGATTATCTTGGCAAAGGAGAAGTGCTCAATAACACAGATTTAGACATATTTGTGAACAATATTTGAGAGTAATGGGTCTTTTGTGTATGTAGAAAATGTTTTGGATCTTTGAGTTCAGCTCATGCAAAATGGGAGCAAAACTGAAAGTGTTGCATTTATATTTTTGGTCAGTGTATATATATATATATATATATATATATATATATACAAATTATGTCATATTGTAGGTTCTTCAAAGTAACCACCTTTTGCTTTGATTACTGCTTTGCACACTCTTGGCATTCTCTTGATAAGCTTCAAGAGGTAGTCACCTGAAATGGTCTTCCAACAGTCTTGAAGGAGTTCCCAGAGATGCTTAGCACATGTTGGCCCTTTTGCCTTCACTCTGCGGTCCAGCTCACCCCAAACCATCTCGATTGGATTCAGGTCCGGTGACTGTGGAGGCCAGGTCATCTGGCGCAGCAGCCCATCACTCTCCTTCATGGTCAAATAGCCCTTACACAGCCTGGAGGTGTGTTTGGGGTCATTGTATTGTTGAAAAATAAATGATGGTCCAACAAAAACGCAAACCTGATGGCATAGCATGCCGCTGCAAGATGCTGTGGTAGCCATGCTGGTTCAGTATGCTCTCAATTTTGAATAAATCCACAACAGTGTCACCAGCAAAGCACAACCACACCATCACACCTCCTACTCCATGCTTCACAGTGGGAACCAGGCATGTAGAGTCCATCCGTTCACCTTTTCTGCGTCGCACAAAGACACGGTGGTTGGAACCAAAGATCTCAAATTTGGACTCATCAGACCAAAGCACATATTTCCACTGGTCTAATGTCCATTCCTTGTGTTCTTTTCCTCTGCTTGTTGCCTGTCCTTAGCAGTGGTTTCCTAGCAGATATTCTACCATAAAGGCCTGATTCACACAGTCTCCTCTTAACAGTTGTTCTAGAGATATGTCTGCTGCTAGAACTCTGTGTGGCATTGACCTGGTCTCTAATCTGAGCTGCTGTTAACCTGCGATTTCTGAGGCTGGTGACTCGGATGAACTTATCCTCCGCAGCAGAGGTGACTCTTGGTCTTCCTTTCCTGGGGTGGTCCGTATGTGAGCCAGTTTCTTTGTAGCGCTTGATTGTTTTTGTGACTGCACTTGGAGACACTTTCAACGTTTTTCCAATTTTTCGGACTGACTGACCTTAATTTCTTAAAGTAATGATGGCCACTCGTTTTTCTTTACTTAGCTGCTTTTTTCTTGCCATAATACAAATTCTAACAGTCTATTCAGTAGGACTATCAGCTGTGTATCCACCTGACTTCTCCACAACGCAACTGATGGTCCCAACCCCATTTATAAGGCAAGAAATCCCACTTATTAAACCTGACGGGGCACACCTGTGAAGTGAATACCATTTCAGGTGACTGCCTCTTGAAGTTCATCAAGAGAATGCCAAGAGTGTGCAAAGCAGTAATCAAATCAAAAGGTGGCTACTTTGAAGAACCTAGAATATGACATTTTTTTGTTGTTTCACACTTTTTTGTTATGTATATAATTCAACATGTGTTAATTCATAGTTTTGATGCCTTCAGTGTGAATCAAAATTTTCATAGTCATGAAAATAAAGAAGACTCTTTGAATGAGAAGGTGTGTCTAAACTTTTGGTCTGTACTGTACATTACATAGTGTTGTAAAGAGAGATACAAAAGTCATGTACATATGTACCTGGACATAATCTTTCGCTCATCTCCTTTACAAGTTTGGGCCTAAACCTCTTTATGTCACACCACTTCTTTTGCAGTTCCACATATTTGTGCCACAAAGAAAACTTCATAAATAACTCCGCACGTAGAGACCTTAGAATGGCGTGCTTCTCCACTCTCTTCTTGGTTAGGGCGCATCCCCTCACCAACAAACGCTGCAATATAAAGATGCAAGCATATAATTCCAATTTTTTACATTCAAAATTTTAAAACATATGTCCTCAACAAACCTGCAAAAAGTAGTTATGTCTTTAAAGGGGAAATATTAGATTGAATGTTAATGTTATAAGATCGGATTGTAATGCGATTCTATGTGTGTGGGGTCTGAGGGAGCAATTGGATATTGGCCGGCTAAGCTGCGTTGTACTTGTCTAGTGAAGGGACGGTACGGTATTGGGTGTACAGCTGATTTGCATCTCCTTGGTGCACCCTGGGTAACGCTAAATGAATTATTGATGTATGATTATTGGTTTAGAATAAAATAGGACGAATATTCTAAAAACGAACATACAGCAATATATTCTTTATTTCGAATATTCGTCATATTTGATCCATCTGAAAACGTGATTCCTTCCAGCTTCAATTCAGTTGCTTGTGGGCCAATGACTCATTGACCCACAAGCAAGAAGCAAAGAGGAATCATATATTTTCAGATGGGAAAAACAAAACAAAACAAAAAATATACGAATATTCGATTTCGCAAATATATAGAACTATATTCGAAATATTTGCGAAATCTCAAAGTTGCGATATTCGAGAAAAAAATTCGATATTCGAATATTCGCGCTCAACACTAATCATGATATCTAAAAGTCTGCTCAAAGTGGCAGAGAGGATGAGGACAGGACCTTGGAGCTGGATCTGAGTGCTGTGGAGTAGGCAACTTCAGTGGAGAAGGGCGGTGGCGGCAGCAATAAAGAGCACAGGCAACGTACCGCCCAAAGAACGGCCAGGGACACATCTGCTTTGGGATCTGTTGATGCCGCTGATGCTGTGGGTGGGTTAGGCCCAATATGTGCCAGAGGTAATCCAAGCTTGGCTGCTGTAATCCCGTATGGTGCTTTTTCTCCACATGGCGGGCACACAAAATCACAGCATTGTGCAAGATCTGCAGAATTAAAATAAGCAGTAGCCACTCAAACACAATTATAGGTGCCATAGGTCTATTGTAGCACATGAGTCAGCATCACCAGATCCTGTGGTAAAATGCAACTGGCCAGTATTTCCAATCAGAAAAAGTCTGTCATTTTTCTTCTGGCCCTCTTTGTTGCAGCTAACCTGCATCCCCAAGCAATACAGAATCCTTGCCATCATCATCACTTCTTTTTCTCCTGCTAAGACTTATCCTTGTCCTTGGCTTCATCGTGAGATATCTATAACTAAACATTTAGCCATGAAAAACTTTTCTCCACCAGATTTTAGCTTGTCTACAAGCTGAACCCCTCCTGGCCGCGTTGGCTGGCGGTGCAGTTGCTGAAGTACCATTGTAGTAGAGTCTTGTACTTTCACATAGCAAAGAATGCAGGCCTCTCCCTGCGATTCTCACTGTGAATCAAACTGCACTCCACATTTGACACCTGGTGCAGCTGTTACAGGCAAGTACAGTACATGTCTTTCACGGCCCACTGGGTCAATGTTTTTTGCGACAGTGGAATCGCAGCATACCAGCAACATGGCCAGGTCCTTTTGGCTCCCTCCCACCATATCATGGGGTTGGCTCCCACAGCAGGAACTTATCTACCTCCTTCACGTCCTCTTCCATGGACACGTTCCCATCCCCAACAACAGCAGGGCACAGCGTCACTTACACTACCTATCCTTCCTATCACTTATCAAGTCAAGCGTTGCCACACTGTGGCAATAATTTGCTCATGTACATCAAGTGGCAAACATCCTGCTGGGTGTCACCTTGCCAACTCTAACGGGCAAGGTAGTCAGAGACAATAGGTACAACATCCTGGATGCCCTCAACCTTGGTGAAATAACACATGCTCCCTCCTTGGCCTTTTAAAATAATGCACTGGCTTGCAAGGTGCTGGCAATGTTCAGGAGACTGTCCCTTTTTTTTAGTCATTCTCTCATGGTGAGGTATGTTCTCCTGGACTTGCAGTATCAGAATGGTATGCAGCTATAACGTTTAATCTGCAACTTTCCAACTCACCAGAATCCAGCATTCTACATGCTTGAGCATCTGTATGAGTAGTCAAAAACCGTGAACAATTTGGTCATCCACCAGACTGCCTTAACAGGGAGCAATTGTTGTTTCCAGGTTGGGCAGTAGCAGCTCATACCGTTCATGCTGGAGTTGTCCCTCATCCACCTCATATGTATTTTTTAGGAGATGCTGATGCTCATGCCACTTTACAAGGAGGAAGAGGAGTTGAAGGAGAAAGAGGATAATGATAATGATGGTGAAACCCTGCCACGACACCCAATCGTCTCAGTGGGAGGCGGAGGTGGAAAGAACTGGCTCCAGGAGCACACTTGCCAGAATGGCGACCTCGTATCATTGATACCAAGCTGGATAGCTATTCTCGCTATCAGGGAAAATTGGGGAAAGTAAATATGTAAAAAGGAAGGATTGGTCACTCTTATATGGAAATATAGGGTATTTGTTTTATTAATATTACTAATATAAGTTAAAATGCAAAAACAATAATATAAAATACATAAGATAGAACAATCTCCTATATCTATTCTCTATTTGTAATGTATATAACAAAGACGATAATAATTTCAATGCTGGACAGAAAACAGTGTCACAGTGTCTCCACCTGGATTTGATAGTCTGTTGTGTGGAAGACAAATTGATACAAATATTCGCCCAGTGATTTGGATACAGTTTCAGTTGAATAAATGAATCAGCTGTATAATGGTAGAGAATGAGTCTCTAATATTTGTGTCAAAGTCCATATATATGAACGTAATCCCACTCTTTGTTTCTGCTCCTTTTCTTGATGTTATAGTATATGGCACTAATAGTCCATGCAAAATGCTTTGAAACACAGTGAGTATAGACGAATTGGCCGCTATAGGCCGATGTTGCACCGTATGCGTCTGCTGACTGATGTACTATATTTATAAGAATTATCGCTGTATGTACAATTTCAGTCTTCACAGACAATGTATTTGATCGGTGTTAACTGGATGTTATACCCACTGGGATAGTGGGCTTACCTTAGTTGAAGCCGTCGGATAGAGGTAAGGGCTTGAATGCGAGACCCTGCTTAGCTGGATCAGCCGGCGTCCCGGCTGTAGGGCTGCTCGCGTCCCACGTGTTCTCCGCGGGAAATTTGAACCGGATATGCAAAGTCCTTCTCTCTCAGCGCTGGTAAATGACGTATCGCAATACGTCATTTACCAGCGCTGAGAGAGAAGGACTTTGCATATCCGGTTCAAATTTCCCGCGGAGAACACGTGGGACGCGAGCAGCCCTACAGCCGGGACGCCGGCTGATCCAGCTAAGCAGGGTCTCGCATTCAAGCCCTTACCTCTATCCGACGGCTTCAACTAAGGTAAGCCCACTATCCCAGTGGGTATAACATCCAGTTAACACCGATCAAATACATTGTCTGTGAAGACTGAAATTGTACATACAGCGATAATTCTTATAAATATAGTACATCAGTCAGCAGACGCATACGGTGCAACATCGGCCTATAGCGGCCAATTCGTCTATACTCACTGTGTTTCAAAGCATTTTGCATGGACTATTAGTGCCATATACTATAACATCAAGAAAAGGAGCAGAAACAACGAGTGGGATTACGTTCATATATATGGACTTTGACACAAATATTAGAGACTCATTCTCTACCATTATACAGCTGATTCATTTATTCAACTGAAACTGTATCCAAATCACTGGGCGAATATTTGTATCAATTTGTCTTCCACACAACAGACTATCAAATCCAGGTGGAGACACTGTGACACTGTTTTCTGTCCAGCATTGAAATTATTATCGTCTTTGTTATATACATTACAAATAGAGAATAGATATAGGAGATTGTTCTATCTTATGTATTTTATATTATTGTTTTTGCATTTTAACTTATATTAGTAATATTAATAAAACAAATACCCTATATTTCCATATAAGAGTGACCAATCCTTCCTTTTTACATATTTACTTACCATTTTGAGGGGTGACTCATTTTTGGATTGGAGCACCTGTCCTGAGGGAAACAGAAGTGAGCGGATCCCCTTGTTTTTTGCCATAAAATTGGGGAAAGGCTTGCTCTTGCAGAAAGGGTGGACAAATTACATTATTACCAGAAAACACCATGTAGCTTACAGCAAGCAGGCATGTGCCGCCAGAGTTTCTGAAAAGATGACCCCTCTCCATCCTCTACAGTGTCACCCCTTTCTGCCACCATAAGAAACAGAAGCCGCAGCACCAACCATTTCAGTCTCCTCAACATGATGGAGCAGTTTTTCCATATACTGCATCAGGCAGAGTCCAGTCAGCAAGCCAACAGCTCTTGCCTCAACACCCAGGTTCAGGCCTACCTAAACTATTGCCAGTCTCTTTAGCCTAACCTGTTCCCTCACCCCATGTTTTTTGGGCTGGCAGACTGGAACAGTGGCTCGAACTGGCACATCACGCTATCTATCTTCTTTCTTGCCCAACCTCCAGTCTCATCTCGGAGAGGGTTTTCAGTGCCGCGGGGGGAAGGGCGCTGTGACATCCAAACGGACCAAGTTGTTCAAAACATCACTTTTGTCAATATTAACCAAGCATGGATTTTCACACTCCTCCAGCTGATTCCGATGAATAGATCTCGCCTTGCTGGTGGTGCCCTTTCTTGCCACTATTGCTGACTGTCTGTTTACCATCACATTCTGTATGACTGCTGCCAGGGCCTGCGTCATGACACTAATGCCACCTTCTTACTATCATGGAGGAAGGGGGAGGGTACAAAAATCATAAAAATTCAGGGTCCTAGGAAGTGAGAGGGGATTATATACGCAATTGAGGTAAGTACAGATGTACTAGTATGATTAAAAGTATTTTATTTATTTAAAGTTATTACCGGTAATTTGTTTCAGGGCTGAACTGGCTCCTTTGTCAGACCAAAACAACATTGTTACATTCAAGTAAAAATTTGAACGTACGATATGGTGGTGAAAGCAGCAGGTAGGGGATATGCTAAAGGGAGACAAACAAATAAATAATTGATTAAATGCATGAAATAAATAATTATCTACAGTAGGTATATAAATAATGGTACTAAAATATCAATACACTGGAACAGTATAACAATAATATTTAGGAATACATTATAAAAATACAGTGGTCTCTCAAGTTACAATATTAATTGGTTCCAGGACAACCATTGTATGTTGAAATCATTGTAAGTTGAGTAATCATTTTCAAAGCCCCAAAATGTCATCCAGGATAAGAGAAAATGAAGATTTAAGAAAAATAAGCAGATAACTAAGACAGATAAAACATGTCCATATATTAGTCAGGAATGGCTGATAACTAGCAACTAATACAGCCATTTTACCAGAGAAGTGGCCTTGATTGGTTGGATCTGAGTTTCAGGCATTGTATGTTGAGTCTAGTTTCAACTTACGGTACAATGGGTCAGAAAAGACCATTGTATGTTGAAAATATTGTATCCTGAGGCCATTGTATCTTGGGGGATCACTGTACATAAGTAGCTGACTAATTCGCTTTTTTTTTTATATGATACTCAAAAAAAAAAAAGTTATTCTAGAAAGCGGCCACAAGGGGTCAGGGAAGTCATGTTAATGAAAAAGAATGAATGCTAAGGTCATTTATTAAGACTGGGGTTTTAGATGCCAGTTTTAATAACCCTTATATATGGCAGTAGATCTGCCAAAGTTATGAAGAGCCCAGTCCAGAAAATGATGAATGAGGCTGCCTGCTGGCCAGTCCTCTTTCCTGCCCACGCCATGCCCGCTCTTTTAGACCTGGCGTGAAAAGGCAAAAGACGCAGATTGCGGTGCAAATAACCTTTGCGCCACAATCTGTGCCAGAAATATGCCTAATATAGAGGTATTTCTGGATATTAAATGATCCCCCATAATGTCTATAATGATAAAGAATAACTATAAAAGTAAAAAAAAAGCAAAAAAAAACAACTATATTTTTACTAATGGATCCCAACTTATACATCCAGTATATTTCTCTTCGCTGGAGGACTTAAAATCGATTGTACGTGTCAGAAGGTACAGTACATGATCAATGGGGATGACCGAGACACAATCCCATGTTCTGCATTACATAGCCTCTAATATTGTGCAGATGCTGGTTCACTCGGTTATGAAGTTCCTGGGTTGTGTAGACTACATATTACATACCACATTTGCACTGAATGAGATAAAATGATGTACCCTGTTTTGCAAATAAGATAAAATGTAATGTCAAAAGATGTGTTTTGGGTGACAGAGCTGAAATTGGTGATGTTATAAACAATAATTTGGCAGCAAAGACACCTGGTCCACCCCCACACTGATAATTACCCAAGTCCACTGCCCTTAATGTTTTGACCTTGTTCAAGGACTTATGCTGTTTAACCCAATAGGGACACAGCCTTATTTCACCTTAAGGACCAGGCCATTTTTTAAAAATCTGACCAGTGTCACTTTAAGTGCTGATAACTTTAAAACGCTTTGACATATCCAGGCCGTTCTGAGATAGTTTTTTCGTCACATATTGTACTTCATGACACTGGTAAAATGAAGTCAAAAATTAAAAATTTTTGCACAAAATAATACCTAATTTACCGAAAATTTTGAAACATTTGCAAATTTCAAAGTTTCAGTTTCTCTACTTCTGTAATACATAGTAATACCCCCAAAAATTGTGATGACTTTACATTCCCCATATGTCTACTTCAAGTTTGAATTATTTTGGGAATGATATTTTATTTTTCGGGGATGTTACAAGGCTTAGAAGTTTCGAAGCAAATCTTGAAATTTTTCTGAAATTTACAAAAAAACAATTTTTAGGGACCAGTTCAGGTCTGAAGTCACTTTGCGAGGCTTACATAATAGAGACCACCCAAAAATGACCCCATCTAAGAAACTACACTGATTTTACATACGTTGTTAACCCTTTAGGTGTTGCACAAGAGTTATTGGCAAATGGGGATGAAATTAGAGAATTTCATCTTTTTGTCTAATTTTCCATTTTAACCCATTTTTTCCACTAACAAAGCAAGGGTTAACAGCCAAACAAGACTGTATCTTTATTGCCCTGACTCTGCCGTTTACAGAAACACCCAATATGTGGCCATAAACTACTGTACGGCCACACAGCGGGGCGTAGAGTGAAAGGTGCGCCATTTGGTTTTTGGAGGGCTGATTTTTATGGACCGGTTTATTTACACAGTGTCCTGTTTAAACCCCCCTGATGCACCCCTGGAGTAGAAACTCCCTAAAAGTGACCCCATCTAAGAAAGTACACCCCTGAAGGTATTCAAAACTGATTTTACATACGTCGTTAACCCTTTAGGTGTTGCACAAGAGTTATTGGCAAATGGGGATGTAATTTTTAAATTTCATTTTTTTGCCTTATTTTCCATTTTAACCCATTTTTTCCACTAACAAAGCAAGGGTTAACATCCAAACAAGACTGTATCTTTATTGCCCTGACTCTGCCGTTTACAGAAACACCCAATATGTGGCCGTAAACTACTGTACGGCCACACAGCGGGGCGTAGAGTGAAAGGTGCGCCGCTTGGTATTTGGAGGGCTGATTTTTATGGACCGGTTTATTTACACTGTGTCCTGTTTCATCCCCCCTGATGCACCCCTGGAGTAAAAACTCCCTAAAAGTGACCCCATTTTGGAAACTACGGGATAAGGTGGCATTTTTTAGAGGACTATTTTTAGGGTACATATGATTTTTGGTTGCTCTATATTGCATTTTTGTAAGGCAAGGTTACCAAAAATTGAAATTCTGAAATTTCATCTCCATTTGTCATTAACTGTTGAGGAACACCTATAGGGTTAATAAAGATTGTATAATCAGTTTTGAATACCTTGAGGGGTGTAGTTTCTTAGATGGGGGTCACTTTTAGGGAGTTTTTACTCTAGGGGGGCATCAGGGGGGCTTCAAAAGGGACATGGTGTCAATAAAAAAGGCCATCAAAATCGGCCTTCCAGAAACCATGTCGGTCCTTTCCTTTTGCGGCCTCCCTTTTACTGATACAGCAGTTTACGACCACAAATGTGGCATTTCTGTAAACTGCAGTATCAGGGTAATAAATATAAACTTTTGCTTGGTTGTTAACCCTTGTTTTGTTACCGTAAAAAAACGGATTGAAATGGAAAAGTGCTAAAAATAGCGTTTTTGGCACCGTTTTTTTTTTACTGTGTTAATCTGGGGTGTTAGGTCATGGAATATTTTTATAGAGGAGATTATTACCGATGCGGCAATACCTAATATGTCTACTTTAATACATTATTTTAGTTTTTTTGGGTGTCTCAAGTCTGAGAACCAGTTTTTTTTATCAGATGTCAGTGCTAAATTGGGATATAAATTTAGTACTCCATGGAAGTGTGGTACTCCCTGAAGCAACCAATAATGCAGAGGCCCGGATGATCGGGGCACGTGTCACATTGAGTTGTGGTGTCCTTCCGTATCCCCCACCTGTGACACACTCTGCACCTTTTTTGTGTTCGTCCCTTCTTTCCAGTATGGGGGACCACACCTGGAAAGTGTTGGCCAGGGACGATCCGGGCGCCTACAGTTCCCGAGGTACTCTGGCCTGCTCTTTCCTGGTCCGAAAAGATCAGGGCCTTGAGGACTGCCTCATAGAACTGGAGGAATGTCCCTGTGCTGCCAGCGCTTCGGGATAGTACAAAAGAGTTCTATATGGCAACCTGTACCAAGTAGACCGCAACTTTTTTGTACCATGCCCAGGTTTTGCGCATGGCGTTATATGGCTTGAGGACTTGATCAGAGAGATCAACTCCTCCCATATACCGATTGTAGTCGACGATACAATCGGGCTTGAGGAACGTTGCCGCGGTACCTCGCACAGGGACAGGGGTAATGCCGTTACCATGAATTGTGGACAGCATAAGGACATCCCTCTTGTCCTTATACCTGACCAGTTTCCAGTGGTAAGGGCATGGGTCTCACCCCTGGGGATAGGTATCTGGAGGGGTAGGGCAGGGAGGCCGCGTTGATTTTTCCACACGGTCCCACAAGCGGACGTGGATCTGGCGGCAAGGTATTGGAACAAGGGGATACTGGTATAAAAGTTATCCACGTACAGGTGGTAACCCTTATCCAGCAGTGGGTACATAAGGTCCCACACAAGTTTCCCGGTAACACCCAGAGTGGGGGGACATTCTGGGCGTTGAATCCGGGAATCTCGCCCCTCTCACAAATTTTGTATAGCTTCACGCCATACCTCGCCTGCTTGGAGGGCACATACTGGCGGAAAATTAGTCTCCCCTTGAACGCAATGAAAGACTCATCAACCGTGACCTCCCTTCCAGGTACATAGGCCTCCATTAATTTGGCCCCAAAGTGATCGATGTGAAGATGAGTCGGCCAGCACTTGCTAAGATGCACCCTGCACGAGATAGGACCGGTTCCACGTGTAGTTGAATGGAAAATCCCAGCAGACGTGACTTGGATGCTCATATAATTTTATTGTCAAATAACAATATGTCCCATATTCTAGGACGCGTTTCGGCTAGACTGCCTTTTTCAACAAGTAGATGTACATTGTGAGTAGCAGATATATATACACACATCAATGATTGAGGAGAGGATACCTCCCTGTGACGTCGACGCCCACAAGAAGCGGCACATTCATGGTAACATAGTAACAAAGAATCAATCAATCAGGAAGATGGCACAGGTGTCAGAACACATATTAATGATTATGGTAAATAATAGATGGTAGGAACCAGCACAGCAGAGAAAATCCTTCATTAGGTGGTGGATGTCTAAAAAATAATGATATATAAATTAATTTTTAGTGATAAACAGAAAATGCACAGGCAAACAGAACCAGAACTCAGATATGCATAATTTAATAATCTCTGTTGAGACCCCTTGGATGTAGGGTATCTAGGGTATGGATCCAGTAGGCCTCCCGACACAGAAATCGTTTTTTAATGTCACCTCCCCGCCTGGGTCTGGTGACCTGCTCTATAACCTGAAACTTCAATTGAGCAATTGTGTGGTTATATTTCTCAAAATGGGAAGGGATTGGTAAAAGTAAATTCTTGGTCCTGATAGTTGACTTATGCTTTCCAATGCGATCTCTAATGCTCTGCAATGTTTCCCCAATATATAGCAACCCACATGGACATTTTATCAAATATATAACATTGGCTGATTCACATGTGAAGAAGCCATCCACTGGGTATGTGCGTCCAGTATGTGGGTGATAGATATTGGGCCCTTTGATTATGTTAGAGCACTGGAAGCAATGCAGACACGGAAAAGTGCCCTTCCGCTGTGTAGCCAGTACACTCTGTTTGAGGGTACCATGAGTACTCCGAATGTCCACATGTACTAGCTTGTCCCTACAACTTGGGTTTCTTTTATTGCAAATAAGGGGTGGATTTTTTAATTCATTAATCTGGGGGTATATAGCAACCCACATGGACATTTTATCAAATATATAACATTGGCTGATTCACACGTGAAGAAGCCATTCACTGGGTATGTGCGTCCAGTATGTGGGTGATAGATATTGGGTCCTTTGATTATGTTAGAGCACTGGAAGCAATGCAGACACGGAAAAGTGCCCTTCCGCTGTGTAGCCAGTACACTCTGTTTGAGGGTACCACAAGTACTCCCAATGTCCGCACGTACTAGCTTGTCCCTATAACTTGGGTTTCTTTTATTGTTGAAAAAGGCAGTCTAGCCGAAACGCATCCTAGAATATGGGACATATTGTTATTTGACAATAAAATTATATGAGCAATCAAGTCACGTCTGCTGGGATTTTCCATTCAACTACACGTGGAACCGGTCCTATCCCGTGCGGCGTGCATCTTAGCGAGTGCTGGCCGACTCATATTCACACTTGTCTACAGGAACGTGCACCGCTATCTACAGATGACTTCTGATACCTCAACACTGAGTTTTGCAGATGTCGATGCTGAGAGGATACTCTCCCAAGTGACATCCACCTCTGAATTCCTCAACATCCCTACAAGGGAATTCCAGAAGCGGCATTGGGAATGCGAACGTAGGAGACTCACCACGTATGAATTACATGCGACCACCTTGGCAGAGAATTTTAAGGTCAAAAGGATTCCTAGAGGCTTAATGGTTCATTTACGCCCTACCTTTTTCCCCAATGATCCTGAGTACACTAGTGATTTTGAGAAAATTATTATTAAATGTTTGTATGACCTTATCCTGCTAACAATCAGATGCATACATACGGCGGTAACCGAACTACAGACACAGATCGCAGTTACCGAACAACAGCTGAGAGACTCCCTAACTTCAGAAGAATTCGGGAAATTAAAGGAGTCCGTGGATAATTATATTTCTACATACCGGAAAGAAACAGAGGAAAATAAAAGGTCCAAGTTCTTGCGTGACAGCGAGGATTACCACTTAAATCGGGTTTACAAATGGCAAGATACCGCATGGCATCAGAAGCCAGGTTACAGAAGGCCCACAAGACCCGGATCCTTTTCCTCCAGCTCCGGAAGCGAGTCCATGGGACTACAAGATACCCGTTCTTCTTCTTTTTTTCGGAGAGGCAGCCGGCGTCCACGAGGAGGAGGAGGCGCGCAGGGCGCAAACATCACAGCTACCGCAGCAAGGCCGGGACCGAGTCAAAACATTCAAACCCGCTCGCAGGTAAGAACCAGTCGCTCCTGATTAACCTCTCCTCACAGATTCTGAGTCCCATACAAATGTGGGCCCTCCAGAAGGGACTTTCATTCAGTCCTTCTACTCATTTTGACACTTTTCAATATGACATTGATTTAAATATTTTTTTTCGCAAATTGCGATTAAAAGCTAATTTTAATTTTTCGGATTATGGCAACAGAACTGCTGGTCCAGATGATGGAGAGAGACCTAGCGGCTTACGCCTGAGAGATCTAGGTCTGAAGAACCCCAGTAGATTTATGCCCCCTAAATTCTTTTACCCGGTTGAAACTTATATAGAACTAGTCTACAGGGACATTAAGAAGCATATAGACGAGATTAAAAAGGGCGAACTGCGGTTTGCACACAATGTGACACCACAAGAAAGGACTGCAATTAAATCATTAATGGAAGATAAGAGTTTTGTTTTAAAGCCAGCAGACAAAGGGGGCGCCATTGTCCTTATGGACAGGACAAAATATGTAGCAGAGGTGAATCGACAACTTTCAGATCATAACTAGTGTTGAGTGGCATGTCCATATTCAAATTCACGATATTTCGCAAATATTCGAAAGAATATTCGTAAAATATTTGCGAATATTCGAATTCGCTATTATTTCACATATGCGATAATTAAAATTTTCGAATCGCATGATACATATTATGCAATACATTTAACATACTCCAACCCGACAAGCGTCACTTCACTGTGTGGTTAGAATATACTATCGGATCTGAGTTTTCCATACGTTCGTGAAAACTCAGTTCCGATGGTATATTTTAACTACTGCGGCAGGGTTAATAGCATTTTTCAAATATTTCCCTAATCGCTAGCTGTTAGATAATTCGCCTATTCGCTATATTCGCTTATTCGTTTATTCGTTACATAACACCACCTAAGATAATAGTGTGATGCGATTGTGCGCGCGCACGTGCACGCCCATTAAACGCGTGGTTTATCGCGAGTACGTCAGGGTTAATAGCATTTTTCAAATATTCGCCTAATCGCTGGCTGTTAGATAATTTGCCTATTCGATATATTCGCTTATTCGCTTATTCGTTTATTCGCTACATAACACCACCTAAGTTAATAAATGTGATGCGATTGTGCGCGCGCACGTGCGCGTGCATCATAGGTGTGGTTTATCGCGAGTACGTCAGCTCCATTTTAAGAGTCAATCTTCCTGACAAGAGAAAATGGTGGGCAGCAAATTCCACGACGAAGAGGATGAACTCCTGCTAACGACGCGTGGTTGATTAAGTGTGTGGTTGCGTAAGTGTGTGACTTAAGATTAAGTGAGGGAGTATCTGAGAGCTAATTTATTTGTGGACATTGAGTGGCTGTATTTGACTGTGTTGTATGCTGTGATAACACTTTTTTTTTTTCCTTCTCCAGGGGTTGCACAGGTGAGTAATTAGGGTGTGGCTATCTAATTTGGGTGTGGTTGTCTAATTAGGAGACTATAAAAACTCAGCAGTGTGAGCAGCACAGACTCTTTAAATCCAGAGGGGAGACAAACCAGGCTGGTGTAGTGAGCTGAATCTATATTTATTTATATAAGGAGATATATAACGTGAGTTTGACCGTGACGCGTGGTTGATAAGTGTGGTTGATTAAGTGTGTGACTTAAGATTAAGTGACTTTAGATTCAGGGACTTCAGTGGGGGACTGTAATTAGCCAGTTTCTTAGTACTACATTATATTGTATTTTTTACTTTGCTGGTGTAATCCCCATTTAGTATGTGTTGCACAATTGACAACGCAGTCCAGTGCACATCTTGCATGATGTATGCAGTCCTGGAACAGGAGTTTAAGGGCGTATATCTTTGTTCAAGATGTGAGCAAATTACCCGTTTGGAATCGCTAATCGAGTCTCTAAATGGGCAAGTTGCAACACTGAGAGGCATTGACAATTTGCAAAAGAGTTTGCTTCTCACCGAGCAAGCACTCTTTGGGGTAGATGAGGGGGAGGGTGACAGAGAGGAGGCTGAGGAAAGTGAGGTAGCTAGCTGGGTAACAGTTAGAAAGCGGGGTAGAGGGAAGAGTGCCAGGGAGGCTAGCCCTGATCTGACACACCCCAACAAGTTTGCACGTTTGGCAGATGAGGGGGATGTCAGTCCAGGGATGGCACTGCTGCAGCCAGACACTTCCTCTGCCAGTCAGGGGAATGCCAGCTCCGGTAAGCAGGGGACCAGGAGAGCAGGGCAGGCCAGACAGGTGCTGGTAGTGGGAGACTCAATTATTAGGGGAACAGATAGGGAAATCTGTCACAAAGACCGTGATTGCCGAACAGTGTGCTGTCTTCCTGGCGCTAGAGTTCGACACATCGTGGATCGGGTTGACAGATTACTGGGAGGGGCTGGAGAAGATCCAGAGGTCATGGTCCATATCGGAACCAATGACAAAGTTAGGGGTAGGTGGAGAGTCCTTAAAAATGATTTCAGGGATTTAGGTCAAAAGCTGAGGGCAAGGACCTCAAAGGTAGTATTTTCCGAAATACTACCCATACCACGGGCCACACAAGAGGCAGCGGGAGATTAGGGAAATTAACAAGTGGCTTAAGAACTGGTGAAGGAAGGAGGGGTTTGGGTTCCTGGAGAACTGGGCCGACTTCTCTATCGGCTACAGGCTCTATCGTAGGGACGGGCTGCACCTCAATGGGGAAGGGGCAGCTGTGTTGGGGAAGAAGATGGCTAGAAGGTTGGAGGAGTGTTTAAACTAGGGACTGGGGGGGAGGGTAATTATGTTATAGAATGGGAAGATAGTGCAGATAGAGACCGGGGCCAAGTTAGTGAGACTGGGGGAGGAATGGAAGGAGGGACTAGACCAGTTCAGAAGGAAAGGTGTAGAGTAAAAAATATACATAAACCTCTCAAATGTATGTATACTAATGCCAGAAGCCTGACTAATAAAACTGGTGAACTGGAATTAGTGATGTGTGAGGAGGACTATGACATAGTGGGAATAACTGAGACATGGCTGGATGATAGCTATGACTGGGCAGTTAATGTACAGGGTTACAGCCTGTTTAGAAAGGATCGTCAAAACCGGAGAGGGGGAGGGGTCTGCCTTTATGTAAAGTCCTGTCTAAAGCCCACACTCCGGTAAGATATAAATGAGGGACATGAACATGTGGAGTCACTGTGGGTAGAGATACATGGCGCTAAAAACAATAATAAATTACTAATAGGAGTTTACTATAAACCACCTAATATACCAGAGTCCACAGAAAATTTACTACTAAACGAGATAGACGAGGCGGCAAATCATAATGAGGTGGTTATTATGGGGGACTTCAACTACCCAGATATAGACTGGGAAACTGAAACTTGTATATCTCATAAAGGAAACAGGTTCTTGGCAATAACCAAAGACAATTACCTCTCCCAACTGGTTCAGGACCCGACTAGAGGGACGGCCATACTGGACTTAGTATTAACCAATAGGCCTGACAGAACAACAGACGTGCAGGCCAAAAATTTTTCTGAATGGAGCCTTACAGGGGGGGGGGGGGGGTGATCAATGACAGGGGGGTGATCAATGACAGGGGGGTGATCACCCATATAGACTCCCTGATCACCCCCCTGTCATTGATCACCCCCCTGTAAGGCTCCATTCAGACGTCCGTATGATTTTTATGGATCCACGGATACATGGATCGGATCCGCAAAACACATACGGACGTCTGAATGGAGCCTTACAAGGGGGTGATCAATGACAGGGGGGTGATCACCTCATATACACTCCCTGATCACCCCCCTGTCATTGATTACCCCCCTGTCATTGATCACCCCCCTGTAAGGCTCCATTCAGACGTCCGTATGTGTTTTGCGGATCCGATCCATGTATCCGTGGATCCGTAAAAATGATACAGACGTCTGAATGGAGCCTTACAGGGGGGTGATCAATGACAGGGGGGTGATCAATGACAGGGGGGTGATCAATGACAAGGGGGTGATCAGGGAGTGTATATGAGGTGATCACCCCCCTGTCATTGATCACCCCCTTGTAAGGCTCCATTCAGACGTCCGTATGTGTTTTGCGGATCCGATCCATGTATCCGTGGATCCGTAAAAATCATACGGACGTCTGAATGGAGCCTTACAGGGGGGTGATCAATGACGGGGGTGATCAGGGAGTCTATATGGGTGATCACCCCTCTGTCATTGATCACCCCCCTGTAAGGCTCCATTCAGACGTCCGTATGTGTTTTGCTGATCTGATCCATGTATCCGTGGATCCGTAAAAATCAGACCCCACACACATACGACATGAAAACAATTTGATCTTATAACGTGAAAATTAAATATAATATTTACCCCTCCCCCACGACAGCACCATAGAGAGAGGGATCCACCCCCAGGGACAGGAAACCTACAGAAATAAAAGGGTAGAGCCTCTCCTCCCATTCAGTGGTTTCCTGTTCCTGGAGTGGGAGACCTACAGTTTTATTTCAGGCTTACCGTCGGTCTTGGCTTCCTAGGAGTTCCTAGAGGGCTGGCGGTAGCTGCCGGGGTCCATCGTGCTGCTGGGCAGGCTGACAGGACCCTAGGATACGGAGGTGCTCCAGGGGCCCTCCGTATCTTGCGGCAGCCATGTGGGTAACTCTCAGGGAGAGCTCTGCCCCATGGAGGAGTACATGTGGCGGCCGGAGGTGGTATCCCTGAACGCAGGGCTCTACCACTTGGAATCAGGCTGGAGCGGCGTTGCGCTTCCGGTCACGTGTGCGGAGGGTATGACGACTTCCGGTTCCCTCCAGCGTGGAACGCACACGTGACTTCCGGTTCGCTCGGACGGACGCGGCTTCCGTTTTCCCCCAGATCGAGGCGTGGAACACATAGCACGTCCGGTCGGAGACCGGATAGTGTGAAGAACGGATAGCCGGGTTCTCTATTTAAGGGAGGCAAGCCAGACCGGTCCTTGAGCTATACAGGACGGTCTGTGCTTATTTAGAGACATGTAGGAGCCTCCTGGGAGTAGTACAGGAGGCTCTATAATTAGGCTTTGATTAATTATACCCCCTTTTTTGTTCCCTTAGTGTGTATAGACTCCCTACCTCCTCCATCCATTATATAATGGAGGAAGAAAGAAGACAAGAAGCTGCTGAGGGTGAAGTGACTCCCATCCTGGTAGCTCTTTGATCTTCAAGGGGTAAGTGGCTCAATTAAATTTACAAACCCCTTTAAAAATGTCGCCTTGTGCTCTCTCTTTTCCAGCCTAAACCAAAGAAAATGCTGGCAAAAAGAAAAAACAAGGAATGTGCACTCTGCAGAGCTTCTCTATCTTCTTCTTATGAAAAGAAATTATGCCAGGCATGCATTGACAAGACCATTTCAGACGAATCACCTTCCTTACTGGAGAATATTAGATCACTCATTAAGACGGAGGTTAAAAACTCCCTTAAATCAGAAAAAAGGGTTAAATCATCCGTTAAGGATAAAGGCGCAGGATCTTGCTTATCTCTTGGCCCCTCATCAGACGATAATGACACACCACCGGGGTCGTCCGCGTCTGGTTCCTCATCGGAGGATGAGTCTATGTCTAACACCTTTTTTCCTTCAGAAGATACTGACAAACTACTAAAAGTTATAAGATCTACTATGAACATTGAGGACGTTAAAGAGGATAAATCTGTAGCAGACTCTTTGTTTGCGGGGTTGCAGGAAAGAAAGGGTCGTTGTTTTCCCGTACATAGCAGTATTATGTCATTAATTCAGAGAGAATGGAGGAAGCCTGGAAAAAAGGTATTTGCCTCTAGGGCCTTTAAACGGAAATATCCATTTGAAGAAGCGGCCTCTTCCTCTTGGGGGAAAGCTCCAAAAATCGATGTTGCCATCTCTAAAGTGTCTAAAAAATCCGCTCTTCCCTTTGAAGACACTGGTATGCTGAAGGAGCCCTTAGACAAAAAAGCGGAGACCTTCCTTAAAGGTGCCTGGGAGGCCTCTACCTTATCCTTTTGTCCTGCCGTTGCGGCAACAGTCACGGCCAGGACTTTAGGCCTCTGGTTACAGCAGCTAGAAGTACAGTTAAAAGAAAGAGCCCCTAGGGATCAGATTTTATCTTCCTTACCAACCTTGCAAAAAGCGGCTGACTTTCTAACAGATGCGTCTGTGGATTCTATTAAGCTCAGCGCACAGTCAGCCTCCCTCACCAATTCTGCACGCAGAGCTCTTTGGTTAAAAAGTTGGAGCGGGGGTGATATAGCCTCCAAACAGAGACTATGTAATATACCCTGCCAGGGAGAATTTTTGTTTGGTCCAGAGTTGGACGACCTTTTAGAAAAAGCAGCTGATAGGAAGAAAAGGTTTCCGGTCCCTAATCCTGCTGCTATCTTTGGTTCCCGGAGTAGGCAGTCCTTTCGTCCCTATAGAAATAATGCAGGTAGAAGGCCAAACAGGGACAAGGATCAAAGATTCAGATCCAGAAATTTTGGGGGGAAAGGATTCCTATTTGGAAACTCTCCCTCTGCTAATAAGAAACAACCCCAGCAATGACGCCAGATTAGAGGTGGGAGGAAGGCTAAAATTCTTCCAGGAAGCTTGGGGAAGGATTGCAGGGCCTTGGGTCTTGGATATCATTTGCTCAGGTCTAAAACTAGAGTTCCATTCTTTGCCTCCGCAAAGGTTTACACATAACAAAAAGCATTTGTGTAAGAGGCTGTTTTCCTATAATAAAAGAAGTTTTAGACCTTATCAAGAAGAATGTCTTAATTCCCGTTCCTCCAAAGGAGCTATCCAAAGGGTTTTTCTCCCACCTGTTTCTAGTTCCAAAACCAGATGGTACACACAGGACTATCATCAATCTCAGGGATTTGAACAAATTTCTGGTTTTCAAAAAATTCAAGATGGAAACAATGAGGAATACGATCCAACTTCTTTTTCCTCATTGTTTCATGGCTGTGTTGGATTTAAAAGACGCTTACTTCCATATTCCAATGCACCAGAGGTTTCAGAAATTCCTGAGAGTGGCGATTCCGATAGAGGGTCAGATTCGACAATATCAGTTCCAGGCATTACCCTTTGGCCTGTCTATGGCCCCAAGGATATTTACGAAAGTGGTAGCAGAGATGGTATCTTTCATAAGGATCAAAAACATTTTGATAGGTCCATATCTGGACGACTTCCTGATCATTGCGAGTTCTCGGCAAGATTGCGAAAGGAACGTTCAGACTGTTATTCAGACCTTTCAGGAGCTAGGTTGGATAGTAAATTTCAAAAAATCCAAATTAAAACCGGTCAAGATTCAACGGTTCCTTGGCCTAGTTTTGAACTCAGAGACTCAGAAAGTGTACCTCCCAGAAGAAAAACTTACAAAAATCTGGAATCAAGTCGAATCCCTCTCTTCCACATCCCTGACTCTTCGAAAGGCCATGTCGGTCCTAGGTTCCCTTACTTCTTGTATCCCGGCAGTGGAGTGGGCCCAACTTCATTCCCGTCATCTACAGTCGGAAATCCTGTCAGCCTTCAAAAAGCACAAGGGGGTGTTGAATGTCAGGATAAAAATTTCAGATGCAACCAGGAGGAATCTATCTTGGTGGCTGGACAGGGACAATCTAGTTCAGGGAATTCCATGGTCCTACCCAGATCCTGTTGTTCTGACCACAGATGCGAGCCCTTGGGGGTGGGGTGCCCACATTCAACAATACAATTTTCAGGATCTATGGTCTCCAGTCCAGAAATCATTCTCCTCCAACCGGAAGGAGTTGGCAGCGGTAAGGTTAGTCGTGAAAGCTTCTCTGCCACTACTGGGCACAGGCCATGTGAGGATTCTCTCGGACAATCAGACGACGGTGGCTTATGTGAATCACCAAGGGGGGACAAGGTCGGTGTCCTTACGGTGGGAAGCAGAAAAATTATTAACTATGCTAGAGAAACAGGTCAGCCATGTATCGGCCCTCCACATAAAGGGGAAGGAGAATGTTTATGCAGATTTTCTCAGAAGACATCCTTTAAAGCAAGGAGAATGGTCCCTCAACACCTCAGTATTTTCCAAGATCAGCGAGTCATGGGGCATGCCAGTCATAGATCTCTTCAGCACAAGCCAGAACAAGAAAGTGGAAGTCTTTTGCTCCTTAAATCCAAGAGAATCCCCCTATGGGGTGGATGCCTTTCTTCTGAAGTGGGACTTTCCCCTAGCATATGCCTTTCCCCCCTTCCAACTGATCCCAGCAGTTCTAAAGAAGATCAGGAAGGACAGGGCAAGGGTTATCCTCATTGCCCCCTTTTGGCCCAAGAGGGCATGGTTCACTCTGCTCCGAACGATGTTAATCTCAGACCCCTGGATGCTGCCGGACCTGCCGGATCTGTTGTCCCAGGGTCCAGTTTTTCACCAGGCAGTCAGTGGTCTCCATCTGACTGCATGGAATTTGAGCGGCGCTTATTGATCAAAAAAGGTTTCTCCCGGGAACTCATCACGACCTTGCTCAAGAGCAGAAAGCCTGTTACTGTCTCCATCTATGCTAGAACGTGGAAAAAGTTTATTGAATTTGGCAATTTACCTCTGTCTGTCCCTATCTCCCATGTGCTGGAATTTTTACAGAAGGGTCTCTCATTAGGTCTGGCTAAGAGTACTCTTAAGGTACAGGTCTCTGCCCTGTCAGCTCTTTTTGAGCAGAACTTTGCCTCCAATCCATGGATTATCAGATTTTTTAAAGCGGTAGATAGGATGACGCCAGTTTTATCCCCCAGAGTTCCCCCGTGGGATCTTAACATCGTACTTAATTCATTAACCAAAGCACCCTTTGAGCCTATTGATTCTGTTTGCATAAAGCTTCTTACTTTCAAGCTCATTTTGTTAGTAGCCCTCACTACTGCTAGAAGCATAAGCGAGTTGCAGGCCATTTCCATCAACCCCCCTTTTACTACAATTCTGGAGGATAGAGTAATTATTCTTCCTGATCCGGCCTTTTTACCCAAAGTGTCATCTAAATTCCATAGGTCCCAGGAGATTATTCTTCCTTCCTTTTGTGACCATCCCAAGAATGCTGGCGAAGTGACATTCCATACCCTAGATGTACGGAGATGCTTAATTCAGTATCTTAAAATTACGGAAGAATGGAGAAAGACTTCTGCTTTATTCGTTCTCTTTTCAGGATCGAATAAAGGGAAGAAGGCTACCAAAAGTACCCTGTCTAGATGGCTTAGACTGGGTATTATACAATCTTACCTGGAGGAAGGCCTGTCTCCTCCAGTCTCGGTGAGGGCTCACTCTACTCGCACAGTTTCCACTTCCTGGGCGGAAAGGTTGGGGGCTTCTATTGAGCAAATTTGTGAGGCGGCCACGTGGTCTTCTCCCTCTACTTTTTTCCGTCACTACCATTTGGATCTGCACTCTTCCTCTGATCTTTCCTTTGGTAGTAAGGTTTTGCAAGCGGTGGTCCCTCCCTAGGAAGGGTTATTTCCTCTGTAATTCTCTCTATGGTGCTGTCGTGGGGGAGGGGAAAAATGATGATTACACTTACCGGTAATCGGATTTTCCAGACCCCACGACAGCACCCTTCCTAATTCCCTCCCTTGGTGATGGTTTCCTTAATCACTTGGAGTTGCAAAAAAAAAATATATATATATATATATATATTTATATATTTGTTTGTGTATATGTATGTGTGTATATATATATATATATATATATATATATATATATATATATACAATGGAAAAAAACGGACAGCACTCCAGACGGTTTCTTCAGTAAAGCAAGTGTCTTTAATCACCCATGTGGTGGCAGCAAAAAAGCAACGTTTCGGCTCTACATGAGCCTTTCTCAAGCAATGACAAAAAGTGCTAAGCATACATATATCTATGAGCCAATTACATCAATTATATAACAATGTGATTAATACTTAATGGATACCAGTATAAAAACATATAAATACAGATACAAAGTAGTCATCCTAGTGATCATTATTAAAGTGCCAAGTGCTAACAGTGCATAAAGTTTATGATCTAACAGACTGTCTTATATTACAGTCTGAAATCCATAAGCATTATCAGCTGCTCATAATTAAACCATGATTATTCAAAAACATTAATGGTGCACATGTGCAAAGGGGGTATATTAGTGAGGATTACCGGAGAAAGAGATGCGTCCCACATATACTATCGCGCCGTTCAGCGCGTCTCTCTGGTGTCAGTGCGCATGTTCCAGTCGCATATACTACGTCAGAGCGGCACCACGTTTGTTAGAGATGTCGCTCCTACATGATGTCACAGGCACGTCACCAGTGTTTCTCACTCTCCATAAGCGCTACCGTTGGGATAAGGAAGCGCATGCGCAATTCCACATTTGATGCCTATGATCACCATGTTATTAAGGGGAATGTGGCCAACATATGTATTTTTAAACTGCCGCATTTACGGCTATCTTTTGGCTGAAATCCATGTTAGGTCACAGTGGATATTAACCACCTAGTCGCAGCTAAGATGAAGGTCTCCACTTTTCCAAGATAGGCGACCATCCTCTATGTATGGCCTCGATGCTGTCAGCACGTTAGTGTCATCAGCACCTTCGGTCAATTCATCGCTGCATCTCATGACCTAGAGGGTTCTCCTCTAATAATGGATCAGACCAAAAGATTTATGCGTTAGGTAATCAGCACTATATCTATATAATCCCCATTATTCCCTTGTATATGCCAACGGGACAGTGACACCACTCCATAAGAGAGAAAAGCTATACAAGAAAAAACAAATAATTCTTGTACACAAGTTTGCAAAAACAAACGATTACTTAGTGGGATCCTCATCCACCTTCTCGGTTCATCCTTATTCTTTCTTGTCTTCCCCCGAAATTCCAATGTGTCTGAAATGATACATAATATTAGTGTTATATGTGACACTCAAAATTGATAATGACCTTGTTTTACACTTTTCTGTTATATTTTTGTTACTGTTTTTTTGAAAATTTACAATTTTTTATAAGATATTTTTGTCAATGAACATGTCCTTCACAGGAGGTAATATTTGAGCACATCAAAGGTAGCACTTCAGAAGGCACCCCTCCCACCTCATATCCCACCTCCATACCTATAGTCAATATTCAGGCCATTAGGTTGTAAACTATTTAAAGTACGAATCCAATATAATTCTCTCTTTTTGAGCAGCGATACACGATCACCCCCCCTACGAGGCATTGGTATCTGGTCAATGATCCAGCATCTCAGATCCTTTTCGTTATGTTTTTTTTGGGAAAAATGTCTCGGCACAGGTAGATCAGTGCGACCCTTTCTGATGGTGAATCTGTGGTTGTTGAGTCTAGTTTTTAAATCAGTGGAGGTATCACCGTCTGGAGTGCTGTCCGTTTTTTTCCATTGTCTATTAGTGGGTAAGCTCCAGTTACCGTACTCGGACTCTGCACCCGCTTTTTGTTTCACTAGTGGTGCTGCCGGTAGATTTTCATATTATATATATATATATATATATGCATGTATGTTCCTTTTCAAAACATTTATTGTTTATACGATTATATGCTGTTCAGCTCGGAATGATTAATACCTGTTGTGAAACATAGCAAATCATCCATTTACCTCATAAATCTCTCCCTCGCTGTGAGTATATATATATATATATATATATATATATATATATATATATCCACACAGCGCGGTAGTGATGTATGATGTAACCGGCTGATTTTGTACTTTGCACACACACCTAATAATAAATAAATGTGTGTGTGTGTGTGTATATCTAGATAAACAGCAATCATCAATCTGTATTAGGGCTGTTTCACACGAGTGGATGCCGTGCGTGACATCCGCTCTGTGAATGACAGCCAAGACCCGATGCGGACAGCAGAAGCACGGAGCAGTAACATGACTGATAATGCTCCGGGCCTCTCTGTGATCTCTTTACTACGAAATCACAGTGACAACTTTATCTCACTATGATTTCGTAGTAAAGAGGTCACAAAGAGGCCCGGAGCATTATCAGTCATGTTACTGCTCCGTGCTTCTGCTGTCCGCATCGGGTCTTGGCTGTCATTCACAGAGCGGATGTCACGCACGGCATCCGCTCGTGTGAAACAGCCCTTAGGCCCCTTTCACACGGACGGATTAGGTCCAGATACATCCAGGGTGTGTTCAGTGAAACTTGCACTATTTTTCAAGAAAGTTGACTCCGTTTTATCTGCGATTGCGTTCAGTTTTTTTACACGTGGATGCAATGCGTTTTTCACGCAGCCCTATTCACTTCTATGGGGCCAGGGCTGCTTGAAAAACGCAGAATATAGAACATGCTGCGATTTTCATGCAACGCAGAACTGATACGTGAAAAACAACGCTCATGTACACAGACCCATTGAAATGAATCGGTCAGGATTTAGTGTGGGTGCTATTCGTTCACGTCACGCATTGCACCCGTGCGGAAAACTTGCTTGTGTGAAAGAAGCCTTAGGGTACTTTCACACTAGCGTTTTTTTTTTTTTCATCCGAGGGGCTCAAATCCGGAAAAGAACTGATCATTTTTTTATCCCCATACATTCTGATCAGGCTTTTCAGAAAACCGTAGCATGTTGTATTTTTACCTCTGGCCAAAAATCCTGAACACTTTGACTGAACGCCGGATCAGGCCTTTTTCCCATTGACTTGCATTAATGCCGGATCCGGCACCGTGTGTTCAGTCAAACCGGATCCGGCTTTTGCATGTTAAACCCGAAAAATGTGAAAAAAAAGTCCATAAATGGCGGATCCGTTTTTCCCAATGCATTTTTTCATTGTGATCAAAATCCTGATCAAATATAATCCGTTTTTCCGGATCCGGCGGGCAGTTCCGGTGTCGGACTTGAACGCCGGATTTAAACGCTAGTGTGAAAGTAGCCTTACAATAAAAGTCCCCGTTCATCATTACATTACATACATCCCCCACTTAGGTTAGTTTCACAATAGCAGCATGGACGTCGCCAGGCTGTTCCGCCATGTGAACAGCTTGTCGGATCCGTCCTGCCGCTAGTTTACGTGTGGCCTCATACTACAGCTCCATCACCATTGACTTTCAAGGGATCGTGGCGTTATTCCTGGGCATGAACATCTGCAAACCATGCCGACATGTTGTAGTTTTATTCTGTGCACCTCTCGGCATGGTTTATCGTTGCAGCCTTGGTATGACGACCTGTTCCCACTACAGTCAATGGGTTTTGAGCGGTATTCCTGAGCCACACATAAACTAGCAGCAGGACGGATCCGAGGTTCCAGAGCTCTCTGCTGCTATTGTGAAAATAGCCTTACTTAGCATTTCTTATTAGTTCTGAGTTGTTTCTCTAAGGGCCCATTCACACGTGCTCAATTTCATAATTTATTTTTCTAAACTGACTTGAGGACCCATTCATCACATCATGCGCCCGTCTCCAGAAAAGTGGACCCGCACTTCTGGGTCCACATTTCAGTTCTTAAATAAAAAAATGAACAAATATATTTTTGCACTAAATATAACTTCATCTTTTATAATGTCTGATTAGATATTCATCATTGTTGTAATAAGTATTGTTTTGCCATCACAGCACTTTTTCTGTAGCAAGTATGTATGTATGGACAGCAAAAAAATACCAAGCACATGCACATTGCATATACATTTTCCTGCGACACACTGTATATGACACACTGTATACGACACACAAACACATAGTCTATTTATTAGAGTTTATGTCTTATTGGTCTGGAGAAAAATGAAAAATGTCTTCCTGCCATTATTTGCTGGTTCATTTAGCATTACCCAGGGTGCACCACGGGGAGGCGAACCAGATGTACACCCCATACCGTACCGTCACTTCACTAGACAGGTACATCTCAGCTCAGCTGGCCAATATCCGATTGCTCAGACCCCACACACATACAATCGCAATATAATCCGATCTTATAACGTGAACATTAAATATAATATTTCCACCTTCTAACAAATACTTTTTGCTGTGTTTTGGATGATATTTATTATTAATCCTTGTATTATTGTCCTCAATTGAGGCCAAGAATAGTCATATTATATTATTGCCGTTGACGTGTGGTCTTCAAAATGCGTCACGCACATTGCCGGTCTCCTTTTTTTTTTTTTATGTGGGTGGATATGAAAAACACATTACGGACGTTTAAATAGAGCCTAAATCCAAACGTTGTGTAATTAGTGTCAACGGTCCGCCGCCGTATCACCACGGCAGATTTAGATGTGGTGGAGGTCTCCACAGAGGAGGAGGATGAGCAGGCGGGCCCCTCCCACAGTCTTAAAGGTGCCACCAACCCACCTGATGTGGGGAATGTTGTGGAGGTGGCAGCTGACGAGCCCGGACCCTCTGAAGGGCCGAAAACATCTGGCCCAGCTCCTGCTGAGGAGGATATCCCCACCCCAGCTCCTGATGAAGAGGATGAGGCGTTAGTTACCACCCCGCACCAGGAGGGTAAATATGTGCACACATCATTGTAATTTTGTATACATCACATATTTAGAAACCTTAACCCTCAGTACCCCATGCCCATTTTTACTTTAACGCAAATTAAAGAAAAATCATAAATATTAAAAGGTATCTATTTTTGTGCTAATAACTTTAAAACGAGTTTACTTTTCACGGGCATAGTTCTCTCTTATTGTTACACATTGTACTTCATGACACTGGTAAAATTTAGTCCAAATTTTAATGGCATCTTTATTCAAAATTTAACTAATCTAAAAAAATATTAGAAATAAAATTATATAATCAAAATAAAAATTTCACTTGATGCTACAATATAGATTAATAGAGATTAAATAATTTTATAAGTTTACAATCGCCATATGCATATATCATGTTTAGATCATTTATTAACTGAAATATAATTTAATAACAGTTTGGTTATGCAGTCACTTTTTGTGGCCTACATAGTGTCAGCGACAAATAAATAACCACATTTCAGAAACCACACACCCTCTATTTATTTAAAATTTATTCTATAAAGTCTGTTAACGATTTAATTGTCCAATGGTAATCTATTAAAATGTTAAAAAAAATCAAAATAATTTGAACAAATTATAAATTACAAATAGAGTTGAGCGGACACCTGGATGTTCGGGTTCGAGAAGTTCGGCCGAACTTCCCGGAAATGTTCGGGTTCGGGATCCGAACCCGATCCGAACTTCATCCCGAACCCCATTGAAGTCAATGGGGACCCGAACTTTTCGGCACTAAAAAGGCTGTAAAACAGCCCAGGAAAGAGCTAGAAGGCTGCAAAAGGCAGCAACATGTAGGTAAATCCCCTGCAAACAAATGTGGACAGGGAAATGATAAAAATAAATATAAAATAAATAAAAATTAACCAATATCAATTGGAGAGAGGTCCCATAGCAAAGAATCAGGCTTCACATCAGCCACCACTGCAACAGTACATTGGCATATATTTAGGCCCAGGCACCCAGGCAGAGGAGAGAGGTCCCGTAACAGAGAATCTGGCTTTATGTCAGCAGAGAATCAGTCTGCATGTCATAGCAGAGAATCAGGCTTCACGTCAGCCACCACTGTAACAGTCCATTGTCATATATTTAGGCCCAGGCACCCAGCCAGAGGAGAGAGGTCCCGTAACAGAGAATCTGGCTTCATGTCAGCAGAGAATCAGTCTGCATGTCATAGCAGAGAATCAGGCTTCACGTCAGCCACCACTGTAACAGTCCATTGTCATATATTTAGGCCCAGGCACCCAGCCAGAGGAGAGAGGTCCAGTAACAGAGAATCTGGCTTCATGTCAGCAGAGAATCAGTCTGCATGTCATAGAAGAGAATCAGGCTTCACGTCAGCCACCACTGCAACAGTCCATTGGCATATATTTAGGCCCAGGCACCCAGGCAGAGGAGATGTTCATTCAACTTTGGGTTGCCCCGCAATATAATGGTAAAATGAAAATAAAAAGAGGATTGAATGAGGAAGTGCCCTGGAGTCCAATAATATATGGTTAAGGGGAGGTAGTTAATGTCTAATCTGCACAAGGGATGGACAGGTCCTGTGGGATCCATGCCTGGTTCATTTATATGAACGTCAGCTTGTCCACATTGGCTGTAGACAGGCGGCTGCGTTTGTCTGTAATGACGCCCCCTGCCGTGCTGAATACACGTTCAGACAAAACGCTGGCCGCTGGGCAGGCCAGCACCTCCAAGGCATAAAAGGCTAGCTCTGGCCACGTGGACAATTTGGAGACCCAGAAGATTAATGGGGCCGAACCATCAGTCAGTACGTGGAGGGGTGTGCACACGTACTGTTCCACCATGTTAGTGAAATGTTGCCTCCTGCTAACACGTTGCGTATCAGGTGGTGGTGCAGTTAGCTGTGGCGTGTTGACAAAACTTTTCCACATCTCTGCCATGCTAACCCTGCCCTCAGAGGAGCTGGCCGTGACACAGCTGCCTTGGCGACCTCTTGCTCCTCCTCTGCCTTGCCCTTGGGCTTCCACTTGTTCCCCTGTGACATTTGGGAATGCTCAGTAGCGCGTCTACCAACGTGTGCTTGTACTCGCGCATCTTCCTATCACGCTCCATTGAAGGAAGTAAGGTGGGCACATTGTCTTTGTAGCGTGGATCCAGCGGGGTGGCAACCCAGTAGTCCGCACACGTTAAAATGTGGGCAACTCTGCTGTCGTTGCGCAGGCACTGCAGCATGTAGTCGCTCATGTGTGCCAGGCTGCCCAGAGGTAAGGACAAGCTGTCCTCTGTGGGAGGCGTATCGTCATCATCCTGCCTTTCCCCCCAGCCACGCACCAGTGATGGGCCCGAGCTGCATTGGGTGCCACCCCGCTGTGACTATGCTTCATCCTCCTCCACCTCCTCCTCATCCTTGTCCTCCTCGTCCTCCAGTAGTGGGCCCTGGCTGGCCACATTTGTACCTGGCCTCTGCTGTTGCAAAAAACCTCCCTCTGAGTCACTTCGAAGAGACTAGCCTGAAAGTGCTAAAAATTACCCCTCTTCCTCCTCCTCCTGGGCCACCTTCTCTTCCATCATCGCCCTAAGTGTTTTCTCAAGGAGACATAGAAGTGGTATTGTAACGCTGATAACGGCGTCATCGCCACTGGCCATGTTGGTGGAGTACTCGAAACAGCGCAACAGGTCACACAGGTCTCGCATGGAGGCCCAGTCATTGGTGGTGAAGTGGTGCTGTTCCGTAGTGTGACTGACCCGTGCGTGCTGCAGCTGAAACTCCACTATGGCCTGCTGCTGCTCGCACAGTCTGTCCAGCATGTGCAAGGTGGAGTTCCACCTGGTGGGCACGTCGCATATGAGGCGGTGAGCGGGAAGGCCGAAGTTACGCTGTAGCGCAGACAGGCGAGCAGCGGCAGGATGTGAACGCCGGAAGCGCGAACAGACGGCCCTCACTTTATGCAGCAGCTCTGACATGTCGGGGTAGTTGTGAATGAACTTCTGCACCACCAAATTCAGCATATGCGCCAGGCAAGGGATGTGCGTCAAACCGGCTATTCACAGAGCTGCAACGAGATTTCGCCTATTATCGCACACCACCAGGCCGGGCTTGAGGCTCACCGGCAACAACCACTCGTCGGTCTGTTGTTCTATACCCCGCCACAACTCCTGTGCGGTGTAGGGCCTGTCCCCCAAACATGAGTTTCAGAATGGCCTGCTGACGTTTACCCCGGGCTGTGCTGAAGTTGGTGGTGAAGGTGTGTGGCTGACTGGATGAGCAGGTGGAAGAGGAGGAGGAAGCCGAGTAGGAGGAGGTGGCAACAGGAGGCAAAGAATGTTGCCCTGCGATCCTTGGCGGCGGAAGGACGTGCGCCAAACAGCTCTCCGCCTGGGGCCCAGCTGCCACTACATTTACCCAGTGTGCAGTTAGGGAGATATAGCGTCCCTGGCCGTGCTTACTGGTCCACGTATCTGTGGTTAGGAAAACCTTGCCACAGATGGCGTTGCGCAGTGCACACTTGATTTTATCGGATACTTGGTTGTGCAGGGAAGGCACGGCTCTCTTGGAGAAGTAGTGCCGGCTAGGAAAAACATACTGTGGGACAGCAAGCGACATGAGCTGTTTGAAGCTGTCTGTGTCCACCAGCCTAAATGACAGCATTTCATAGGCCAGTAGTTTAGAAATGCTGGCATTCAGGGCCAGGGATCGAGGGTGGCTAGGTGGGAATTTACGCTTTCTCTCAAATGTTTGTGAGATGGAGAGCTGAACACTGCTGTGTGACATGGTTGAGATGCTTGGTGACAGAGGTTGTGGTGTTGGTGGTACATCCCCTGTTTGCTGGGCGGCAGGTGCCAGCGTTCCTCCAGAGACCGAGGAAGATGCCGAGGCGGCAGCAGCAGAAGAGGCCGAGGCGGCAGCAGCAAAAGAGGTAGCAGGGGGAGCCTGAGTGACTTCCTTGTTTTTAAGGTGTTTACTCCACTGCAGTTCATGCTTTGCATGCAGGTGCCTGGTCATGCAGGTTGTGCTAAGGGTCAGAACGTTAATGCCTCGCTTCAGGCTCTAATGGCACAGCGTGCAAACCACTCGGGTCTTGTCGTCAGCACATTGTTTGAAGAAGTGCCATGCCAGGGAACTCCTTGAAGCTGCCTTTGGGGTGCTCGGTCCCAGATGGCGGCGGTCAGTAGCAGGCAGTCTCTTGGCGGCGGGTGTTCTGCTTTTGCCCACTGCTCCCTCTTTTGCTACGCTGTTGGCTCAGTTTCACCACTGCCTCATCCTCCGAACTGTGAAAGTCAGTGGCACGACCTTCATTCCATGTGAGGTCTAGGACCTCATCGTCCCCTGCATCGTCTTCCACCCAGTCTTGATCCCTGACCTCCTGTTCAGTCTGCACACTGCAGAAAGACGCAGCAGTTGGCACCTGTATTTCGTCATCAGAGACATGCTGAGGTGGTATTCCCATGTCCTCATCATCAGGAAACATAAGTGGTTGTGCGTCAGTGCATTCTATGTCTTCCACCGCTGGGGAAGGGCTGGGTGGATTCCCTTGGGAAACCCTGCCAGCGGAGTCTTCAAACAGCATAATAGACTGCTGCATAACTTCAGGCTCAGACAGTTTCCCTGGTATGCATTGGGGTGATGTGACCGACTGATTGGCTTGGTTTTCAGGCGCCATCTGTGCGCTTTCTGCAGAAGACTTGGTGGGAGAAAATGTGAACTTGCTGGATCCACTGTCGGCCACCCAATTGACTAATGCCTGTACCTGCTCAGGCCTTACCATCCTTAGAACGGCATTTGGCCCCATCAAATATCGCTGTAAATTATGGCGGCTACTGGGACCTGAGGTAGTTGGTACACTAGGACGTGTGGCTGTGGCAGAACGGCCACGTCCTCTCCCAGCACCAGAGGGTCCACTAACACCACCACGAACATGTCCGCGTCCTTTACTAGATGTTTTCCCCATTGTTATCGTTCACCACAACAAAAAAAATATTATTTGACCCAATGTATTGAATTCAAATTCAGGCCTTTTTTTAGAGACAACTAACACTATCTGGCTATCTATTTAGGTACCGTATTACACTAATACAGGCACGGCAGTAACCACAGATTTAGCTGACTATAAATTTGAGGCCTATTAGTTAGGCGCTGGGTGACAGGTATAGGTTTACTGACAGAATTAGACTTGGAAATGCACAGTAGCGTGTGTGTGAAATTATTCAGATTGACCCTATGTGCACCTTGAATCTGATATACCCTTTTAGGGATAGATTTAAAATAGCTCTGATGCAGCAGAAACCACTAAATTAAGAAATTGCTAAATTGGGAATTGTATTTCAACCCAGAACAAAAACTGTGCTTTGACGGACACTAAAAAACTTGACCAGCCACAGCAGTAACGACAGATTTAGCTGGATATAAAGTTGAGGCCTAGTATTTAGGCGCTGGGTGACAGGTATAGGTTTACTGACAGAATTAGACTTAGAAATGCACAGTAGCGTGTGTGTGAAGTTATTCAGAATGACCCTATGTGCACCTTGAATCTGATATACCCTTTTAGGATAGATTTAAAATAGCTCTGATACAGCAGAAACCACTAAATTAAGAAATTGCTAAATTGGGAATTGTATTTCAACCCAGAACAAAAACTGTGCTTTGACGGACACTAAATAACTTGACCAGCCACAGCAGTAACGACAGATTTAGCTGGATATAAATTTTAGGCCTAGTATTTAGACGCTGGGTGACAGGTATGCGTTTACTGACAGAATTAGACTGGGATATGGCCAAAAAATAACCACACTATTGATGGTTAAATGCACTTGGTGTGACAGCTTGACCAACCACACTATTGAGGGTTAAATGCACTTGGTGACAGGCTCAGCTTGCCCCTCATGTAGTATATGGCCAAAAAATAACCAGACTATTGATTGTTAAATGCACTTGGTATGACAGCTTGACCCTGATGTAGGATTTAGCCAAAAAACAACCACACTATTGAGGGTTAAATGCACTTGGTGACAGGCTCAGCTTGCCCCTGATGTAGTATATGGCCAAAAAATAACCAGACTATTGATGGGTAAATGCACTTGGTGTGACAGCTTGACCCTGATGTAGGATTTAGCCAAAAAACAACCACAGCATTGAGGGTTAAATGCACTTGGTGACAGCTTGCCCCTGATGTAGTATATGGCCAAAAAATAACCAGACTATTGATGGTTAAATGCACTTGGTGACACAGCTTGACCCTGATGTAGGATTTAGCCAAAAAAACAACCACACCATTGAGGGTTAAATGCACTTGGTGACAGGCTCAGCTTGCCCCTGATGTAGTATATGGCCAAAAAATAACCAGACTATTGATGGTTAAATGCACTTGGTGTGACAGCTTCACCCTGATGTAGGATTTAGCCAAAAAACAACCACACCATTGAGGGTTAAATGCACTTGGTGGCAGCTTGTGCTGGCGCACCACAAGACACAAAATGGCCGCCGATCACCCCAGAAAAAAGTGACTGAAAAACGCTCTGGGCAGCCTAAAAACAGTGAACAATTCAATAGCAGCAGTTCAATCATCCACAGCTGCAGATCGATCTCTGAATGAAGTCTTTTGGAGGAGTTAATCACTGCCTAATCTCGCCCTAACATCGCGGCTGCAACCTCTCCCTATGCTGATCAGAGCAGAGTGACGTGCGGCGCTACGTGACTCCAGCTTAAATAGAGGCTGGGTCACATGGTGCTCTGGCCAATCACAGCCATGCCAATAGTAGGCATGGCTGTGACGGCCTCTTGGGGCAAGTAGTATGACGCTTGTTGATTGGCTGCTTTGCAGCCTTTCAAAAAGCACCAAGAAAGCGCCGAACACCGAACCCAGACTTTTACGAAAATGTTCGGGTCCGTGTCACGGACACCCCAAAATTCGGTACGAACCCGAACTATACAGTTCGGGTTCGCTCATCCCTAATTACAAATTAATTTGAAAAAATTGTAGTGTTTAAATCATAAAAAAATCTTAAACGTATTACACAGAATATGTATATTTACAAACGGTTGTGCACCTTAACTTTGGTCGCACAGCAGGCTTCAGACTGCCTATGGCTTTAGGCTAGAGGATTTAAATTAATGGTAATTGGGAGCTATGTTGCATGTTAAGAGAAGACACCCTTATGTGACCCTAGAGTTTAAAACAAAACAAAGTGACTCAATTAGGCAAACTACACCCCTCAATGAATTTACTAAGCAATTAGATAAATCCGCAATATTACATAATGAGCCAACAATTGTCTTCTAAAAAAACAGTTCAAATTGAATAAAAAAAAAAAAAGGAATTTACGCACAGTTTTTTATTAAACAAGTGGTTACAGGACTAAATGCACCCCACATTTAGTTCCACTTTTCGCCTATAATTCACCTGAACACCACCACATATGTGAATTTATTTCATTGGCTGTAGAGTTGTAACAGCCAATATCAGCGCTTGCAGAGGAACAAAACACTGGTGTCCCCTGCTTCACCTCTAAGGAGACAGGTGCTGTCGTACAGTTTTTTTTAGCATTCGTCACCTCCACATGACACCTACTTACCCCCCCCCCCCCTTCAGCTACGTAGCAGCAATGCTTATGTCTTTGTAATACGTCCAATAGGAGAGATCTAGACAGCAGGTGTTTGCCAAAAACTTGAATAGGCCTTATTTTATATAATTGGCTAGCTGCTCTGGACTACTAGATCAGCTATTAGACCACGGTTAGTGAGCCATTTTGTCCCCAGGGCAAATATTTTGTATTTGGCACAAAAATAGTACGGAGCAATTTTGAAAGTCATGAAACACTGCACCCTACAATTATATAGCAGGTGATGGAGATTATAAAAGTAACAATGATAATGGGACAACAAAAACCACAGTAATATCAAACAGCCATGCATGAGAACTCTTTAATCTACATAAACTAATATTATATAACACAACAAATTTAATTTAAAACTACTAAAATTTCACTAAATAATCTAATATATAACTACATTTGTTATGGTATACTTTAAAAATCACACTCAAATTCTCTGCACTTAACTACATACTACACAAAATTCAACAAATGACTCTTATTGTTAATTGATATATTTATTTTTTGTGTTTGCATAACAGTAATCAAGAAAATTGCAACTAAAATTGCTAAAATGAAAGAGAGGCATCAGAAAACAGTCATGGAATTCCGAGCCCACATCCGAAAATCCCAGAAGATGCTTCAGGAATTCCATGACCAATATGAAGAGGACCTGAAGGAACTCACAGGCTTGCAGGAACAACTGCAAAACTTGCCTTAAACTTATTTTATTTATTTTTTGATTACATTTTTTTTCTTCAGTTATATTGATTCCATACTTGTTTTTGTCTAATTTTAACTGCAGACTTATCAGTAAAGGAGCCTTTAGTCCACGTTCAAAGTCAGCAGGGTTCGGACAGACAACAGCAGTAGGTACATCTTAACAGTGTAGTATAAGGCCTACACATAAATACGTTTTTTCATGACAGCAGCAGCAGGTAGTGTTGTATTATGAGGCATATACATAACAAATCAACTTGATCAAGACAGCAGCAGCAGGTAGAGCTAACGTATTCTGAGGGCTACAAGTCACCTTTAAATGTACAGCAGCAGCAGGTATTTATAGTGTTTTATTATGAGGTATATACATAACAAATCAACTTGATCAGGACAGCAGCAGCAGGTAGAGCTAACGTTATTTTCTGAAGCATACAAGTCAGCTTCATCTGGACAGCAGCAGTAGGCAAAGTTAACATTTTAGGTTGATTAGTAAATTGAAAAATCAACTTTATCAGGACAGCTGACGGTGTTGTATAAGGACTTCACATAGCTGCAAAGGACAAACAAATAGCTTGACATAACTCTGTATGATCATGACAGACAGCATTTGCAGCTGGTAGATATTAACGGTCGAGTATAAGACCTAAACATATCTCATCCTAACTCAGCAGGACAGGCAGCAGCGGGTAATGTGTATTCTCAAAAGGCTGAATGCTAACTCGCCGTGATCAGAACAGACAGCAGCAGAATCCGCAGTAGGTAGATATTAACAGTGGATTATACGGCCTACACATAACTCTCAATGATCAGGACAATAGAAGCAGTCATTGCTAACGGTGGCGTATAATGACTACACAGAATTCTGAAGTATCAGGCCAAGATCAGCATGCAGTTGGTAAGTTAAAGTAGTATTCTAATTACTACACAAAGTTTGGCATAACTAAGCAGTAATAGAGAGTGTCAAGTTATTATATTGCAGCAGACAAAATTTTGTAACAGATGGGGCTGTGGAAGACCGATTATAAAAGTATAAAAAAAAAAGATTGAACCCCCAACTACAGCATGTGTGTTCATCGCTTACATATACACTGTAGTCCAACTAAAATAAACTATTTAGATCCAAAAAATTATAACAGTTCATTATTATTATATTTTATTGAAAAGGCCAATATAACATTGTACAATAAATCATTTATCTAAAAAAAAGACCGTAATTTATAATAGAAAATTATTGTTTAATGCACATTAATTAACCTTTGTGTGAACACACTATTACCTTTCAAATGTATTATTGAACAAAGCTTTAGATTACAAAATACAAATCTACATTCAAAATGTATAATAAATATATATAGAGTATCAACCAAATTTTAACAAAAAATAAATTGATACTTTAAAAAAAGTATCTTATATTAAAAACAAAAGTATCCAACTATCCATACTGTGATCCAAATTTCAACCTCAATAAGACAATATTGCATAGTAAAATTGTCTTAAGTTATATTAGTTCCATTATTTTTAAAAATTTTAAACATCAAATGTGTCTGGGAAAAAAAAAGGAAACAATTGATGAGTCAGCAAAGAAATAACTAGCATGAATCTGATAGTGTTTGTTTGTTAAACTGGACATGTCGGAGCATAGCTTCTTCAATAAAGACATCAACATGTGATGCAATGAGTAGAATCACTCACAAAATGGTGACATGGCTTAGAGATTATTATACTGTCAGCAGTTAATTTTGAAAGATTAAAATCTGGTATTATATTACACTAGCATGTGAAAATAATCATTATTTAATTGTCAAGAAGTAAGATTACATATAAATGTATATATTTATATATACATGTGGCAATAGCACTCCATTACCAAAACCAGATTACCACACAGATGAGTATAACGCCAGTAACAACACAAAATGCAATCGCACACTGCAACCAGCACTCTGCCCTGCCTTTATGCTGGATGTTGAATAAGGCATTGGTGTACATTTTGGCCAAAGCGTAATAAGCCACTCACCACGTCAAGGTCGCCTTCATGAGTGGTCCCTAACACTAGTTCCTACCTTTTATGGGCCATGACAGCCACATAAAGTCCAGGGAGCGCAGGTACAGCATGCACGCCAAGCACACTCTGCTTTTAACCCCGTCCGGTGCCATTACAGCTTTCATCGGATCCAGGGATGCAAGTACTCACATGCATGCTGAACCCACTATATACTTCTCCTGGAGCCCAATGGCCTGGTAGGTGCTATATAAGCAGACTCAGTTTTATACTGACTTTAAAACCAGCCTCCAGGGGGGCAGATTAACTGGACAGGTGTGCTTGACTGCTTGGAGATCGCCACGCCTCCAATACGTACTACAAAGAGAAAAATATGGAAAATTCAGCCCGCACTACCCCTAGCAGGTGCAGATTGCTATGGCGAAATAGAGATATAAATGTAAAAACACAAAATGCAATCGCACACTGCAACCAGCACTCTGCCCTGCCTTTATGCTGGATGTTGAATAAGGCATTGGTGTACATTTTGGCCAAAGCGTAATAAGCCACTCACCACGTCAAGGTCGCCTTCATGAGTGGTCCCTAACACTAGTTCCTACCTTTTATGGGCCATGACAGCCACATAAAGTCCAGGGAGCGCAGGTACAGCATGCACGCCAAGCACACTCTGCTTTTAACCCCGTCCGGTGCCATTACAGCTTTCATCGGATCCAGGGATGCAAGTACTCACATGCATGCTGAACCCACTATATACTTCTCCTGGAGCCCAATGGCCTGGTAGGTGCTATATAAGCAGACTCAGTTTTATACTGACTTTAAAACCAGCCTCCAGGGGGGCAGATTAACTGGACAGGTGTGCTTGACTGCTTGGAGATCGCCACGCCTCCAATACGTACTACAAAGAGAAAAATATGGAAAATTCAGCCCAAAAATTTTAAACATCAAATGTGTCTGGGAAAAAAAAAAGGAAACAATTGATCAGTCAGCAAAGAAATAACTAGCATGAATCTGATAGTGTTTGTTTGTTAAACTGGACATGTCGGAGCATAGCTTCTTCAATAAAGACATCAACATGTGATGCAATGAGTAGAATCACTCACAAAATGGTGACATGGCTTAGAGATTATTATACTGTCAGCAGTTAATTTTGAAAGATTAAAATCTGGTATTATATTACACTAGCATGTGAAAATAATCATTATATAATTGTCAAGAAGTAAGATTACATATAAATGTATATATTTATATATACATGTGGCAATAGCACTCCATTACCAAAACCAGATTACCACACGGATGAGTATAACGCCAGTAACACCCAACCATGTAGAGAGGTCAACACGGAAGTCAGGCATCCTTTCCAGGACAACCGACAACACGATGTTAGAACCTAAGTCCGTATTAAAATAATAAATAAAATAAAAAACTTTTATTAGGTTTATCAATCAGTCTTGTACAATGTTAAGTGCACAAAAACTTTTGAAAATGGAAGCCCGCATGCGGTCCCCACCTTGCTAAAGTAAGAACCACAACATGGACGCCAACAACCCAATTAAAGCAAAATTCAAATTTTTAAAATAAAATAAAACAAAATAAATTATTTTGGTGAATAAAGCGTAAAACTTCATGAATGTATTAAACAAAAACGTTTTTATTCAAAATATATTCAAATCGAATTCTTGACAATATACGATGAATAGTGCACATTTGCAAATATTTTACATGAACACCATTTTATGAAAATAATAATACTCAATACTTGTCATATTACAAGGGCTAATAAGTGGTCCATTCTGGTTCTCCTTTGCATGATCTGGACAAAAAAATTCCACAGTTATATTTTAATAATTTACTAGGCCAGACAGTAGCAGTAAAATAGTAACGCAACAGTAGAAGGCATACAAATCAAAGGCCCAAACAATAAAGGATAACTACTGAAACTATCATTAAAATAGAAAAATCTGTTGTCTAAAGGCCACACATAGCTAAACTAAACTCTGCAGGAACAGGGAAGACAAAAGCAGGTAAATGTAAACACCATAGTAAAAGGTCTACACCAAGTTCGCCTAACCCTGCAGGACAGGCAGCATCATAATTTAATGTTAAAATTCGAGAATAAAGAGTAATTATAACTACATGTTCAGGACAGACAGATTCAGCATCAACAGGATGGAAGTTTGAAATGGTTGAGCATAAGGATCTACACATAACTTGGCACAACTCAGTAGGAAATGCATAATCAACATTTAAATATAATGATGTAGTGTAAGGACTAAACAAAAATCAGCATGATCAGCAAATTCAATAGCAGCATCAACAGGATGGAAGATGGAAAATGTCTAGTAAAAGGCCTAAACATAGCTCTGAATAACTTATCAGGACAGACAGCAGCACATTCAAAGTTGGCAGCAGCAATGTGTACTCCTGAATGGGAAACCAACAGGCCATGGTAAGCCCATAAATAAAATATGACATGTCAGTCAGCAGCACGTTCAAAGTTGGCAGCAGCAATGTGTACTCCTGAATGGGAAACCAACAGGCCATGGTAAGCCCATAAATAAAATATGACATGTCAGACAGCAGCACGTTCAAAGTTGGCAGCAGCAATGTGTACTCCTGAATGGGAAACCAACAGGCCATGGTAAGCCCATAAATGAAATATGACATGTCAGACAGCAGCACGTTCAAAGTTGGCAGCAGCAATGTGTACTGCTGAATGGGAAACCAACAGGCCCTGGTAAGCCCATAAATAAAATATGACATGTCAGACAGCAGCACGTTCAAAGTTGGCAGCAGCAATGTGTACTCCTGAATGGGAAACCAACAGGCCCTGGTAAGCCCATAAATAAAATATGACATGTCAGTCAGCAGCACGTTCAAAGTTGGCAGCAGCAATGTGTACTCCTGAATGGGAAACAAACAGGCCATGGTAAGCCCATAAATGAAATATGACATGTCAGACAGCAGCATGTTTAAAGTTGGCAGCAGCAATGTGTACTCCTGAATGGGAAACCAACAGGCCATGGTAAGCCCATAAATGAAATATGACATGTCAGACAGCAGCACGTTCAAAGTTGGCAGCAGCCATGTGTACTCCTGAATGGGAAACCAACAGGCCATCGTAAGCCCATAACTGAAAAAAAATGCAACTCTGACAGTAGCAGGTATTTAGTGTGCTGAGGAAATTTGATGACATGCATAATAATTAAAAAATTTGGCATTCTAGAATGATTATTTTGATTATATTAAGATTTGGCTTCCACACCATAAATTATTGTTAAATTAAGTAGACACTACGCATGCATCGGTAGTCAACAATTTATTCTTTAAAGCATATTGAGTCAGTATCAGAACACTGCGGCTAAACAGACAGCCTAAACATGTGATGATTCCTACACGCCAGAGGGCACTAGTAGTGGTGGTGTTTATCAGCGGCTATCTCGTCCTCCTTTTGTCTGTGAGGAGTAATGGGTAAGGCCGCTCTCTACACCCATACATGATCTTCACCGCACACACGCTGTGCTACAGGCCCACGACTGGACCTATCCATCCTGTGCCCGTATGAGGCACTGATGAGGCAGCTCTCCGGGGCCAGGGTCTTGAAGTGTCCCCTGCTCATGCGCCTGGATTAGTTCACCTTCTCATCATCGAAGACTCAGCTGCGTTCCCCTGGCTGCTGTGGGTGTTACAGGCGTTTGGGTTCAATGCGCATCCTTGATGAGCTATTGCAAGTCATGGTGCTGAATAATGCAAGGCTTGTCTACAACCCGGGGAGGGGGAGGTGAGTTCTAAGAGCCAGTGGCAAACTTCACAGTTAAAGGGATGACAGGCAAAGTGGAGCACCTTCTCTGTCATTCGGCAGAGTGCATTTTGGAGTCTCTTGCAAAGGCACTATGTTTAATGGAGTAAAATAGAACTACAATGAAACTTTCACCGCATTACAAATACAGCTGTGCTTAATTTCTTTGTAACTTATTATTCCTTTCAGTTCAAGAAAAACATACATTAATTTTGTCCTCTATAAGGCCGAATGCACACGGCAGTTTTTCACGGCCGTGAGCAGTCCGTGGAACCACGGGCTGGATTCCTGCTGAGAGCAGGAGCGCACGACGTCATTGGTTGCTATGACGCCATGCGCTTCCTGCTGCCGCCACAGTACAGTAATACACTGGTGTAGATCATACCAGTGTATTATTGTATTGCGGCGGCAGCAGGAAGCGCACGGCGTCATAGCAACCAATGACGCCGTGCGCTCCTGCTCTCAGCAGGAATCCAGCCCGTGGTTCAACGGACTGCTCACGGCCGTGAAAAACGGCCGTGTGCATTCGGCCTAATGCTGATGTCTCAAGGGGGAGAAATTTTGATGGCTTCTGTTTAGAGATGGGTTAGAGAAATATATTATAGCAGTACAGACCACCGTCATATCTCTATCTACCCCATCTCTACAGGGAAGATCGGCATCATTCTACTCCTCCATACTTGAAAATTTAATAGGACATGATTCATGTATGTTTATCTTGAGCGGAAAGGAATAATAATTGATATTTAAATCGAAAAAAAAAAAAAAGATAAATTAATTCAATCTTAATGCGCTGTAAGTTTAACGGCAGTTTTATGTTACTCTATTAAACATTGTTCCTTCTAATGACAATCAAAAATGCACTCTGCAGAATGACAGAGAAGGTGACCCACTTTCCCTGTCATCACCTTAAACGCCTCTTTCCCACGGGCGTGTGTGCCCCCTTGTCGTGCTGCGGCCCACAAAATGCAGTCCGCACTACACGAGCTCAGTACGTGGGGCAGCCCCAGCGGATCGCAGACCAATTCACTTAAATCGGTACGCGATCCGGCCGTTACGCAAAAAAATAGCACATGATCTATATTTTAGCAGAATGGAATTCCTGGACGAAAACACAGGGAAAAATACCATAGTGCTTCCGTAGGGTTCTGTTCTGCATCTGCAAATTTGAAGACACATTGAGTTAATGTGTCCGCATCCATGATGCGGAATGACCACTGAACGGCAGCCGTGTATTGCTGTTCCGCAAATGCGTTCAGCAATATGGAAAATGGGGCACAGACACGACAGTGGTAAACAGGCCTAACTTTATTTGTCTGCCACTGGCTGTTTGAACCCCCCCCCCCCCCTCCCCGGGTTGTAGACAAGCTTTGCATTTAAAGTCTTATTCTGCACTATGACTTTCAATAGTTCATCAAGGATGTGCATTGAACCCAAACGCCTGTGACACCCACAGCAGCCAGGGGAACGCAGCTGAGTCTTCGATGATGAGAAGGTGAACTAATCCAGGCGCATGAGCAGGGGACACTTCAAGACCCTGGCCCAGGAGAGCTGTCTCATCAGTGCCTTCTGTGCTCATACAGGCACAGAATGGATAGGTCCAGTCGTGGGCCTGGAGCACAGCGTGTGTGCGGTGAAGATTATGTATGTAACGGCCTTACCCATTACTCCTTACAGACAAAAGGAGGACGAGATAGCTGCTGATAAATACCACCACTACTAGTGCCCTCTGGCGTGTAGGAATCATCACACGTTTAGGCTGTCTGTGTAGCCGCAGTGTTCTGATACTGACTCAATATGCTTTAAAGAATAAATTGTTAACTATCGATGCATGCGGCGTGTCTACTTAATTTATCAATAATTTTTGGATTGGTAAAAATCAATTTAAGTCAAATTACATTAAGTAAATAAATTAATCTAATAATATATCAAATCATTAAAATAAATAATATTAAAATAAAAGCTTGAATTAAAAAGTAATATATACATCAATAATAAGATTTAATAATTCATCAATAATTTAATAATTCAAAATTCATACACAACAATAAATACAAATTAGCCAAATTTAATAATTCTAAATTTCTAATATATAAATAAGTAAATATATAAATAAATATTTTTTAAAAATTAAAAAACAACGTAGTTTAGAAGGGAGAGACAAGGAGAGGGATGGACAAGGGACCCTTCAACGGCCTGAACCGACAGCGGGGGCCAAGAAGTCACTGCCGATCCAGGACTCGTTCATTTTAATGACTGTAAGTCTGTCCACTGAGTCTGTGGACAGACGGGTCCGCTTGTCCGTGACCACCCTACCTGCAGCGCTAAATGTCCGCTCAGACAGTACACTGGAGGGGGGCAAGGTAGTAACTCCAGCGCATACTGAGCAAGCTCACGGCAGGTGTCCAGCCTGGCGACCCAGTACACCACGGGGTCGTCGGTGCTTATGCTGTCTGAAGCACCAACAGACCCCATGTAGTCTGCCACCATGCGGGCCAGCCGCTGGTGGTGACTGCTGCTGCTGCTACTGGGTCGCGCAGACTGGTAGAACGACCGCATATCACCCATAAGGTCACCTGCTCGGCTGGTGCTGCTAGTGCCAGCCACCTGCTGGGTGAGATGGGCGGGGATAACTGGAGCGTGAGGCCGAGGGTTGGCCTGCTCCAGCCGCTTGATCAGACAGGCCCGCAGTTGATCCATCCGGGCCTGTCTACAGCTGGCTGGGATGAACTGCTCCAGTTTCCCCTTGCAGCGAGGGTCTAAAAGGGTGGCCAACCAATAATCTTCCCTCTCCTTGATTCTCTTGATCCGGGGGTCCCTCTGGAGGCATCGTAGCATGTGGGCAGCCATAGGGAAGAGGACAGCCCGCTGTGACTGTTCATGGCTGCCCAGGACCATGACTTCTTGGTCCTCCTGCTGCTGTTGCTGCTGCTCCCGGTCGGAGCTGCCCCACCCCCGGACTAACTGTGCCCCCAACACCGTCTCTCCCTCCTGACCAGACTGCTGGACGTCTACAAATTCTTCCTCCTCCTACTCGTTTTGGGCCTGGTCTTGTTAGAGCATTGCTGCCTCCTCTTGCTCCAACAAGGCACTCTCCCCAGCCTCGAGCAGGCGATCTAGTGTCCTGTCCAGCAGGAACACTAAGGGGAGCACGTCATTGAGGCCGACCTGCTCCCCACTGACCATCTTGGTCGCCTGCTCAAATGGGGCCAACACGTGGCAGACCTGCTGTATCTGCCCCCACTCCGCATTAGTGATGTATGGGAGTGGGTGTGCTGGCCCTGGAGTGCCTTGGTCCAGCAGGTATTCCCTCACCACCCTTCGCTGCTCCCACAACCTCTCCAGCATGTGGAGGGTGGAGTTCCACCGCGTCACACTGTCCACAATCAGCCTGTGAGGTGGCAGGCTGTTGTCCTGCTGCAGTTTGGACAGGGATGCGGCAGCAGTTGGGGAGCGTCTAAAGTGGCTGGAAATCCTCCATACCCTTGGCACAATGTCACTCAACCCTTCGTATGTTCGGAGGAATTTCTGCACAACTAGGTTGAGGACATGTGCCATGCAGGGCACGTGTGTTAGACTGCCAGCATGGAGGGCGGCGAGTAGGTTGCTGCGATTGTCACAGACAACCATACCTGCCTAGAGCCTTCGGGGTGTCAGCCACTTCTGGACCTGAGCCTGTAGTGCGGCCAGAACGTCAGGTCCAGTGTGTCTCCGTTCCCCTAAGCTCACAAACTGGAGCAGGGCCTGGCAGCGGACGCGCACCACACTTGCGTAGCTACGGGGACGCTTGCTGGGGGGCTCAGCAGCGGTGGAGACAGTGGCTTGTGGGGGGAGAGCAGCAGTTCTCCCCTGGACACCCCGGGGCGACACCACAAACTCACCTTGGAGGGATACCCAATGGGCAGTAAAACTGATATAGCATCCCTGCCCATGCCTGCTGGTCCAAGCATCTATTGTGAGATGCACCCTGTCACTGACAGCATGATCCAGTGACAGGGATACATTCTGCACAATGTGCCGGTGCAGGGCAAGGACGCCAGTCCTGGCAAAGAGACACGCCATCTGGGTTGTGCCTGCTCCAACATCTGCCGGAATGTATTGCTGTCCACAAGATTGAAGGGCAGCAGATGTTGGGCAATAACCCTTGCCAGGAGCCCATTGAGTGAACAGACGCATCGGTCCCCAGGGGCATAGGGCGCGGTGCGTTCAAAAAGGTCAGCAACCGTGGGCTGGCGCCGGACGGCAGTGGAGGAAATAGAGGAGGGTGCGGTGGAGGCAGAGGTCTGGCTGCCGGTACCAGTACCAGCAGAGTGGGAGTGGGAGTGGGAACGCCTTGTTCGAAGTGGTTGGGGTGGCTGCAGAACAGTGGCAGGAGTCAACCCGCCAGTGGTTGACTCGTATGTGCTGGGTGAGGGCAGACCTCCCTCTCCTCACCCTGGCATGGCACAGATTACAAATGCCAATTGTGGCATCATCTGGTGCCAGGGTGAAGTAAGCCCAAACAGGCGACTTAGTCACCACCCTCCTGTCAGATGGGGCGGTGCTGACTTGCGCCTGCTCGGGCTCGATGCGGACAGGTGGATCTGGCTGCTGCTGCCTCCTCCTACTGCCATTACCAGTGGAGCCCCTGACGCTGGGCTCACTGGCAACCTGTCGCACCATTTGCCTCTGGTGCCCTCCTTCCTCCTCATCAGTGCTGCTGATGCCTGACAAGGGAGGTGGCACCCATTCTCTGTCACCCTCCTCTTCGTCCCCCGATATGTCAGACACAGGGCCAACCAGTGGTGGACTGAGGGGAACAGCAGAAGTGGGGCCCCTGACCTGGCTCCTCTGCCCCCTTGCTGACACCTGGGTCTGACTAGGTGTGGGGTTTCGCTGGCTGAAACCGCCCGCACCTGTTGGAAGGGATGTCACTGGGGTACATACAGGTGGTACCCCCTCCATCTCCTCCTCCATCCCTTCCATAAGGTCCTGACCCTCAGGACTGAAGTGCAAGTCAGCCTCCTGCATTACCTCCCCCAAGGTGTCCCTCTCACTGTCACTGTCAAACAGGAGCAGGGACGATTCTTGGGGGCTGGGGGTTGGTCCTACAGGAGACGAACTGCAGCTGCTGCTCGGAGCCGGGGCAGAGGACTCTGTGGCACTGGCTTGTGCCACGAGAGACACAACTTCCTCGGCATCCTGTGAGGTAATTCGCCTGCTGCCAGTGCCCAAAAAATCGCGAATAAGGCGGACGCCCCTGACACCTGTATCCGCACCTCGGTGGGTAGAGGAGCGGCCCTGTGCTGGCAGCTGTCCAGCACTGGGACCAACTACTCTCCTACCCCTGCTGCTTGATCGTGAAGACCTCATTTTTTTTTGAATTTATACAAAAATTAAATTATATAACGTGAATTTGGGAAAAAGTTTATTGGGATGGGGACTGTGGTACAATAAATAAAACAAAATTTATATATAATAAATCAACGAAAATATATATATTTTTTAAACTAACAAAGGACGTAGACACTGACACGACACAAACTAAACAGTAATAAACAAAAACTAATAAACTTTTTTTTTTATTACAGACACTAAACTAGAAAACTAAAAAAAACAACTAAAGGCTACACTATAACTAACCTACACCCTTTACTAGAAACTATCAGCTACACTATTCACTAACCTAAATAAATTATTATATTTCTCCTAACTATGCTCTACACTACACCCTGCACTAGAAACTATCAGCTAACTAATCTATTACCTAACCTAAATAAATTATTATATTTCTCCTAACTATGCTCTACACTACACCCTGCACTAGAAACTATGAGCTAACTAATCTATTACTTATCCTAAATAAATGATTATATTTCTCCTAACACTGTACCTGTCACGGCTGAGGATGGGGGAAATCCTCAGCCGTGCGGTGATGGAGGATGTCCAGACGCTACTCGGCCAGGACCACAGAATTAGGGAGCAGGTCACCTCCTATTGCGTCCCTAACGCTGACCCTGTCTCCTGTCTGTATGAGCCGACCTTGGTGGTAGGAGGGCTCATACGCTGGAACCTTATAGTGCCTACAAGCCCTCAAGTCGGCCCTGAACTAGAGAACAGAGTAAGACAACCCACTCCTCCTAGGCACGGAGGAGCAGGAGTCTCACTGGCCAAGCAGCATGAAGATGGGGAACATAAACAGGACTATGGATAAGACAGGTGAACCAAACAGTTCCACACAAACAGAAAGGGAGTTAACCCTTCCAATACCACAGAAGGGAAAACACAACTTAAAGGGGAAGTGTCAAACTCAGGAACACACTGTGGCTGTTGCCGCAGGCAACGACATGGGTGGCAACCATGTCGCGGGAGTCAGCCCGAAGGCCGGGACACTGCCACCACATGTACACAATACAACCAAATGTTGCCACGGGCAGCCACAGTGGAGGGAAGATGTCAGTGCACACCAAACATAAAACAGAGTGCACACAGACATACAAGAGTGCATACAAACCCGCACACAACTCCAAGGGAACCGCACACATACCTGTTGTCCGCGGCAACCACACTTGAGGCTAACAACATTATGCCTCCAGGTGCGGTTGACACTACAACCCAAACCGCGGGCAACTGTATGCGGCTCCCAAGGAGTCACGGCCATAAACATGGTCGTGACAGTACCCTAATCTTTAGCCTATCAGCTACACTAAACTACCCTATCTAAAACTATCAGATTCAATAATAAATTCGATTTAGAATTTGCTTTTAAAAAAGAAAAGCACTGCACAGTTCCAAGCTCCTCTCTCAATCACCACCACATGAAACTGCACAAAATGGCTGCCGTGACAAAATCTTATATAGTAATGGGGTGGGCAACTTTCTGATTGGTTGCTAGGGATGTTGCTAACCTGTTGGACTCCTTCTCATTGGCCCACAATCTAAAATAAGGGAGGGATTAGTGTCCTCACGAAGAGCCGATATTCGCATGTGCGCTAATATAATCGCATTACGAAACTTCGCGCCTCAGTCACTTTCTCAGCAATGTGAGTAAGATCTGAGCTTTTGGACTTTTGGGAATCAATCGAGATACAGTGGGGGGTGATGACAGAAGTTTACAGAGTACAGATCAATGTAATCTGTACGGTGGAAACTAAAATAAAAAATACGAATATTCGTAAATCAAATTTTTCGAAGTTCTAAATATTCGCGAATATGGTGCTATACTATATGAATGCAAAGCCCTTTGCCTCTCTGTTCTGGGACAAGTGCCAATATTCGCCTGTGCGCTAATATAATCGCCTTCCGAAGATTCGCACCTCAATTCACTAATATATGAATGCAAAGCCCTTTGCCTCTCCGTTCTGGTACAAGTGCCGATATTCGCCTGTGCGCTAATATAATCGCATTACGAAGATTCGCGCCTCAATCACTTTCTCGGCAATGTGAGTAAAATCTGAGCTTTTGGACTGTATATGTGTACTGTAATTTTGTGAAAAAAACAAAAAATGAATATTCGTTTTTACAAATATATAGCACTATATTCGAAATATTTGCGAAATTGCGAAGTTACGATATTTTTTGCTTCTCGAATATTCGCGCTCAACACTAATCATAACACATATGAACTCTTGACCGCAGATCCGGTTTTTCGTATTAAAGAAAAAATACTGAAGATTGTTGATCACTTTGCTACATTAGGCGTTTTTGACAATAATATGTACACCTTCTTGATCAATCAAACACCAATAACACCTTTTTTTTTATGTGCTCCCCAAGGTCCATAAAACCTTAATTGACCCCCCAGGTCGCCCGATAGTGGCCTCAGTGGGATCCATCTTATTTCCATTGGCAATAGTGCTTGAGAAGATACTTACACCCCTGATAAGGGACACCCCATCTTTCTTGGCAGATACACAACATTTTCTCAGCACTATTGCCCAATTAGGTCCGGTTCCGCCAGACAGCTTGTTGGTGACAATTGATGTGGTCAGCCTGTATACCTCCATTGAACACAGGGGAGGTATACAGGCTGTTAACTCATTTTTGGAAAGAAGTCATTATTCCATTATTGAACGCAAATTTTTTATACAGCTTCTTCACCTTGTCTTATATGAAAACTATTTCATGTTTGAAGACTCTTATTATTTGCAGAAACAGGGGACCGCGATGGGGTCGAACGTGGCCCCGCCCTATGCAAATGTATATATGTCGAAATTTGAGGATGAGTTTGTATACAACACTGAATGGTACCATAACCACATCCTATTGTGGAAAAGATTCATTGATGACATTTTCTCCATATGGGCGAGGCCACATGAGACCCTCGCGTCTTTCATCCTACATCTGAACCATGCGTGCATTGGTTTACAGTTCACAGTCACGTGCGATAATCATACAGTCAGTTTCTTGGATACATGGGTAATTAAGGATTCAAATGGTAACCTTTCCATTGATTTATTTTGTAAAGAGACAGACAGGAATAGCATCCTCCACTTTACCAGTGCCCACCCACCTTCTTTGAAAAGAGCAATTCCGAAGTCCCAGTATCAGAGAGTTAGACGGATCGTCTCTAATCCCTCAATACAGGAACTGAGAATTGAAGAAATGACCACGAGGTTTGAAGAAAGAGGGTACCCGCTATCAATTCTAACAAAGACCCTAAGTGAACTAAAAACTCCTTGTAGTTCTGACAAAGAACAAGATAAACCCCCAAGAGTGGCACTGATCCACAAATACCATCCTTTCAACAAAAAATTGGATAATATTGTAAGGAAACACTGGCATTTGTTAGAAAAAGCATACCCCCAGATTAATGAATTAAAAAATCCGCCCCTTATTTGCAATAAAAGAAACCCAAGTTATAGGGACAAGTTAGTACATGTGGACATTCGGAGTACTCGTGGTACCCTCAAACAGAGTGTACTGGCTACACAGCGGAAGGGCACTTTTCCGTGTCTGCATTGCATCCAGTGCTCTAACATAATCAAAGGGCCCAATATCTATCACCCACATACTGGACGCACATACCCAGTGGATGGCTTCTTCACATGTGAATCAGCCAATGTTATATATTTGATAAAATGTCCATGTGGGTTGCTATATATTGGGGAAAAATTGCAGAGCATTAGAGATCGCATTGGAAAGCATAAGTCAACTATCAGGACCAAGAATTTACTTTTACCAATCCCCTCGCATTTTGAGAAATATAACCACACAATTGCTCAATTGAAGTTTCAGGTTATAGAGCAGGTCACCAGACCCAGGCGGGGAGGTGACATTAAAAAACGATTTCTGTGTCGGGAGGCCTACTGGATCCATACCCTAGATACCCTACATCCAAGGGGTCTCAACAGAGATTATTAAATTATGCATATCTGAGTTCTGGTTCTGTTTGCCTGTGCATTTTCTGTTTACCACTAAATATTAATTTATATATCATTATTTTTCAGACATCCACCACCTAATGAAGGATTTTCTCTGCTGTGCTGGTTCCTACCATCTATTATTTACCATAATCATTAATGTGTTCTGACACCTGTGCCGTCTTCTTGATTGATTGATTCTTTGTTACTATGTTGCCATGAATGTACCGCCTCTTGTGGGCGTCGACATCACAGGGAGGTAACCTATCCTCAATCAATGATGTGTGTATATATATCTGCTACTCACAATGTACATCTACTTGTTGAAAAAGGCAGTCTAGCCAAAGTGATCGATGACCGGCTGTATCTTATACAGACGGTCATGGGCAGGATCACCTCTCATGGGCAGGATCACCTCGGGGGGGACATGCTGCATTATCGGAATAATGCAAACATTTCCAGATGGCCTCAAACCGGGAGCGTGTCTTGGTCGTACTGTAAATTGGGGTCTGGTATAGGACGTACCCACTCCAGTACAGCCTGACACTGGGTTTCTTGACCAGGCCCATATGCAGCACGAGGTCCCAAAATGTCCTCATTTCGGCTGCACTGACCGGCGTCCAGCCACCGGGCCTGGCCAAAAAGGAGCCCGGGTGTTGAGCAACAAACTGTTGGGCATACAGATTCGTCTGCTCCACCATCAGATTTACCAGTGGGTCACTGAAAAAATGACCAAAAAAGTCATATTTAGTGTAGCCCACTGTGGAAATCTTAATTCCTGATTGGCCTACCAAATCAGAAATCACAGGCTCATATCGCTCTGGGTTACACCAGACTAGTTCCCACCGGCAGGGTACTCCGGTGGATTTAACTGGTGGCCCGGAAACCAGTACGAGCCCCAGAGCTGTTCGTACCAGGCTGGGCCACAGGGTCCCTAACATGGCGATCCAATCGCTCCGCCTGGCGGCGTCTCCGCCGCCTTGGGGGCTCATCATCATCGCTGGATGATGAGGAGGACGCGGGTGACAACAGGAATGTGGGGTCATCCTCGTCCTCACTGGGACTCTCGGAGTCAGAGGCAAGCTGGGTGTATGCCTCCTCGGCCGAGAACGTCCGGCGGGCCATAGGGGAGTGTGTGTCTGCGTGTGTATGTGCGTTTGTGGAAATCATTATTTTGTTGGCGTGTGTGTGGGGGCACGGGTGTTCACAAACTCACCCTAAAACTAACAGAAAAACAAAACAAAAAAAAAAGGACCAAAAATGTGAAAAAAAAAAATCTAAACCGCTGATCAACCGTCCGAAGTTGATCAGCGGTGGGGTGTGCGATGCGCTAACAGTGGCCGGACGCTAAGAGTGCCGGCCACAGTCAGCGTACACCAAAAAAAAATAATAATCCTGCACCCCAAAAAAGTGTGAGGGGGCAGGGGGGGCAAGAGGCAGCACCCCTGGGGGTCTAGGGTCACACAGCTGTGCTGTGGACCTCAGACACCCTAACTTAGGGTGATGCAATCAAAGTTGAACAAACTAACTTTCCCTTTTTTTTTCCTGCCTGACCCAAACTTTCCCTATGCTTTCCCTATGTACAGGGAGTGCAGAATTATTAGGCAAGTTGTATTTTTGAGGATTAATTTTATTATTGAACAACAACCATGTTCTCAATGAACCCAAAAAACTCATTAATATCAAAGCTGAATATTTTTGGAAGTAGTTTTTAGTTTGTTTTTAGTTTTAGCTATTTTAGGGGGATATCTGTGTGTGCAGGTGACTATTACTGTGCATAATTATTAGGCAACTTAACAAAAAACTAATATATACCCATTTCAATGATTTATTTTTACCAGTGAAACCAATATAACATCTCAACATTCACAAATATACATTTCTGACATTCAAAAACAAAACAAAAACAAATCAGTGACCAATATAGCCACCTTTCTTTGCAAGGACACTCAAAAGCCTGCCATCCATGGATTCTGTCAGTGTTTTGATCTGTTCACCATCAACATTGCGTGCAGCAGCAACCACAGCCTCCCAGACACTGTTCAGAGAGGTGTACTGTTTTCCCTCCTTGCAAATCTCACATTTGATGATGGACCACAGGTTCTCAATGGGGTTCAGATCAGGTGAACAAGGAGGCCATGTCATTAGATTTTCTTCTTTTATACCCTTTCTTGCCAGCCATGTTGTGGAGTACTTGGACGCGTGTGATGGAGCATTGTCCTGCATGAAAATCATGTTTTTCTTACCTTGCAGACTTCTTCCTGTACCACTGCTTGAAGAAGGTGTCTTCTAGAAACTGGCAGTAGCATTGGGAGTTGAGCTTGACTCCATCCTCAACCCAAAAAGGCCCCACAAGCTCATCTTTGATGATACCAGCCCAAACCAGTACTCCACCTCCACCTTGCTGGCGTCTGAGTCGGATGGGAGCTCTCTGCCCTTTACCAATCCAGCCATCTGGCCCATCAAGACTCACTCTCATTTCATCAGTCCATAAAACCTTAGAAAAATCAGTCTTGAGATATTTCTTGGCCCAGTATTGACTTTTTAGCTTGTGTGTCTTGTTCAGTGGTGGTCGTCTTTCAGCCTTTCTTACCTTGGCCATGTCTCTGAGTATTGCACACCTTGTGCTTTTGGGCACTCCAGTGATGTTGCAGCTCTGAAATATGGCCAAACTGGTGGCAAGTGGCATCTCGGCAGCTGCAAGCTTGACTTTTCTCAGTTCATGGGCAGTTATTTTGCGCCTTGGTTTTTCCACACGCTTCTTGCGACCCTGTTGACTATTTTGAATGAAACGCTTGATTGTTCGATGATCACGCTTCAGAAGCTTTGCAATTTTAAGAGTGCTGCATCCCTCTGCAAGATATCTCACTATTTTTGACTTTTCTGAGCCTGTCAAGTCCTTCTTTTGACCCATTTTGCCAAAGGAAAGGAAGTTGCCTAATAATTATGCACACCTGATATAGGGTGTTGATGTCATTAGACCACACCCCTTCTCATTACAGAGATGCACATCACCTAATATGCTTAATTGGTAGTAGGCTTTCGAGCCTATACAGCTTGGAGTAAGACAACATGCATAAAGAGGATGATGTGGTCAAAATACTCATTTGCCTAATAATTCTGCACGTAGTGTACCTGAAGTTCAGATGGGGGGTGCTGGGGCACAGATCGGGTCCTGGGGGGCACAGATGGGGTGATGCTGGCCCCGACGGACGACACGTGCAGGCAGCTCCTCTCTCCTCCGGCTCCGGAACACAAAAGGAGGAGGAGAGGAGTGCCTGCATATTTTGAATATGCCGCCATCCCGCCCACAGACCAATCAGAGGTGATCCTGAGTGGTGATGTCACCATCACCACTCAGGATCGCTGGATGGTGATTGGTGGGGTGTTCCGGGTTATTGGAAAAAATACGCAGAATTGACCTGCGGTTTTCTGCGATTGCCGACATGGGAGGGGTCACAGGACCCCCCGGCGCATTTAGCCTAGGTGCCTGCTCAATGATTTGAGCAGGCACCGGGTTCCGATCACCGTCCGGCGGCAGTGATCGGAACCATACATGACGTACCGGTACGTCATGTATCCTTAAGTACCAGGACATCATGACGTACCGGTACGTCATGTGTCCTTAAGAGGTTAAGTCAGCTCAGGGCTAAGATGTTTTGATGGTGGGAGCCCTCATGAAAGTGATAACAGGGTGTTTCAGGAGCATTTTGCTGAGCTAGGGGTCCTGAAGAAAAATGTGCCAGTGTTTGCTTAAAATTTACCTTATCTTCTAATGTGAACTGGAAAATGTGGTGATAAAATTATTCTGTTTAGGAGACAGCTACCTCAGGCCTATACTCAGCATGAAACCTTCTTCTACCAGGGAGGAGACTGGAGAAGCAAGCTCAGTAATTTGCCTGCATTTTTTTATGACTAAAGCCCTATCCTCTAACACCCTGAGGATATATAAGAAGGCATGGACCTCATTCTGTAATTTTAAGAGAACCCATTCTTCGGCAGGAATAGGCAACATTTCTTACCTACTAGCCTTTGACACATTTTGCCACTCTCACCAGAAGCATTTAGCACCATTAAGTTGTACCTGGCTGAGATTCAACATCATTTGTATCTACAGCATCCTAATGAACCATCCTTGTTTTCAGCCCATCCAATTAGAATGTTACTGAAGGGTATCCAGAAGGAGTCTGCTGCGGCCCGCCCTACACAACACCTATTTACAGGGTCAATGTTCAGATTGCTTTCAGATAGACTACGCAAAAACTCCTTCGGTAAGCACACTAGTTTATTGATCAAGACAGCCATGTACCTAGCCTTCTACGGCTTTCTCAGACCAGGCGAGTTCACCTGCGCCACAACGTGCAAGAACTATATAAAGAAGAATCAGCTGTCATGGGATGGGTCATGTTACATTCTTACTTTAACGTCTACAAAGACGGCCCAAGCGGGTCAGTTCACAGAGGTTAAATACTTCCCCACTGGTAATAAATAGTGCCCAGTTATGGCATTGCAGGAATGAATGTGCTTTATAGAAGCAACCCCAGGGGATGTTCCTCTGCTTAGGCTGGGTTCTGTGCCTTTGAGTTGTCAGAACTTTCTCAAATTTATCTGCATATTATTAAGGAATTTTGGTATCAGCCCCAGTTCCATCACAGGACATTCATTTTGCATTGGAGCAGCTTCCGCCGCCTCCAAGCACAACGTCCCGATGCATGTTATCAAGAAGTTGGGCAGGTAGAACTCAGCTTGTTATGCACGGTATATACCAAATCTGCAGTGTGAAATGTTCAATGCTTTGTTGTTTTTGGCCCCTTTAGCCTACCCTCCCCACAGCAGTCTCGGCACACCCCTACTGCTTAAGCAAAGTAGGTAGGTAGGCGTACTTATCTTAAGCCGACCTGAATACAAATATAAACAACATCATAAAACAGTGTTTGTACTGCAGATTACAATAATCTGTGGCTAAAATACTGTCCAAAATCTGTGTTGTTATGTGTCATATACAGTCGTGGCCAAAAGTTTTGAGAATTACATAAATATTGGAAATTGGAAAAGTTGCTGCTTAAGTTTTTATAATATCAATTAGCATATACTCCAGAATATTATGAAGAGTGTTCAGATGAATTGCATAGTCCTTCTTTGCCATGAAAATTAACTTAATCCCCAAAAAAACTTTCCACTGCATTTCATTGCTGTCATTAAAGGACCTGCTGAGATAACTCAGGTGAGAATGTTGACGAGCACAAGGCTGGAGATCATTATGTCAGGCTGAGTGGGTTAAAATGGCAGACTTGACCTGTTAAAAGGAGGGTGATGCTTGAAATCATTGTTCTTCCATTGTTAACCATGGTGACCTGCAAAGAAACGCGAGCAGCCATCATTGCGTTGCATAAAAAAGGTTTCACAGGCAAGGATATTGTGGCTACTAAGATTGCACCTCAATCAACAATTTATAGGATCATCAAGAACTTCAAGGAAAGAGGTTCAATTCTTGTTAAGAAGGCTTCAGGGCGTCCAAGAAAGTCCAGCAAGCACCAGGATTGTCTCCTAAAGAGGATTCAGCTGCGGGATTGGAGTGCCACCAGTGCAGAGCTTGCTCAGGAATGGCAGCAGGCAGGTGTGAGCGCATCTGCACGCACACTGAGGCGAAGACTTTTGGAAGATGGCCTGGTGTCAAGAAGGGCAGCAAAGAAGCCACTTCTCTCAGGGAAATATTGATCTTCTGCAGAAAATATGGTGAATGGACTGCTGAGGACTGGGACAAAGTCAAATTCTCCGATGAAGCCTCTTTCTGATTGTTTGGGGCATCCGTAAAAAGGCTTGTCCGGAGAAGAAAAGGTGAGTGTTACCATCAGTCCTGTGTCATGCCAACAGTAAAGCATCCTGAGACCATTCACGTGTGGGGTTGCTTCTCATCCAAGGGAGTGGGCTCACTCACAATTTTCCCCTAAAACACAGCCATGAATAAAGAATGGTACCAAAACACCCTCCAACAGCAACTTCTTCCAACAATCCAACAACAGTTTGATGAAGAACAATGCATTTTCCAGCACGATGGAGCACCGTGCCATAAGGCAAAAGTGATAACTTAGTGATTTGGGGACCAAAACGTTGACATTTTGGGTCCATGGCCTAGAAACTCCCCAGATCTTAATCCCATTGAGAACTTGTGGTCAATCCTCAAGAGGCGGGTGGACAAACAAAAACCCACTAATTCTGACAAACTCCAAGAAGTGATTATGAAAGAATGGGTTGCTATCAGTCAGGAATTGGCCGAGAAGTTGATTGAGAGCATACCCAGTCGAATTGCAGAGGTCCTTAAAAAGAAGGGCCAACATTGCAAATACTGACTCTTTGCGTAAATGTTGATAAAAGCCTTTGAAACGTATAAAGTGCGCATAATTATATTTCACTACATCACAGAAACAACTGAAACAAAGATCTAAAAGCAGTTTAGCAGCAAACTTTGTGAAAACTAATATTTGTGTCATTCTCAAAACTTTTGGCCACGACTGTACTGCCCTGCATCTGAAAATTGTATTTTGTGGACAGTAAAAAGAACAGCATCACAACCAGTAAAAAATCCAGAAATATGAAGAAGGCAAGCACTAAGGGACGGGGAAGTGGGCGTTATGCTGATGGTTCAGGCAGAGATCGTGGCCCTGGGCGCAATGAAACTGTGCCTGCTGCCAGTGCACCAAAAAAAGTAATAAAACCGTACCCAGCTTCTTGTCCAACTTAACTAGGCGGCGCACAACAATACTGTCCAAGTCAGACCAGTGCAAACAGTTGGTCGGTTGGTTTGCTGATGATAATGCTTCCAGTCGGCTAAGCACCACCCTCTCTTCCACCAAGTCTAGTCTCTTTAGCCAAGAGTCTGGTCAGCCAACTCCTCGCTCAGATCATCCTTCCTCCCACCATGGAGAGGCTTGCCAAACGAGTGATCCCACACTCGGATATTCCCAGGAGCTCTTTTCAGCTCCACTATTACATCTGGACATTGCGGCCAGCATGCTTGAAGAGGGACCTGAGATATTGTGCCCTGATTCCCAACCTTTTGAGCCTTCACAGTCTTAAGAAGATGACGGTGGTGAACGTCAATCATTAGTTCACGAGGTAGATGACGATGAGACACAGTTGTCAATCACTGAGGTTGTGGTTAGGTCAAGACAGGAGGATGATCAGAGTGAGGAACTGGAAGAGGAGGTGTTCGACGATGAGGTCATTGACCCAACATGGGAACGTGAAAAGCCGAGCGAGGACAGCAGTACAGAGGGGGAGGGATCCACAGCACCGCAACAGGCTGGAAAAGGCAGTGGGGTTGCAAAAGTGAGAAGTCGGCCCACAACAAACAGGCCCGCAACCGTTACACTGATCACCCCCATGCGTAAATCAACCTTAGCAAGGGCTAGGTGTTCCGTAGTATGGCACTTTTTTTAGGAAAGTGCAGAGGACAAAAGAGTGGTAGTTTGCAACCTGTGCAGTACCAAAATGAGCCGAGGCATGAGCACTAGCAACAATAACCACCTCCAGCATGATCCGCCACATGGCATCCAAGCACCCTACTAAGTGGGCCGAACGCCTGGGTCCACAATCTGGGTCTGCAGGTCACACCACTGCCTCCTCTTCACCTGTGTTACGTGCTGTCCAATCCCCTGTCCAAGACACAGGCCTGGATGCCTCTCGCCTGCACCTGGACCTTCGAATGAACCAGCAGCAACAACATCCACTTCCCTGTCCCAGTGCAAGCTCAAATGCCCACCCACCCACAGGCTATAGCACTTAATTGCCAACTTTCAAAATTACTGGCCCTTGAAAGGTTGCCATTTAGGCTTGTGGACACTGAGGCCTTCTGCAGCCTGATGTCGGCTGCGGTCCCTCGGTTCACAGTCCCCAGCCGCCACTATTTTTCACAGTGTGCCGTGCCTGCCTTACACCAGCGTGTGTCCCAGAACATCACCCGTGCCCTGACCAACGCAGTTACTGGGAAGGTCCACTTAACCACGGACACATGGACAAGTTCTGGTGGCCAGGGATGCCACATTTCCCTGACCGCACACTGGGTGAAGGTGGTGGAGGCCGCGAGTGAGTCGTACCCTGGGATGGCACATCTCAAAGCGCAGGAGCACATTGCTATGGCTGAGAACAAGACTGTTAAACAAGATATACAATGCAACAGCTTACTGCAAACCAAATAAAGTACAAAATTGCATCACAGTTGCAAATGCTATACAAATAAATTAGAGATGCTTGGCAAATCATTTTGTACAAAATTATTTGAGCCCATCTGCCGCACGTCAAGGCGATCTCTAGTTAGACAGGTTCCTAACACTAAATTCTATCTGTTATGTGCCATAACGGCTATCATATAATTCAGCAAGTGTAGGTTCCACATGCATGCTGGGCCCGATTTAATTTCTGTAATTTTTTGGTGCCAAAACCATTGTCAGACACAAACCAGGCATGGTTGTGTCTGACAATGGCATTACTTGTTGGCAGCTTTGGAGCTTGGCAATCTGACACAAATCCCATGCCTAGCCCACGTCTTAAACTTTGTGGTTCAGCGGTTTATCAAAACTTACAACAATTTGCCAGAGCTACTAGTGAAGGCGCGCTGCGTGTGTGCCCATTTCCGCAAGTCGTCCACAGCTTCGGCTGGCCTGTTAACGCTGCAGCAGCTGGCCTGTCAACGCTGTTGCCAGCTCACCGACTGTTGTGCGACGTGAGCACGCGCTGGAACTCTACGTTCTATATGTTGGCCAGGCTTTGTGAGGAGCAGAGGGCAGTTATTGAATACCAGCTGCAACATGGTCATCGCCTTTCAAGTCAACTGCCACTATTCACAAGTGAGGAGTGGGCATTGATGTCAGACCTGTGTGAGGTTTTAAAAAACTTTGATGAATCCACACAGATAGTTAGTGGCAATAACGCTATTATCAGCGTAACCATACCACTGCTGTGTCTACTCAAACGATCGCTACTCACAATTAAGGACGACGCTCTGAATGTGGCATACGAGGAACTGGGGGAAGACATCTCACAGGGTGATACCCAGACCACCCACAGTTTGTCTTCTCAGCACGAGCTGGACCGTACAGAGGAGGAGGAGGAGATGGAGACTGTTGCCTCTGCTACTGAGGCTAGTACCTATTGAACTTTAATTTCATCTGTTCAGCGTGGATGGGCCGAAGAGGAGGAGGAGGAGGAGGAAGAAGAGGAGATGGAGAGTCTTCCTGATGTCAACATCTTGCCGGTTGGCACACATGGCTGAATTCATGTTAGGCTGCTTTACCCGCGACCCTCGCGTTATACGCATTTTAGATAACACAGATTACTGGGTGTTCACCCTTCTTGACCCCTGCTACAAAGAAAACTTCTCATCTCTCATTCCTTTAGTGGAGAGGAGGTGAGGGCCTACAAGTAAAACGGTACAATACCAGAAGGTACTTGTTGAGAGATTGCTCCGGAATTTTCCATCTGACGATACTGGCGGCAGAGTCCGTACTTCCTTAGGCAAACGGGGAAGGGAGACAATGGGAACAAACAGCAGTTCCAACAAAGGCAGTTCAACACTCTCCAAGGCATGGGACACTTTCATGAGACCCCGCCAGCAACCTCACCCTGAAGCGCAGCCGAGTGGTACAAGGAGGGAAACGTTTTGGAAAATGGTGAAGGAATACATAGCAGACCGTGTCAGCATCTTAAATAATCCCTCAGTGCCTTACAACTACTGGGTGTCCAAGCTCGACACATGGCACGAATGTGCGCTCTACGCCTTGGAGGTGCTGGCCTGCGTTTTGCCTGAGCATGTATTTAGTGCTGCTGGCGGCATCATAACAGATAAGCGCATCAGCTTTTCCACTGGCAATGCTGACAGATTGACTTAGATAAAAATGAACAAGGCCTGGATTCCCCCGACTTCTCCACTCCAGAGGAATCTTGTTTACTCCTCCTCCTCCTGTTCCATACAGTATATATGCCCTCAGTACAATGTTTAATATGGTCTGCTCACCTGTAGGCCCTCACTCCAATGTTTCATTCGGTCTGCTCACCTGTAGGCCCTCATCTCCAATGTTTCATACGGTCTGCTCACCTGTAGGCCCTCACTACAATGTTTTATGGGGTTTGCTCACCTTCAGGCCCTAACCTCAAATGTTTCATACGATCTGCTCAGCTGTATGCCCTTACTACAATGTTTGATGGGGTTTGCTCACCTTCAGGTCCTCACTACAATGTTTTATGGGGTTCGCTCACCTTCAGGCCCTCACTACAATGTTTTATGGGGTTTTCTCACCTTCAGGCCCTCACTACAATGTTTTATGGGGTTTGCTCACCTGTAGGCCCTCACTACAATATTTTATGGGGTTTGCTCACCTTCAGGCCCTCACCTCAAATGTTTCATATGGTCTGCTCAGCTGTATGCCCTTACTACAATGTTTTATGGGGTTTGCTAACCTTCAGGTCCTCACCTCCAATGTTTCATGCGGTCTGCTCAGCTGTAGGCCCTCACTACAATGTTTCAAACCGTCTGCTCACCTGTAGGCCCTCACCTCCAATGTTTCATACAGTCTGCTCATCTGTAGGCCCTCACTACAATGTTTGATGGGGTTTGCTCACCTTCAGTCTCTCACTTCCAATGTTTCATATGGTCTGCTCAGCTGTAGGCCCTCACTGCAATGTTTTATGAGGTTCGCTCACCTGTAGGCCTTCACCTCCAATGTTTCATATGGTCTGCTCACCTGTAGGCCCTCACTACAATGTTTTATGGGGCTTGCTTACCTTCAGGCCCTCATCTCCAATGTTTTATATGGTCTGCTCAGCTGTAGGCCCTCACTACAATGTTTTATGGGGTTTGCTCACCATAAGGCCATCACTACAATGTTTTATGGGTTTTGCTCACTTGTAGGCCCTCACCTCCAATGTTTCATACGGTCTGCTCAGCTGTATGCCCTCACCTCCAATGTTTCATACGGTCTGCTCACCTGTAGGCCCTCACTACAATGTTATATGGGGTTTGCTCACCTGTAGGCCCTCACTACAATGTTTAATAGGGTTCGCTCAACTGTAGGCCCTCACTACAATGTTTTATGGGGTTCGCTTAACCTCAGTCCCTTACTGCAATGTTTCATATGGTCTGCTCACCTGTAGGCCCTCATTTCAGTGTTTTATGGGGTTTGCTCCGCTGTAGGCCCTCACCTCCAATTTTTATACGGTCTGCTCAACTGTAGGCCCTCACTACAATGTATTATGGGGTTCGCTCACCTTCAGGAACCTCATGTCCAATGTTTCATAAGGTCTGATCAGCTGTAGGCCCTCACTACAATGTTTTATGGGGTTTTATCACCATAAGGCCCTCACTACAATGTTTTATGGGGTTCGCTCACCTGTAGGCCCTCACCTCCAATGTTTCATACGGTCTGGTCAGCTGTAGGCCCTCACCTCCAATGTTTTATACGGTCTGCTCACCTGTAGGCCCTCACTAGAATGTTCTATGGGGTTCGCTCACCTTCAGGCCCTCACCTCCAATGTTTTCCAGGTTCAGCTCACCAGCAGGCCTTCAACCATAATGTTTAAGAGGCTCAGCTGAGCAGCAGGCCCTCACCCGTAATGTTTCAGAGGGTAACCAGCAGGCCCTTGCTCATAATGTTTTTTGAGGGTAAGCAGCAGGCTATTATTAATAATTGTTAAAGGGTGTGTATGATGCCCTCCTTTATGTGTAATAAAAGGTGCATTGGAGTGCCTGTTCCTAGTAATTTCTGGCAGGCCTTTTACTTAGTGCATATGCTGTATGAGTGTAGGAGTCCCACTACCTGAACAATTGTAGCACCATGTGAATGAGGCCCTCCTTTAAGTAATATAGACACTGTATCTCTTTTCCCATGTAATTTTTGGCAGCATTTACACTTTATATACAATTGAATCTACAGGAAAGAATGTTTCCTAACAATTTTTCCTCTAAAAATGTTTTATTTTATTTTTTTGTGGAGGCGGGGTTTTGGGCGTTTTGTCAGTCTGTAAAAGTGGCGTACAACTTGGGCAACATGGTTCCCAGCATCGACATTGGTGTCCAAGATGCATCCAGACATGGTCCCCCTGCTGTTCCTGATTGATTTCAGAGGTGTTTCCATCACTTTCAGACCTTTTCCTATGAACGAGGCACCCTCACCTCATCCGAGCAGGGCGTGCCTGGTCGCCTCCCATTGACTTCTATTATACTCGGGTGCTCGGCCGAGCGCACGAATATCGCGATGTGTTTGGACTGAACACACAAACACTTTGGTGCCCGCTCATCACTAGTGACAGGCCCTTCAAAGGGAATGGGCAGTGTCTGAACTCCCGGTGTCATCTAGTGGTCGTGTCTTGACCAGCAACCCAGCGGTGCTTGAATAGTTGATTCGGTCTTCAACTTCATTGCAAGTGACATCAGACACCCCCAGCCAAGAGTCTGGGTTCCTCTGACAGGATGCTTAGTTGGCATCTCCTGGAAGCAGGCCTTGTGCCCCCACCTGTCCTGAACCTGCCTCTGTCATTTTCAGTTCCCTAAGCGCGAAAATGTATTATATGCCATAGGCTCGACACCACTTTTCAGCAAAGACGAGCTACAGTACTAGTCAGCATCTACTGCCGAGTCAAGATCTGGAGGAGACATTTGCTGCTTCCTACAGTAGGCGGGCAAGTAGTGATGATCACAGTTGCATGGGAGCAGGCTCCTGGCCCTGAGACCATTGAGGGGGATGTCAGTGACGTGCCCAGAAAGTAGTGGTGCAGGGGTTCACGGAGGCAGCAGTAGCAGGCAGTTAGCGCAGAGTGTTGGAGGAAAATGCTATACTCAGCGGTGTGGCAATTTATTGTTAGGCTGCCGGAGGAGGTGAACATGGCCATTTGGTGAATTTGTGGGCAGAAGTTGAAGCGTGGCCAGGGTGCCAATGTTGGCACCACAGCCATGTGTCAACACATGCAGCATCACCATAAAGTGGCCTGGGAGAACCGTGGCTCCAATGTGGTGGTCCAGCCTTCCGCAGAAACCGCTGCATCACCCAGTGGCACGCACCCAATTTCATGCAGTCAAGGCTCCGCCATCTCAGCCAAAGGGAGCTATCTGTCCTTCCCATCATTTGCTGGTCCTTATGGTCCTGCTCCTCATCCTCCTACTCCTCATCAGTCATTTCGTCAGCAATCAATCACCAAAGTGATTGCCAAGAAAAATCAGTATTTGTGCACTCATCCAACAGCGCAGAAGCAGAACGTGCTCCTGGTCAAGTTACTGGTACTGCAGTCCCTCCATTTCCAAGTCCCTCCCTTTCAGAGAACTGATGGCTTTTGCCGAGCCAAAGTGGAGAGTCTCAAGCAGTCATTTCTTTGTGAAAAAGGCAATACCAGCCTTGCACACATATAGTACAGACCAAAAGTTTGGACACACCTTCTCATTCAAAGAGTTTTCTTTATTTTCATGACTATGAAAATTGTAGATTCACACTGAAGGCATCAAAACTATGAATTAACACATGTGGAATTATATACATAACAAAAAAGTGCGAAACAACTGAAAATGTCATATTCTAGGTTCTTCAAAGTAGCCACCTTTTGCTTTGATTACTGCTTTGCACACTCTTGGCATTCTCTTAATAAGCTTCAAGAGGTAGTCACCTGAAATGGTTTTCACTTCACAGGTGTGCCCTGTCAGGTTTAATAAGTGGGATTTCTTGCCTTATAAATGGGGTTGGGACCATCAGTTGCGTTGTGGAGAAGTCAGGTGGATACACAGCTGATAGTCCTACAGAATAGACTGTTAGAATTTGTGATATGGCAAGAAAAAAGCAGCTAAGTAAAGAAAAACGAGTGGCCATCATTACTTTAAGAAATGAAGGTCAGTCAGTCCGAAAAATTTGGAAAACTTTAAAAGTGTCCCCAAGTGCAGACCATTAAGCGCTACAAAGAAACTGGCTCACATGCGGACCGCCCCAGGAAAGGAAGTCCAAGAGTCACCTCTGCTGCGGAGGATAAGTTCATCCGAGTCACCAGCCTCAGAAATCGCAGGCTAACAGCAGCTAAGATTAGAGACCAGGTCAATGCCAGAGACAGTTCTAGCAGCAGACACATCTCTAGAACAACTGTTAAGAGGAGACTGTGTGAATCAGGCCTTCATGGTAGAATATCTAGGAAACCACTGCTAAGGACAGGCAACAAGCAGAAGAGACTTGTTTGGGCTAAAGAACACAAGGAATGGACATTAGACCAGTGGAAATCTGTTCTTTGGTCTGATGAGTCCAAATTTGATATCTTTGGTTCCAACCACCGTGTCTTTGTGCGATGGTGAACGTATGGACTCTACATGCCTGATTCCCACCGTGAAGCATGGAGGAGGAGGTGTGATGGTGTAGGGGGGCTTTGCTGGTGACACTGTTGGGGATTTATTCAAAATTGAAGGCATACTGAACCAGCATGGCTACCACAGCATCTTGTAGCGGCATGCTATTCCATCTGGTTTGCGTTTAGTTGGACCATCATTTATTTTTCAACAGGACAATGACCCCAAACACACCTCCAGGCTGTGTAAGGGCTATTTGACCATGAAGGAGAGTGATGGGGTGCTGTGCCAGATGACCTGGCCTCCACAGTCACCGGACCTGAACCCAATCGAGATGGTTTGGGGTGAGCTGGACCGCAGAGTGAAGGCAAAAGGGCCAACAAGTTCTAAGCATCTCTGGGAACTCCTTCAAGACTGTTGGAAGACCATTTCAGGTGACTACCTCTTGAAGCTCATCAAGAGAATGCCAAGAGTGTGCAAAGCAGTAATCAAAGCAAAAGGTGGCTACTTTGAAGAACCTAGAATATGACATATTTTCAGTTGTTTCAAACTTTTTTGTTATGTATATAATTCCACATGTTTTAATTCATAGTTTTGATGCCTTCAGTGTGAATCTACAATTTTCATAGTCATGAAAATAAAGAAAACTCTTTGAATGAGAAGGTGTGTCCAAACTTTTGGTCTGTACTGTATGTAGAATAGGTGGGCTAGTCCATGAGCCTGTTGGTGTCTGCCAAAGTGCATGGCAGTGCCGACATGTGGAGCTGTAACTATGGTCAAGGACAATATATGTCCTTTACAGCCCACTGGGTAAATGTGGTTCCTGCCCAGCCACGCCAGCAACTTGGCCAGGTGATGCAGTTTTCTTCTACACGTTCTCATGCCTTTGGTCCTCGGCAATGTCTGCCTCTGCCTTCTCATCCTCCACCTTGTCCTCAGCCTCTATTGCAGGGACAATTCACAATGCTCCTCCAGCATACCACATATGCAGGGCATGGTAGTATCATGCTGTTCTGCAACTAGTTTGCCTGGACGAATGGAGTCACACAGGGGAGGAACTGCTTTGTGTCCTTGATCGAGAAATCATATCCTTGCTTTCTCCTTAACAACTCAAAATCAGAACCATGGTTCCGACAATGAAAAGAACATGGTGTTGGTGCTGACTCAGGAAGGGCTGAGTCATGCGCCCTGAATGATTCATGTGTTCAATCTGGTGGTAAAGCGGTTCCTAAAGTCTTCAGCCCATCTGCAATGCATCCTGAAAATGGCCAAGAAACTTTGCATGTAGAGTTGAGCGAACACCTGGATGTTCGGGTTCGAGAAGTTCGGCCGAACTTCCCGGAAATGTTCGGGTTCGGGATCCGAACCCGATCCGAACTTCGTTCCGAACCCGAACCCCATTGAAGTCAATGGGGACCCGAACTTTTCGGCACTAAAACGGCTGTAAAACAGCCCAGGAAAGGGCTAGAGGGCTGCAAAAGGCAGCAACATGTAGGTAAATCACCTGCAAACAAATGTGGATAGGGAAATGAATTAAAATAAAAATTAAATAAATAAAAATTAACCAAAATCAATTGGAGAGAGGTTCCATAGCAGAGAATCTGGCTTCCCGTCACCCACCACTGGAACAGTCCATTCTCAGATATTTAGGCCCCGGCACCCAGGCAGAGGAGAGAGGTCCCGTAACAGAGAATCTGTCTTCATGTCAGCAGAGAATTAGTCTGCATGTCATAGCAGAGAATGAGGCTTCACGTCAGCCACCACTGCAACAGTCCATTGGCATATATTTAGGCCCAGCACCCAGGCAGAGGAGAGAGGTCCCGTAACAGAGAATCTGGCTTCATGTCAGCAGAGAATTCAGTCTGCATGTCATAGCAGAGAATAGGCTTCACGTCAGCCACCACTGCAACAGTCCATTGGCATATATTTAGGCCCAGCACACACACAGGCAGAGGAGAGAGGTCCCGTAACAGAGAATCTGGCTTCATGTCAGCAGAGAATCAGTCTGCATGTCATAGCAGAGAATGAGGCTTCACGTCAGCCACCACTGCAACAGTCCATTGGCATATATTTAGGCCCTAGCACACAGGCAGAGGAGAGAGGTCCCGTAACAGACAATCTGGCTTCATGTCAGCAGAGAATTAGTCTGCATGTCATAGCAGAGAATGAGGCTTCACGTCAGCCACCACTGCAACAGTCCATTGGCATATATTTAGGCCCAGCACACAGGCAGAGGAGAGAGGTCCCGTAACAGACAATCTGGCTTCATGTCAGCAGAGAATCAGTCTGCATGTCATAGCAGAGAATGAGGCTTCACGTCAGCCACCACTGCAACAGTCCATTGTCATATATTTAGGCCCAGCACCCAGGCAGAGGAGAGAGGTCCCGTAACAGACAATCTGGCTTCATGTCAGCAGAGAATCAGTCTGCATGTCATAGCAGAGAATCAGGCTTCACGTCACCCACCACTGCAACAGTCCATTGTCATAATATTTAGGCCCAGCACACAGGCAGAGGAGAGAGGTCCCGTAACAGACAATCTGGCTTCATGTCAGCAGAGAATCAGTCTGCATGTCATAGCAGAGAATGAGGCTTCACGTCACCCACCACTGCAACAGTCCATTGGCATATATTTAGGCCCAGCACACAGGCAGAGGAGAGAGGTCCCGTAACAGACAATCTGGCTTCATGTCAGCAGAGAATTAGTCTGCATGTCATAGCAGAGAATGAGGCTTCACGTCAGCCACCACTGCAACAGTCCATTGGCATATATTTAGGCCCAGCACACAGGCAGAGGAGAGAGGTCCCGTAACAGACAATCTGGCTTCATGTCAGCAGAGAATTAGTCTGCATGTCATAGCAGAGAATGAGGCTTCACGTCAGCCACCACTGCAACAGTCCATTGGCATATATTTAGGCCCAGCACACAGGCAGAGGAGAGAGGTCCCGTAACAGACAATCTGGCTTCATGTCAGCAGAGAATTAGTCTGCATGTCATAGCAGAGAATGAGGCTTCACGTCAGCCACCACTGCAACAGTCCATTGGCATATATTTAGGCCCAGCACACAGGCAGAGGAGAGAGGTCCCGTAACAGACAATCTGGCTTCATGTCAGCAGAGAATTAGTCTGCATGTCATAGCAGAGAATGAGGCTTCACGTCAGCCACCACTGCAACAGTCCATTGGCATATATTTAGGCCCAGCACACAGGCAGAGGAGAGAGGTCCCGTAACAGACAATCTGGCTTCATGTCAGCAGAGAATTAGTCTGCATGTCATAGCAGAGAATGAGGCTTCACGTCAGCCACCACTGCAACAGTCCATTGGCATATATTTAGGCCCAGCACACAGGCAGAGGAGAGAGGTCCCGTAACAGACAATCTGGCTTCATGTCAGCAGAGAATTAGTCTGCATGTCATAGCAGAGAATGAGGCTTCACGTCAGCCACCACTGCAACAGTCCATTGGCATATATTTAGGCCCAGCACACAGGCAGAGGAGAGAGGTCCCGTAACAGACAATCTGGCTTCATGTCAGCAGAGAATTAGTCTGCATGTCATAGCAGAGAATGAGGCTTCACGTCAGCCACCACTGCAACAGTCCATTGGCATATATTTAGGCCTAGCACACAGGCAGAGGAGAGAGGTCCCGTAACAGACAATCTGGCTTCATGTCAGCAGAGAATTAGTCTGCATGTCATAGCAGAGAATGAGGCTTCACGTCAGCCACCACTGCAACAGTCCATTGGCATATATTTAGGCCCAGCACACAGGCAGAGGAGAGAGGTCCCGTAACAGACAATCTGGCTTCATGTCAGCAGAGAATTCAGTCTGCATGTCATAGCAGAGAATGAGGCTTCACGTCAGCCACCACTGCAACAGTCCATTGGCATATATTTAGGCCTAGCACACAGGCAGAGGAGAGAGGTCCCGTAACAGACAATCTGGCTTCATGTCAGCAGAGAATCAGTCTGCATGTCATAGCAGAGAATCAGGCTTCACGTCACCCACCACTGCAACAGTCCATTGGCATATATTTAGGCCCAGCACACAGGCAGAGGAGAGAGGTCCCGTAACAGACAATCTGGCTTCATGTCAGCAGAGAATCAGTCTGCATGTCATAGCAGAGAATCAGGCTTCACGTCACCCACCACTGCAACAGTCCATTGTCATATAATTTAGGCCCAGCACCCAGGCAGAGGAGAGAGGTCCCGTAACAGACAATCTGGCTTCATGTCAGCAGAGAATTAGTCTGCATGTCATAGCAGAGAATGAGGCTTCACGTCAGCCACCACTGCAACAGTCCATTGGCATATATTTAGGCCCAGCACACAGGCAGAGGAGAGAGGTCCCGTAACAGACAATCTGGCTTCATGTCAGCAGAGAATCAGTCTGCATGTCATAGCAGAGAATGAGGCTTCACGTCACCCACCACTGCAACAGTCCATTGTCATAAATTTAGGCCCAGGCAGAGGAGAGAGGTCCTGTAACAGACAATCTGGCTTCATGTCAGCAGAGAATTAGTCTGCATGTCATAGCAGAGAATGAGGCTTCACGTCACCCACCACTGTAAGAGTCCATTTTCATATAGTTTAGGCCCAGCACCCAGGCAGAGGAGAGAGGTCCCGTAACAGAGGATCTGACTTCATGTCAGCAGAGAATCAGTCTGCATGTCATAGCAGAGAATGAGGCTTCACGTCAGCCACCACTGCAACAGTCCATTGGCATATATTTAGGCCTAGCACACAGGCAGAGGAGAGAGGTCCCGTAACAGACAATCTGGCTTCATGTCAGCAGAGAATCAGTCTGCATGTCATAGCAGAGAATCAGGCTTCACGTCAGCCACCACTGCAACAGTCCATTGTCATAAATTTAGGCCCAGCACCCAGGCAGAGGAGAGAGGTCCCGTAACAGACAATCTGGCTTCATGTCAGCAGAGAATTAGTCTGCATGTCATAGCAGAGAATCAGGCTTCATGTCAGCCACCACTGCAACAGTCCATTGGCATATATTTAGGCCTAGCACACAGGCAGAGGAGAGGTTCATTCAACTTTGGGTAGCATCGCAATATAATGGTAAAATGAAAATAAAAATAGGATTGAATGAGGAAGTGCCCTGGAGTCCAATAATATATGGTTATGGGGAGGTAGTTAATGTCTAATCTGGACAAGGGACGGACAGGTCCTGTGGGATCCATGCCTGGTTCATTTTTATGAACGTCAGCTTGTCCACATTGGCTGTAGACAGGCGGCTGCGTTTGTCTGTAATGACGCCCCCTGCCGTGCTGAATACACGTTCAGACAAAACGCTGGCTGCCGGGCAGGCCAGCACCTCCAAGGCATAAAAGGCTAGCTCTGGCCACGTGGACAATTTAGAGACCCAGAAGTTGAATGGGGCCGAACCATCAGTCAGTACGTGGAGGGGTGTGCACACGTACTGTTCCACCATGTTAGTGAAATGTTGCCTCCTGCTAACACGTTGCGTATCAGGTGGTGGTGCAGTTAGCTGTGGCGTGTTGACAAAAGTTTTCCACATCTCTGCCATGCTAACCCTGCCCTCAGAGGAGCTGGCCGTGACACAGCTGCCTTGGCGACCTCTTGCTCCTCCTCTGCCTTGGCCTTGGGCTTCCACTTGTTCCCCTGTGACATTTGGGAATGCTCTCAGTAGCGCGTCTACCAACGTGCGCTTGTACTCGCGCATCTTCCTATCACGCTCCAGTGCAGGAAGTAAGGTGGGCACATTGTCTTTGTAGCGTGGATCCAGCAGGGTGGCAACCCAGTAGTCCGCACAGGTTAAAATGTGGGCAACTCTGCTGTCGTTGCGCAGGCACTGCAGCATGTAGTCGCTCATGTGTGCCAGGCTGCCCAGGGGTAAGGACAAGCTGTCCTCTGTGGGAGGCGTATCGTCATCGTCCTGCCTTTCCCCCCAGCCACGCACCAGTGATGGACCCGAGCTGCGTTGGGTGCCACCCCGCTGTGACCATGCTTCATCCTCATCCTCCTCCACCTCCTCCTCATCCTCGTCCTCCTCGTCCTCCAGTAGTGGGCCCTGGCTGGCCACATTTGTACCTGGCCTCTGCTGTTGCCAAAAACCTCCCTCTGAGTCACTTCGAAGAGACTGGCCTGAAAGTGCTAAAAATGACCCCTCTTCCTCCTCCTCCTCCTCCTCCTCCTGGGCCACCTCCTCTTCCATCATCGCCCTAAGTGTTTTCTCAAGGAGACATAGAAGTGGTATTGTAACGCTGATAACGGTGTCATCGCCACTGGCCATGTTGGTGGAGTACTCGAAACAGCGCAACAGGGCACACAGGTCTCGCATGGAGGCCCAGTCATTGGTGGTGAAGTGGTGCTGTTCTGTAGTGCGACTGACCCGTGCGTGCTGCAGCTGAAACTCCACTATGGCCTGCTGCTGCTCGCACAGTCTGTCCAGCATGTGCAAGGTGGAGTTCCACCTGGTGGGCACGTCGCATATGAGGCGGTGAGCGGGAAGGCCGAAGTTACGCTGTAGCGCAGACAGGCGAGCAGCAGCAGGATGTGAACGCCGGAAGCGCGAACAGACGGCCCGCACTTTATGCAGCAGCTCTGACATGTCGGGGTAGTTGTGAATGAACTTCTGCACCACCAAATTCAGCACATGCGCCAAGCAAGGGATGTGCGTCAAATTGGCTAGTCCCAGAGCTGCAACGAGATTTCGCCCATTATCACACACCACCAGGCCGGGCTTGAGGCTCACCGGCAGCAACCACTCGTCGGTCTGTTGTTCTATACCCCGCCACAACTCCTGTGCGGTGTGGGGCCTGTCCCCCAAACATATGAGTTTCAGAATGGCCTGCTGACGTTTACCCCGGGCTGTGCTGAAGTTGGTGGTGAAGGTGTGTGGCTGACTGGATGAGCAGGTGGAAGAAGAGGAGGAGGAAGCCGAGAAGGAGGAGGTGGCAACAGGAGGCAAAGAATGTTGCCCTGCGATCCTTGGCGGCGGAAGGACGTGCGCCAAACAGCTCTCCGCCTGGGGCCCAGCTGCCACTACATTTACCCAGTGTGCAGTTAGGGAGATATAGCGTCCCTGGCCGTGCTTACTGGTCCACGTATCTGTGGTTAGGTGGACCTTGCTACAGATGGCGTTGCGCAGTGCACACTTGATTTTATCGGATACTTGGTTGTGCAGGGAAGGCACGGCTCTCTTGGAGAAGTAGTGCCGGCTGGGAACAACATACTGTGGGACAGCAAGCGACATGAGCTGTTTGAAGCTGTCTGTGTCCACCAGCCTAAATGACAGCATTTCATAGGCCAGTAGTTTAGAAATGCTGGCATTCAGGGCCAGGGATCGAGGGTGGCTAGGTGGGAATTTACGCTTTCTATCAAATGTTTGTGAGATGGAGAGCTGAACGCTGGCGTGTGACATGGTTGAGACGCTTGGTGACGGAGGTGGTGGTGGTGGTGTTGGTGGTACATCCCCTGTTTGCTGGGCGGCAGGTGCCAACGTTCCTCCAGAGGCGGAGGAAGAGGCCGAGGCGGCAGCAGCAGAATAGGCCGAGGCGGCAGCAGCAGAAGAGGTAGCAGGGGGAGCCTGAGTGACTTCCTTGGTTTTAAGGTGTTTACTCCACTGCAGTTCATGCTTTGCATGCAGGTGCCTGGTCATGCAGGTTGTGCTCAGGTTCAGAACGTTAATGCCTCGCTTCAGGCTCTGATGGCACAGCGTGCAAACCACTCGGGTCTTGTCGTCAGCACATTGTTTGAAGAAGTGCCATGCCAGGGAACTCCTTGAAGCTGCCTTTGGGGTGCTCGGTCCCAGATGGCGGCGGTCAGTAGCAGGCGGAGTCTCTTGGCGGCGGGTGTTCTGCTTTTGCCCACTGCTCCCTCTTTTGCTACGCTGTTGGCTCGGTCTCACCACTGCCTCTTCCTCCGAACTGTGAAAGTCAGTGGCACGACCTTCATTCCATGTGGGGTCTAGGACCTCATCGTCCCCTGCATCGTCTTCCACCCAGTCTTGATCCCTGACCTCCTGTTCAGTCTGCACACTGCAGAAAGACGCAGCAGTTGGCACCTGTGTTTCGTCATCATCAGAGACATGCTGAGGTGGTATTCCCATGTCCTCATCATCAGGAAACATAAGTGGTTGTGCGTCAGTGCATTCTATGTCTTTCACCGCTGGGGAAGGGCTAGGTGGATGCCCTTGGGAAACCCTGCCAGCGGAGTCTTCAAACAGCATAAGAGACTGCTGCATAACTTGAGGCTGAGACAGTTTCCCTGGTATGCATGGGGGTGATGTGACAGACTGATGGGGTTGGTTTTCAGGCGCCATCTGTGCGCTTTCTGCAGAAGACTGGGTGGGAGATAATGTGAACGTGCTGGATCCACTGTCGGCCACCCAATTGACTAATGCCTGTACCTGCTCAGGCCTTACCATCCTTAGAACGGCATTGGGCCCCACCATATATCGCTGTAAATTCTGGCGGCTACTGGGACCTGAGGTAGTTGGTACACTAGGACGTGTGGATGTGGCAGAACGGCCACGTCCTCTCCCAGCACCAGAGGGTCCACTAACACCACCACGACCATGTCCACGTCCGCGTCCCTTACTAGATGTTTTTCTCATTGTTATGGTTCACCACAACAACAAATATATTATTTGGCCCAATGTATTGTATTCAAATTCAGCGGGATATAAATTTGAGGCCTAGTATTTAGGCGCTGGGTGACCGGTATGGATTTAGTGACAGAATTAGACTTGGAAATGCACAGAAGCGTGTGTGTGAAGTTATTCTGAATGACCCTATGTGCACCTTGAATATTATATACCCTTTTAGGGATAGATTTCAAATAGCTCTGATATAGCAGAAACCACTAAATTATGAAATTGCTAAATTGGGAATTGTATTTCAACCCAGAACAAAAAATGTGCTTTGACGGACACTAAATAACTTTCCCAGCCACAACAGGACAGCGGTAACGAGAGATTTAGCGGGATATAAATTTGAGGCCTAGTATTTAGGCGCTGGGTGACAGGTATGGGTTTAGTGACAGAATTAGACTTGGAAATGCACAGTAGCGGGTGTGTGTGAAGTTATTCTGAATGACCCTATGTGCACCTTGAATATTATATACCCTTTTAGGGATAGATTTCAAATAGCTCTGATATAGCAGAAACCACTAAATTATGAAATTGCTAAATTGGGAATTGTATTTCAACCCAGAACAAAAAATGTGCTTTGACGGACACTAAATAACTTGCCCAGCACAACAGGACAGCGGTAACGAGAGATTTAGCGGGATATAAATTTGAGGCCTAGTATTTAGGCGCTGGGTGACAGGTATGGATTTAGTGACAGAATTAGACTTGGAAATGCACAGTAGCGGTGTGTGTGAAGTTATTCTGAATGACCCTATGTGCACCTTGAATATTATATACCCTTTTAGGGATAGATTTCAAATAGCTCTGATATAGCAGAAACCACTAAATTATGAAATTGCTAAATTGGGAATTGTATTTCAACCCAGAACAAAAAATGTGCTTTGACGGACACTAAATAACTTGCCCAGCACAACAGGACAGCGGTAACGAGAGATTTAGCGGGATATAAATTTGAGGCCTAGTATTTAGGCGCTGGGTGACAGGTATGGATTTAGTGACAGAATTAGACTTGGAAATACACAGTAGCGGTGTGTGTGAAGTTATTCTGAATGACCCTATGTGCACCTTGAATATTATATACCCTTTTAGGGATAGATTTCAAATAGCTCTGATATAGCAGAAACCACTAAATTATGAAATTGCTAAATTGGGAATTGTATTTCAACCCAGAACAAAAAATGTGCTTTGACGGACACTAAATAACTTGCCCAGCACAACAGGACAGCGGTAACGAGAGATTTAGCGGGATATAAATTTGAGGCCTAGTATTTAGGCGCTGGGTGACCGGTATGGATTTAGTGACAGAATTAGACTTGGAAATGCACAGTAGCGTGTGTGTGAAGTTATTCTGAATGACCCTATGTGCACCTTGAATATTATATACCCTTTTAGGGATAGATTTCAAATAGCTCTGATATAGCAGAAACCACTAAATTATGAAATTGCTAAATTGGGAATTGTATTTCAACCCAGAACAAAAAATGTGCTTTGACGGACACTAAATAACTTTCCCAGCCACAACAGGACAGCGGTAACGAGAGATTTAGCGGGATATAAATTTGAGGCCTAGTATTTAGGCGCTGGGTGACCGGTATGGATTTAGTGACAGAATTAGACTTGGAAATACACAGTAGCGGGTGTGTGTGAAGTTATTCTGAATGACCCTATGTGCACCTTGAATATTATATACCCTTTTAGGGATAGATTTCAAATAGCTCTGATATAGCAGAAACCACTAAATTATGAAATTGCTAAATTGGGAATTGTATTTCAACCCAGAACAAAAAATGTGCTTTGACGGACACTAAATAACTTTCCCAGCCACAACAGGACAGCGGTAACGAGAGATTTAGCGGGATATAAATTTGAGGCCTAGTATTTAGGCGCTGGGTGACCGGTATGGATTTAGTGACAGAATTAGACTTGGAAATGCACAGTAGCGTGTGTGTGAAGTTATTCTGAATGACCCTATGTGCACCTTGAATATTATATACCCTTTTAGGGATAGATTTCAAATAGCTCTGATATAGCAGAAACCACTAAATTATGAAATTGCTAAATTGGGAATTGTATTTCAACCCAGAACAAAAAATGTGCTTTGACGGACACTAAATAACTTTCCCAGCCACAACAGGACAGCGGTAACGAGAGATTTAGCGGGATATAAATTTGAGGCCTAGTATTTAGGCGCTGGGTGACCGGTATAGATTTAGTGACAGAATTAGACTGGGATATGGCCAAAAAATAACCACACTATTGCTGGTTAAATGCACTTGGTGTGACAGCTTGACCAACCACACTACTGAGGGTTAAATGCACTTGGTGACGGGCGCAGCTTGCCCCTGATGTAGTATATGGCCAAAAAATGAACAGACTATTGCTGGTTAAATGCACTTGGTGACGGGCGCAGCTTGCCCCTGATTTAGTATATGGCCAAAAAATGAACAGACTATAGCTGGTTAAATGCACTTGGTGTGATAGCTTGACCAACCACACTACTGAGGGTTAAATGCTAGGGATGAGCGAACTCGAACTGTATAGTTCGGGTTCGTACCGAATTTTGGGGTGTCCGTGACACGGACCCGAACCCGGACATTTTCGTAAAAGTCCGGGTTCGGGTTCGGTGTTCGTCGCTTTCTTCGCGCTTTTGTGACGCTTTCTTGGCGCTTTTTGAAAGGCTGCAAAGCAGCCAATCAACAAGCGTCATACTACTTGCCCCAAGAGGCCATCACAGCCATGCCTACTATTGGCATGGCTGTGATTGGCCAGAGCACCATGTGACCCAGCCTCTATTTAAGCTGGAGTCACATAGCGCCGCCCGTCACTCTGCTCTGATTAGCGTAGGGAGAGGTTGCGGCTGCGACAGTAGGGCGAGATTAGGCAGATTAACTCCTCCAAAGGACTTGATTAACTGATCGATCTGCAGCTGTGGATCATTGAGCTGCTGATCCTCAATTGCTCACTGTTTTTAGGCTGCACAGACCGTTTGTCAGTCTCATTTTTCTGGGGTGATCGGCGGCCATTTTGTGTCTTGTGGTGCGCCAGCACAAGCTGCGACCAAGTGCATTTAACCCTCAATGGTGTGGTTGTTTTTTGGCTAAAGCCTACATCAGGGTGAAGCTGTCACACCAAGTGCATTTAACCAGCAATAGTCTGTTCATTTTTTGGCCATATACAAAATCAGGGGCAAGCTGCGCCTGTCACCAAGTGCATTTAACCCTCAATGGTGTGGTTGTTTTTTGGCTAAAGCCTACATCAGGGTGAAGCTGTCACACCAAGTGCATTTAACCAGCAATAGTCTGTTCATTTTTTGGCCATATACAAAATCAGGGGCAAGCTGCGCCTGTCACCAAGTGCATTTAACCCTCAATGGTGTGGTTGTTTTTTGGCTAAAGCCTACATCAGGGTGAAGCTGTCACACCAAGTGCATTTAACCAGCAATAGTCTGTTCATTTTTTGGCCATATACAAAATCAGGGGCAAGCTGCGCCTGTCACCAAGTGCATTTAACCCTCAATGGTGTGGTTGTTTTTTGGCTAAAGCCTACATCAGGGTGAAGCTGTCACACCAAGTGCATTTAACCAGCAATAGTCTGTTCATTTTTTGGCCATATCCCAGTCTAATTCTGTCACTAAATCCATACCGGTCACCCAGCGCCTAAATACTAGGCCTCAAATTTATATCCAGCTAAATCTGTCCCTAGTGCTGTAGCTGGGCGAGTTATTTAGTGTCCGTTCAAGCACATTTCTTGTTCTGGGTTGAAATACAATTCCCAATTTAGCAATTTCATAATTTAGTGGTTCCTGCTATATCAGAGCTATTTGAAATCTATCCCAAAAAGGGTATATAATATTGAAGGTGCACATTGGGTCATTCAGAATAACTTCACACACACCCGCTACTGTGTATTTCCAAGTCTAATTCTGTCACTAAACCCATACCTGTCACCCAGCGCCTAAATACTAGGCCTCAAATTTAATATCCCTCTAAATCTCTCGTTACCCACCGCTGTACTGTTGTTGCTGGGCAAGATATTTAGTGTCCGTCAAAGCACATTTTTGTTCTGGGTTGAAGTACAATTCCCAATTTAGCAATTTCATAATTTAGTGGTTTCTGCTATATCAGAGCTATTTGAAATCTATCCCTAAAAGGGTATATAATATTGAAGGTGCACATAGGGTCATTCAGAATAACTTCACACACACCGCTACTGTGTATTTCCAAGTCTAATTCTGTCACTAAATCCATACCGGTGACCCAGCGCCTAAATACTAGGCCTCAAATTTAAATCCCTCTAAATCTCTCGTTACCCACCACTGTACTGTTGTTGCTGGGCAAGATATTTAGTGTCCGTCAAAGCACATTTTTTGTTCTGGGTTGAAGTACAATTCCCAATTTAGCAATTTCATAATTTAGTGGTTTCTGCTATATCAGAGCTATTTGAAATCTATCCCTAAAAGGGTATATAATATTGAAGGTGCACATAGGGTCATTCAGAATAACTTCACACACACCGCTTCTGTGCATTTCCAAGTCTAATTCTGTCACTAAATCCATACCGGTGACCCAGCGCCTAAATACTAGGCCTCAAATTTAAATCCCTCTAAATCTCTCGTTACCCACCGCTGTACTGTTGTTGCTGGGCAAGATATTTAGTGTCCGTCAAAGCACATTTTTTGTTCTGGGTTGAAGTACAATTCCCAATTTAGCAATTTCATAATTTAGTGGTTTCTGCTATATCAGAGCTATTTGAAATCTATCCCTAAAAGGGTATATAATATTGAAGGTGCACATAGGGTCATTCAGAATAACTTCACACACACCGCTTACTGTGCATTTCCAAGTCTAATTCTGTCACTAAATCCATACCGGTGACCCAGCGCCTAAATACTAGGCCTCAAATTTAAATCCCTCTAAATCTCTCGTTACCCACCGCTGTACTGTTGTTGCTGGGCAAGATATTTAGTGTCCGTCAAAGCACATTTTTTGTTCTGGGTTGAAGTACAATTCCCAATTTAGCAATTTCATAATTTAGTGGTTTCTGCTATATCAGAGCTATTTGAAATCTATCCCTAAAAGGGTATATAATATTGAAGGTGCACATAGGGTCATTCAGAATAACTTCACACACACCGCTACTGTGCATTTCCAAGTCTAATTCTGTCACTAAATCCATACCGGTGACCCAGCGCCTAAATACTAGGCCTCAAATTTAAATCCCTCTAAATCTCTCGTTACCCACCGCTGTACTGTTGTTGCTGGGCAAGATATTTAGTGTCCGTCAAAGCACATTTTTTGTTCTGGGTTGAAGTACAATTCCCAATTTAGCAATTTCATAATTTAGTGGTTCCTGCTATATCAGAGCTATTTGAAATCTATCCCTAAAAGGGTATATAATATTGAAGGTGCACATTGGGTCATTCAGAATAACTTCACACACACCCGCTACTGTGTATTTCCAAGTCTAATTCTGTCACTAAACCCATACCTGTCACCCAGCGCCTAAATACTAGGCCTCAAATTTAAATCCCTCTAAATCTCTCGTTACCCACCGCTGTACTGTTGTTGCTGGGCAAGATATTTAGTGTCCGTCAAAGCACATTTTTTGTTCTGGGTTGAAGTACAATTCCCAATTTAGCAATTTCATAATTTAGTGGTTTCTGCTATATCAGAGCTATTTGAAATCTATCCCTAAAAGGGTATATAATATTGAAGGTGCACATAGGGTCATTCAGAATAACTTCACACACACGCTTCTGTGCATTTCCAAGTCTAATTCTGTCACTAAATCCATACCGGTGACCCAGCGCCTAAATACTAGGCCTCAAATTTAAATCCCTCTAAATCTCTCGTTACCCACCGCTGTACTGTTGTTGCTGGGCAAGATATTTAGTGTCCGTCAAAGCACATTTTTTGTTCTGGGTTGAAGTACAATTCCCAATTTAGCAATTTCATAATTTAGTGGTTCCTGCTATATCAGAGCTATTTGAAATCTATCCCAAAAAGGGTATATAATATTGAAGGTGCACATTGGGTCATTCAGAATAACTTCACACACACCCGCTACTGTGTATTTCCAAGTCTAATTCTGTCACTAAACCCATACCTGTCACCCAGCGCCTAAATACTAGGCCTCAAATTTAAATCCCTCTAAATCTCTCGTTACCGCTGTACTGTTGTAGCTGGGAAAGTTATTTAGTGCCCGTCAAAGCACATTTTTTGTTCTGGGTTGAAGTACAATTCCCAATTTAGCAATTTCATAATTTAGTGGTTCCTGCTATATCAGAGCTATTTGAAATCTATCCCAAAAAGGGTATATAATATTCAAGGTGCACATTGGGTCATTCAGAATAACTTCACACACACGCTTCTGTGCATTTCCAAGTCTAATTCTGTCACTAAATCCATACCGGTCACCCAGCGCCTAAATACTAGGCCTCAAATTTATATCCCGCTGAATTTGAATACAATACATTGGGCCAAATAATATATTTGTTGTTGTGGTGAACCATAACAATGAGAAAAACATCTAGTAAGGGACGCGGACGTGGACATGGTCGTGGTGGTGTTAGTGGACCCTCTGGTGCTGGGAGAGGACGTGGCCGTTCTGCCACATCCACACGTCCTAGTGTACCAACTACCTCAGGTCCCAGTAGCCGCCAGAATTTACAGCGATATATGGTGGGGCCCAATGCCGTTCTAAGGATGGTAAGGCCTGAGCAGGTACAGGCATTAGTCAATTGGGTGGCCGACAGTGGATCCAGCACGTTCACATTATCTCCCACCCAGTCTTCTGCAGAAAGCGCACAGATGGCGCCTGAAAACCAACCCCATCAGTCTGTCACATCACCCCCATGCATACCAGGGAAACTGTCTCAGCCTCAAGTTATGCAGCAGTCTCTTATGCTGTTTGAAGACTCCGCTGGCAGGGTTTCCCAAGGGCATCCACCTAGCCCTTCCCCAGCGGTGAAAGACATAGAATGCACTGACGCACAACCACTTATGTTTCCTGATGATGAGGACATGGGAATACCACCTCAGCATGTCTCTGATGATGACGAAACACAGGTGCCAACTGCTGCGTCTTTCTGCAGTGTGCAGACTGAACAGGAGGTCAGGGATCAAGACTGGGTGGAAGACGATGCAGGGGACGATGAGGTCCTAGACCCCACATGGAATGAAGGTCGTGCCACTGACTTTCACAGTTCGGAGGAAGAGGCAGTGGTGAGACCGAGCCAACAGCGTAGCAAAAGAGGGAGCAGTGGGCAAAAGCAGAACACCCGCCGCCAAGAGACTCCGCCTGCTACTGACCGCCGCCATCTGGGACCGAGCACCCCAAAGGCAGCTTCAAGGAGTTCCCTGGCATGGCACTTCTTCAAACAATGTGCTGACGACAAGACCCGAGTGGTTTGCACGCTGTGCCATCAGAGCCTGAAGCGAGGCATTAACGTTCTGAACCTGAGCACAACCTGCATGACCAGGCACCTGCATGCAAAGCATGAACTGCAGTGGAGTAAACACCTTAAAACCAAGGAAGTCACTCAGGCTCCCCCTGCTACCTCTTCTGCTGCTGCCGCCTCGGCCTATTCTGCTGCTGCCGCCTCGGCCTCTTCCTCCGCCTCTGGAGGAACGTTGGCACCTGCCGCCCAGCAAACAGGGGATGTACCACCAACACCACCACCACCACCTCCGTCACCAAGCGTCTCAACCATGTCACACGCCAGCGTTCAGCTCTCCATCTCACAAACATTTGATAGAAAGCGTAAATTCCCACCTAGCCACCCTCGATCCCTGGCCCTGAATGCCAGCATTTCTAAACTACTGGCCTATGAAATGCTGTCATTTAGGCTGGTGGACACAGACAGCTTCAAACAGCTCATGTCGCTTGCTGTCCCACAGTATGTTGTTCCCAGCCGGCACTACTTCTCCAAGAGAGCCGTGCCTTCCCTGCACAACCAAGTATCCGATAAAATCAAGTGTGCACTGCGCAACGCCATCTGTAGCAAGGTCCACCTAACCACAGATACGTGGACCAGTAAGCACGGCCAGGGACGCTATATCTCCCTAACTGCACACTGGGTAAATGTAGTGGCAGCTGGGCCCCAGGCGGAGAGCTGTTTGG